>NC_046318.1:320070-640141 GCF_009819535.1 Lacerta agilis | reverse complement strand
CAGAGACAGAATGGCTCTTAGATAGCCAAGTTTCCTGAAATACCGTATTTTACGCTCCACAAGACACACTTTTTCCCTCCTAAAAAGGAAGGGAAAATCCCCGTGCGCCTTATGGAGCGAAGGCTTCGCTCCCGCGGCATCCCCCCATCCCCCGCCGCGTTCGACGGGAGGTGGGGAGAGGCAGCGGCGATGTTGCTGGATCGTGCCAGTACCTCCGTTCGCCGAAAGAAGCTTCTTTCAGCGAACAGAGGTGCTGGGCATGATCCAGCAACATCGCCGCTGCCTCCTCCCACCTCCCGCCAAACGCGGCGGGGGATGGGGGGAGGCAGCAGGAAGCGACGGGGATGTTGCTGGATTGTGCCAGGTGCTGGGTCGTGCCAGGTGCTGGGCACGATCCAGCAACATCCCCTTCGCTTCCTGCTGCCTCTCCCCATCCCCCACCGCGTTCGGTGGGAGGTGCGGGGAGGCAGCTGCGATGCCTGCTTTTGGGATCGGTGGGCGGCAGGGAGGTTGGTGCAGCTGCCCTCCGATCCCAAAGGTGCGGGGTGGTGGAGAAAACAGCGGGGATGCTGCTGCTTTCTCCACCACCCCGCACGCCGATGCCAAAAGCAGGCTCATCCCCGCATGCTTTAAAGGGACATGGGGAGGAGGGGAGAAACGGAGCGTTCTCCCCTCGTCCCCATGTCCCTTTATAGCAAGCGGGGATGAGCCGCTGTGAAGGGCTCCCCCTCTAGCGCCCCCCCTCCCTGCCTTTTAGAGAAGGAAAACCAGGAAAATATTTCCCCCTGGTTTTTCCCCTTTTAAAAACAGGTGCGTCTAGTGGTCCGGAGCGCCTTATGGACCGAAAAATACGGTACATCTTTGCACCTTTTCTTTGAAGCCTTTGACTTAATAAACTTTATTGTTCCCATTCACAAGTGAAACAAGTCCTTTGTTCCCTTGGAAACCCCATTTCCCCACACCCTCGTCTCCCCAAACTGTCAGCTTTTAGAAAGCAATATTCTTAGGACAGGGATCTGTCCTTTTTCTTTATACAGTGGTGCCCCGCTAGACGAAAATAATTCGTTCTGCGAGTATTTTCGTCTAGTGGTTTTTTCACCTAGCGAAGCACCAATGCAAACCGTGGTTTTCGCTAGACAAAAAAAAAAAGTCGTCTTGCGAGGCAGCCCCCATTGACAAATTCGTCTTGCGGGGAAAGCCTTCCGCTAGACGAATGCCTTCGTCTAGCGAGTTTTTTGTCTAGCGAGGCATTTGTCTAGCGGGGCACCACTGTAATTCTTGATTGTACTGCATAAATAATAAATAATAAATAATATGGGCCACCTGAGAATTAAGCAAAATGGTTACAAAAGAATGATGTTGTATAACACCTTGGAAACTGCATTAAAAATATAAATTGAACAATGGTAGGTATAAGAAGTATCACTCAGAAAATATGATTTTCCTCCGCACCAATTATATATGGCGGGCGTTAGGAGTCCTGGGAAAAGATACCAGAGAAACATGTCAAAGACTTGCTCCTGAATCCTGTTCTCGCACACCCTAAGCCACATTACAAACATGCTCCTAAATACCCATGCAACATGATAATTGTAGCTAAACTAATTTTTACTCTACACTTGAATGCAGTCAATTCTTCAATTAAATAGCAATTAAAAAATCTGAGACATTACAGGAGTGGGGAAGTAGACTACCCATAAGCACAGGAGAGATGGAAAATTAAACTTGATGATATGACAAATTGCTGGTTATAGACTATTATGAAAGAAAATGGTTTAATTCATGTGAATAGTTCTGACTTCCGGCGAGGTCGCTGCCGCGGGCGGTCGTGGGTCGTCTCGGCTCCGTCTTGGTCCGAGACGAACCAGTCCAGCCCGGGGGTTGGAGCCCCGCTACCGCTAAGCGGGGCTCCGGTGAGGCGCGGGAAGAGCGTCCCGCGCCTCGGGCTCCCCGGCAGGCCCGCTAAGCTCCGCGCCCTTCCCTCGCTCCCCCTGTAAAGGGGGAGTGGGGGTGAAGGGAATGCGAGCTGGGCCATTAGGGGAAATGCCCCAACCGGGCGGAGAAGCGGCATGCACTGGACGCGACGAGCGACAACGTTCTCCCTGCAGAAGTTAAAAGGATTTGAAGCCCGGCGATTGTGAGTACTTAATTGCACTAATTTGTGGACTTAACAACTTAATGACCCGGGAGATTATAGGCAAAGGAAGCCTGCCTTTTTCACTTCGGAGATAAGAAAATAACGCTTCACTGATAGACTGTTGCTACAATGATGGATACAAAGTTTTGACTTTTTGCTAAGTGAGACTATTGAGATTTCCCTCCGGGGAAGGAGGATGGAAAATATCTCCCTCTAAAATTGTGGTTCTTACGCCCCGGTTTCGGGAAAAATGGCGATGAAACTTTGAGATGGAGAGGAAAATTACTGGTATTAAGATGGAGGAACACTGAAATAGAAACTGAAATTCGATACCTATGCCCGTCTCCACCATGTTGGGTTTTGTCTTTGAACTTGTTTTGAACTCTGGACTAACAGAGGAGGAAAAGATTATCTTCCTGAATCTGGAACTACTTAATGAGAAATTGAGGGTCTTGAGTGTGGGCATGAAAAAAGATGTGTTGCCTACGGAGGAGACCTTCCAGGTGTTGGACTCTATTGAAGAAAGCCTTGGCAAAGAGCTGAAGGGGATGATAGACGAACTGTCTGAGATGGCATGGCGGCTTCGACAAGAACCGTCCCTTGGGGGTGGCAGACCCGGGACGGGGAAAATTGCTATATCCAACCCCCGAGGTGAGAGCTCGGGAGTGAGGGACCAAAAATTTAGATACCTACAGATGGAAGAAGAATACAATATTAAATTGGAGAAGCTGGAAGAAGATCGACTGTGTACCCGGATGCTCGAGGCAAGGATTGCTATGGACTTTGTTTGGATCTATGGACTTTTGAGAAAAAAGGACATTCGGAGAGGTGGTTCCAGTGCAAGGCGGAGAAAGATAGTGGACAGAGGGGGGATAGGGTGAAATGTATTAAGGGTAAAATATAATTGATTGGTTATGGAACTGAAATCAGGGGGGTTAAGATATTAAGATCTTTTTGTTTTAAGAAGTAAGGGGATATTTGGAATTTTTTTGTTATTAGCAGCAGTTTAATGGGAAAAAGAAGTTAGTTTTGATAAGATATAAGACTAAGATTTTAAGAATGTATTGTTATTAATTACTATGAAGTTCACAATTTGTTATGATTTTGCTCAAGAGAAGAGGTAAGATATAATCGTAAATGCAAGATAAGAAGAAGTGAGATATAACCGTAATGTGAAAACAAGATTTTAAGAGATTTGTTTAGATTTTTGCTTTATAGAATTTAAATTTTTTTTTTTTTTTTGAGAGATGAAGTTATTAAAATAGTTTTTTGTATTTGGAACCGAAGCAGAAAAGGCAGGGGAAGTCACCGTAAAAGATTCGAAATAAGAATTTTTTTTTTATGAATTTGGATAAGGGAAAGAATCTTGTTATGTATATGTTTGTGTTAGTATTTGTTTTATATTAATGTGGGTGGGTGATGGTTTAGGTTGATGTGGGTGTGGGATTCTTTGTTTTGAAAAATACCAATAAATTCTTAAAAAAAAAAAAAAATTCATGTGAATAGTTCTATTGATTTGCACTTAATAGCTGGATCTTGATTAAAGACACAGGATGACATGTAATGGGGACTACAGGGGTAGAAGAGAAAAGGAAATCTTCTCATTGGCTCGTATAATGCTAGATGGCACTCAAAACATGTGTACCTATTTTGTATAATATCAATCTTTCCCATTGATTCAAAATGCAACTACCTTGTGTCAGGACCCCAAGCCCACACAGTTTCTTGTGTAAATATAACCTTGCTTGCTTGGTTAATTTGAAGATATTGCCACATCTTTCCTCTACAAATTATATTTTGAGCTCTAGTAAAAAAATGAGAGCTGGACCATAAAGAAGGCTGATCACCAAATAATTGATGCTTTTGAATCATTGTGCTGGAGGAGACTCTTGAGAGTCCCATGGACTGCAAGAAGATCAAACCTATCCATTCTTAAGGAAATCAGCCCTGAGTGCTCACTGGAAGGACGGATCCTGAAGTTGAGGCTCCAATACTTTGGCCACCTCATGAGAAGAGAAGACTCCCTGGAAAAGACCCTGATGTTGGGAAAGATTGAGGGCACAAGGAGAAGGGGGCGACAGAGGATGAGATGGTTGGACAGTGTTCTCAAAGCTACTAACATGAGTCTGACCAAACTGCGAGAGGCAGTGAAAGACAGGAGTGCCTGGCGTGCTCTGGTCCAGGGGTCACGAAGAGTCAGACACGACTAAACAACAAAAGTAAAAAATAAAAATAAAATCTAACTTTGCATACTTAAAACTTAACGTTAGCAGGAAGCGTTCTGAAAATGTGAGTCATGCCAAGACTAAGTATGGTGTGCAGCATTTGCCAAAGGAGTAGATCCAATAAGGGACACGTGGCTTCAGCTGGAGTTTCCCCTTTGGTGTGGGACTTAGCTACTGGTAATTCTAATGACCGGTTCAAGCTAAGAGAACCTGCATAACAATAAAACAAAAGCAGGATTTGCTTTTACAACTTTCATTTACCTTTTGGAGTTCTTGAAGGTTGTCCTGAAATCCTTCAGGTTTCTCCCACTGCGATTCTTAAGGTTGGGGATGATAATAATAAAAGAAGAAGAGATATTAGGTTTCAGTTGTCTGTACATTGAAAAAAGATAGTGACACATAGAGTAAATGTGTATGGGAAGTAATGATAGCTGGGGTGATGGCAACAGTGATGGGAGCACTGTGGGGAGCACTGAGCTGGCTCTGCCAATGTGTCCTCGCAGCCTCCACCTTGCTGGGCCTCATCCCCATCCCAGTAAGCGGCAGTGATGCCAATCTCAGGAGGGTGGCTCCACGTGGTCACACTGACAACTCCTGAAGGACTGAAGACAGTAGATTGGAGAAAAGCTTCACAAAGGAAGAAGTCTGTGGCCATTTTTTTTTTTTTTTAGCCAAAGAACTTTCATGCGCGGCGAGAGCAGGTTATTTTGTTCTGGTGTCATAGGTATGAGTGGGTGGTGAGGTAATTGGAAAGGAGTCGTTGCAAGATATGTGGATGCTTAAATCCACATTCCTTGTTACAGGTTTACCTCCTGATATAGTGTTGTAGTAATACACATAGCCTTCTGGAGAAAATCCTTGCACCCATTCCTTTGTTTCATCTGATGATCTCTCTCTCTCTCTCTTTCTCTTGCCTTTCTTTTCTTTCTTTTCCTCATGTTTTTTTGGTGCTGGGCTCTGACCTAAAGATTCTGAAACATCAAGTCCCAGATTTAGAAAACAAACATCAAAACTTCTGGGGACTTCTGGGTTGCTGTGGACACAGCAGCATGCTCCCTTCCTTCATGAGGGAAGACCAAGGATATATTTTGGGGGTTTGGGAGAGCTACACCCGCTATCATCCCCCCAGGGCTGGATATAGATCACTCACACACTTGTTAAGCCAGCTCCCCTTCCCTGCTGTGCCAAAAGTGAAGGAGAGGGGCTTGAGTGGCAGGGAGTGGGAATCCATCTTGCTGACTCCTCTATCGGACAATTCACTGAACAGAAGCTGGCCGAGCACAACCTTCTCTGATTTGGATTATAACAAGAGAAGCTCACCTGTACGTGATGTAGAAGGGAATTGCTGGGATTTATACCTGCTGGTTTTTTTTAGGAAGGAAAGAGGAAGCAACTACAGCTATGGGAAAAGTGAGTGACAGAACATATTAAACAGGAGCTTGTTCATCTCTTTGGCACCATCAGACCCTACCTGTTGTAGCACCAATTCTTTTCAAATCCTCCTGATAAGCCTTCATTGCAGCTTCCTCCATGGCTGCAAATTCCTTTGACATTTTTTCTTCTTCTCTTGCCTTTTCCAAACTTTTCTTTTTAATCTGCAATTGAAAAAATAGTGAGTGCCATAATAATGGAATTTAATATAATGTGATTAGTTTAAACAAAGTTTAATATATTGTATTACCTCACTAATCTTTTTCGCCACATTTTCCTTATGGTTTTTTCCTCGTTCATGAAAGTCAATACTCTTTAAAAGGAAATGAGACAGAATTAAAATACACAGAAATATGAACCTGCAGGAGCACAAATAAGACTGAACGCAAGTGAGATACTAAAAAAAGAAAAAAAAGCAGCACACCTACCGGTAACCTAGAGTTCCAACAGAAGGAACGCAACAAGAAGTTTAACCTTTGAAATGCAGTATGACATGGGGCTGGGGTACCTTAGTGACCACTGTGCTCTATATGAACCTGTTCAAGAGTTCCTCAAAGGCACAGCTTGCCCTAATAGGACAGACAGGAACTGGAGGGAAGGCCTTTGCAGTGGTGTCATGCCACTCACAGAATGGACCCGCCAGGAAGCCTGGCTTGGTACCTTTGCTTTTAAGGTCCAGACACCTTTTCTTTTCCCTCGCAGGCATTTTAGTTGGATTTTGTGGCAGTGCTCAGGAAGTTTTATGCTACTTGTTTTCAAGTCTTCTTTTTTTATTCTGCTTCTGTCTTCTACATTTTTAAATGTTTCAATCTGCTGTTTTTTATCATTTTCTTGTTTAAATTATTTGTTAACAGTTGTTTTTCTTTTGTTGCAATCTACTGGGGAATTCATTGAAAAGTTGGCTAAAATATATTAAAAAAAATAAGATCACTGCAGTAAATTAAAATCTCAAAATAATAATACCGCAGATTAATACAGGCTCGCCTCAGTGAAATGATCAGAAGTTCAGGCTACAAAGATAAATATAAAAGAAACACACAATAGGAAGGATGAAAACAAGTTTCCTTTCCTTTCAATCCAAGGATTCCTGAAATGTTAATTTATTTTAAATATATATCAGGCATATAGGACTTACTAGCAGCAGCAATGAAGAATACCAGCCTGAAGCACTGTTGCCACCCCACATAATCTCTAAGGGAACAGACAGAGCACACAGGACAGCAGTGCTTATGGAATACAATATAGTCACATTGGTCAGTAGATTTTTGTTGTTGTTTAGTCGTGTCCGACTCTTCGTGACCCCTGGACCAGAGCACGCAAGGCATGCCTGTCTTCCACTGCCTCCCACGGTTTGGTCAGACTCATGTTGGTAGCTTCGAGAACACCGTCCAACCATCTCATCCTCTGTCGTCCCCTTCTCCTTGTGCCCTCCATCTTTCCCAACATCAGGGTCTTTTCCAGGGAGTCTTCTCTTCTCATGAGGTGGCTAAAGTACTGGAGCCTCAACTTCAGGACCTGTCCCTCCAGTGAGCACTCAGGGCTGATTTCCTTCAGAATGGAGAGGTTTGATCTTCTTGCAATATAGTCACATTGGTCAGTACAGATTTTACCAATTGGCAATTTAGGGCACAACACTACCGACTTCCCCAATGTTGATGACTTGCAGGGGGCACTATTGGAATGGTGTGCAGGCTTCTCTATGCCAGCCTCCACCAATGGAAAGGGGCTGCATGGGGGGAGGGGGTCCACCATGGTGGAGAGTCAGCAGAAAGCCTCAGAACAGGGTGTTTCTGACACTGTAGGCACATATCTTCCAAGGGGCCCAATTCTGGAGCACAGCAAAGAGAATGAATAAAAAACCTCTGCACCCTCTCCTTCCTTGCCCCTCCTAGGATTGCTTTGCTACTTATTTTATTTCCAACCAAATGAAGTGTGGTAAAGTTCTCACAACTTGCCAGAATGATGCAGCTGAAACTCTTACCAATTTAAAATGTTTTTCTTTGTTCACACAGTTCTTTGTAAGCTTTGAAATGGGAAGTGGGGTTTAGCCACAGGAAGAGCAGGGGTAGCTGAAGAAGAAACTGAAGCTTCTAATTTAGGTAACAGGGTTACAGACTAAAAAGTAAAAAAAATCCTTCCAGTAGCACCTTAGAGACCAACTAAGTTAGTTCTTGGTATGAGCTTTCATGTGCATGCACACTTCTTCAGATACACTGAAACAGACGTCACCAGACCCTTATATCTAGTGAGAGAGTGAGGAGGGGTATTATTCAGAAGGGTGGTGGGAATGGGGGATTGGCTGATAGGTGTGGTAAACCTGTTGACTGTTAACGACTGCAATTGGTCTTACAGGAAAAAGCAATGGGTGAGAGGGCTAAAAATAGCTTTGTCATCTATAATGAGATAAGAATCCAATGTCTCTATTCAGACCAGGTCTCTCCATGGTTTTAAGTTTGGTAATAAGTTGCAGTTCAGCAACTTCTCTTTCCAGTCTATTTCTGAAATTCCTATGTAATAAGAAAACTACTTTGAGATCTTGTATAGAATGTCATGGGAGACTGAAGTGTTTTCCTGGGAGACTGAAGTGTTGTCCTGGGAGATTGAAGTGTTCTCCTACTGGTTTCTCTGTCTTGTGATTCCTGATATCAGATTTATGTCCATTTATCCTTTGATGTAGGGTTTGGCCTGTTTGTCCAATATAGGGAGCTGAAGGGCACTGTTGGCATTTGATGGCATACACAATGTTAGAAGATGAGCAATTAAATAGTCCTGAGATGGTATGTTTGATGATGTTGGGGCAGTAATGGTGTTGTCCGGGTGTATGTGGCAGCAAAGTTGGCATCTGGGTTTATTGCAGGCTCTGGTACCAGTGTCCATGTTAAGTCCTGTTGTTGTATTATTGTGGGTGAGGAGTTGTCTAAGATTGGGTGGCTGTCTGTAGGCGATGAAAGGTCTTCCTCCCAGAGCTTGAGAAAAAGAACTGTCATTGTCAATGAGAGTTGTGACGGATGTGACCAGAAAACACCATCGCTTATAACAAAATCTAAACCATGCTGAATGGAGAGCCATAGATAATCTCAGGAACAACCCAGACATTATAATTAAAGTGGCGGACAAGGGTGGAGCTGTCATCATCATGAACAAAATTGATTACATCCTGGAGGCTCACAGACAACTTTCCAATACCGCCTTTTACATAAAATGGACTCAGACCCCACACAAGAATACAAAAAAGAACTGAACAAGATTATTAAGGAGCTACCCCCACACATCCAAGAACAGATCCTCACAAACACACCAGCGGAACCTTGACCAGGAACTTTCTATCTTCTACCTAAAATACACAAACCAGAAAATCCAGGACGCCCCATCATCTCAGGTATTGGCACTATTACAGTGGGTGTTTCCGGTTATATGGACTCTGTTCTGAAACCATATGCCATCAGTGCTCCCAGCTACGTACATGACACCACAGATTTTCTGAGGAAAATACAATCTTTGAATAATCTTCCAAACAATACTATACTAGCCACTATGGATGTGCAATCTCTGTATGCTAACATCCCACACAACCATGGTTTACAAGATATAAGGAACACCATTTCAGATAAAATCACAGCGGACTTTGCTACCAAACTCTGCCACTATATGTAAGGGTCTGGTGACTTCTGTTTCTGTGTATCTGAAGAAGTGTGCATGTACACGAAAGCTCATAACAAGAACAAACTTAGTTGGTCTCTAAGGTGCTACTGGAAGGAATTTTTTAATTTTTTATTTTGTTTTGACTATGGCAGACCAACACGGCTTACAGATTGTGAAGTAGGTATAGGTTTGGAGAAAGTCACGCTAAGGAAGAGAAAGAGTCTGAAGATGGACTTCCTTTGTTGAGACAGAAATGCAAGAAGTTGCTTAAGAACAACTTTAGAGAGGATTACAATGATGTTTTGAAGAGGTGGGACAGAAGGTCATACAGGAACGCAGCTGACACTTTTTGCTTACAAGATTTTTCTATTGCCATAAGTTTATACTTCGTGCCACAAAGAACTGCCAAAGTAATCCAGATTTTGCACAAAGTCAGTCAAAACATACCATGAAATTTAAGTTTGTATGCATTGGTTTATTTGCATAATTTTTTCTGATTGTGTCAGCCATGGAAATAGATAAGCAGACTGTTCAAAATCTTGCAAAGTTATATTCTATCTTGTAAGATTTCACCAGCCACTGTCCACATTTTTTTCAGATTTGTCTTTAAAGCCACAAAAGCTAGGAATTTGCTTTGTTAAGGGTGTGGGGGACTTATAAGAAGAATGATCAAAGATAATTCCTCAATATTGTAGCAACAAACAGAAATATTGCAAGGAGTGCCCTCCACCAACCTTGAGACTTCACAGCTCACATGAAATGCAACTACCATCAATATTAACCCTGCTCAGGCACACAGGTAGGAAGCATGGGGACAAAATTGTCCCCTGCATACCCAGCTGACCCAATCAGTCCCCAACCTTTCTGTAATGAGCAAAGGACGTCTGAGGAGTTTTTACCTGTGCTCACTTAAATGTGAGTGGAAGGCTCTGCATGATTCAGCACCCTGATAAAGCAGGCTCCCCCATCATGTAGAGGCTTCTAGCCCCCTTCAGACCTTCCACATTTAACCTGGGAAGGTCAGGGACTGAGTGACCAGAACGGCGCTGGGGGTGGTCCATGCCTCCTACGCATGTGGGTTGTTCTCATTCAGGAACAATGCCTGAATAGAAATACTGTTGCAACGACTGGAGCACTCATGACAGCTGGTCCCAGTAAAGATCAAGACAGTATCAGTAGCTGTTGCACAACCTCTCAGGAAGCGGTATATCTGGATCTCAGATATAGCTGGGGTTCTCTCAGACTCATCAACTGCTCAGGTGACCACTCCTCATAATACAAACTTCCAAGTCTAGATTGACCTGTTGAAAATTAATTCAAAGCTATATAATTCATTTTTTGTACTTCAGTTTCACTTAAGAGTACAGAAGGTAGATCATCATACAGGCTTGTTGTCCGCTATCCAGCACTTGCAATAATCACAGAATTTCTTGGGCTGAGATTTCCAGTAATCGGCCCTAGAAAAGAAAAATGTGGAAATTAAAAGTCATTTTGCAAGAGTAAGCAACTCAAACTGAATCCCAACCTTCTCACTGAGTTAGTATTTGTTCCAATGTCAAAAATCTACTTTTCCTAATGTGCAATACCAACCATTTCTTTGTTTTCTGAAACACAGGAGTGCTTCAGAGAATCTCAATGAAGAACAATGAAGCCTCCTAGAACATACTAAGTACGGTATGTGTATTATTGTAGTACTTTTATACATGTGAATAACATATAAAAAGATGCAATTTATTCCCACAATAACGATGAGACTGAAAAACAGTGATGGGCCCAAGTCCACACAGGAAACTTAAGAATTGGGCAGGATTACTGATCCATTGAATTAGACAGAAAAGGTGTGTTTGAAACAAAAACTGGCACTATAATAGACAAGAGAGAGTTTCCCCTTAATCAGTGTTCATAACACTGGGCAATACTAAAGCTTCTACACTGTAAACGGTTCCATTTTAAAAGTAAAGAATTATTAACAACTTAAGAGTTGTATCCAATTAAAGGATCTCTGTGAATGCAATGCAGCTTCCCTCCATGTTTCTCCCATGCTGCCCCCAAATCTGCTTTGGAGGGATTGGGGAATTTGCACTGGAGGAGGGGAGACAAAGGAGGGGAAGCTCTGTTGTGCTCATGTAAGTTGTTCTCTGTGTGTAACAACTGAGCTGGATACAACTTTTAATTGTTAAAACTTAAGTTTCTACACTCCTGCCCACCTAGCAGTTCGAAAGCATGTCAAAGAGCAAGTAGATGAATAGGTACCGCTCCAACGGGAAGGTAAATGGCATTTCCGTGCGCTGCTCTGGTTTGCCAGAAGCAGCTTTGTCATGCTGGCCACATGACCCGGAAGCTGCCTGCGGACAAACGCTGGCTCCCTCGGCCAATAAAGCAAGATGAGCACCGCAACCCCAGAGTCGTCCGTGACTGGACCTAATGGTCAGGGGTCCGTTTATCTTTACCTTTAAGTTTCTACAAAGAAACTCTGTTGTTTACAAACAGTGTGCGAAGTTCATTGCTGTCTCTTCAAACCCTTTCCAATCATTATATCGGGCATTTGTTCATTTCTGTTAAATGACTATGCCATTTAATACTCTATGAATTTATTTTATTTTATAAAATTTATTTACTGCTTGACTATTAAAAACCTCAAAGCAGTTTCCAAAACAACACAGAACCACTTTCAAAACATTTTTTCTACAGATTTTACATTGTTGCTCAAAATACATTTCAAATTATTGCTCTTATAATTTTTTCAGCTTAGGCTTCAACGAATATTCCTGATGAAGACTAGGACTTGTGTTGGCTTCATCCAACTTGGTTATACTGTACAGCAGGGGTCCCCAAACAAAGGCCCGGGGTCCGGATGCGGCCCAATCGCCTTCTAAATCTAAATGAGGCCTGCGGGCGGCCTGGGAATCAGCGTGTTTTTACATGAGTAGAATCACAGAATCTATATGAGCTTAAAGCTGAAATAAAGTGATTGTTTGATTGAATCATAGAATCCTAGAGTTGGAAGAGACCCCAAGGGTCATCCAGTCCAACCCCCTGCCAAGCAGGAAACACCATCAAAGCATTCCTGACAGATGGCTGTCAAGCCTCCGCTTAAAGACCTCCAAAGAAGGAGACTCCACCACACTCCTTGGCAGCAAATTCCACCTCTTACTGTCAGGAAATTCTTCCTAATATTTAGGTGGAATCTTCTTTCTTGTAGTTTGAATCCATTGCTCCGTGTCCGCTTCTCTGGAGCAGCAGAAAACAACCTTTCACCCTCCTCTATATGACATCCTTTTATATATTTGAACATGGCTATCATATCACCCCTTAACCTTCTCTTCTCCAGGCTAAACATACCCAGCTCCCTAAGCCGTTCCTCATAAGGCATCGTTTCCAGGCCTTTGACCATTTTGGTTGCCCTCCTCTGGACACGTTCCAGCTTGTCAGTATCCTTCTTGAACTGTGGTGCCCAGAACTGGACACAGTATTCCAGGTGAGGTCTGACCAGAGCGGAATACAGTGGTACTATTACTTCCCTTGATCTAGATGCTATACTCCTGTTGATGCAGCCCAGAATTGCATTGGCTTTTTTAGCTGCTGCATCACACTGTTGACTCATGTCAAGTTTATGGTCTACCAAGACTCCTAGATCCTTTTCACATGTACTGCTCTCAAGCCAGGTGTCACCCATCCTGTATTTGTGCCTTTCACTTTTTTATTTTTATTTTTTGCCCAAGTGTAGTACTTTACATTTCTCCCTGTTAAAATTCATCTTGTTTGCTTTGGCCCAGTTCTCTAATCTGTTAAGGTCATTTTGAAGTGTGATCCTGTCCTCTGGGGTATTAGCCACCCCTCCCAATTTGGTGTCATCTGCAAACTTGATCAGGATGCCCTCAAGCCCATCATCCAAGTCATTGATGAAGATGTTGAATAAGACTGGGCCCAAGACAGAACCCTGTGGCACCCCACTAGTCACTTCTCTCCAGGATGAAGAGGAGCCATTCATGAGCACCCTTTGGGTTCGGTCAGTCAGCCAGTTGCAAATCCACTGAATGGTAGCATTGTCTAGCCCGCATTTTACCAGCTTCTTTACAAGAATATCATGGGGCACCTTGTCAAAGGCCTTGCTGAAATCAAGATAGGCTACATGTGCCCTTTTACCGGTATTTAAAATGCATCTCTGGGTTATTTGTGGGGCATAGGAATTCGTTCATTCCCCCCCCTCCCTCAAAATATAGTCCGGCTCCCCACAAGGTCTGAGGGACAGTGGACCAGCCCCCTGCTGAAAAAGTTTGCTGACCCCTGCTGTACAGGCTGGCTGTGAGAGCAAGTTTATGCCTGTAAGGAGTTGGCATCAGCTATTTTGGCTGCCACCCTCAGTTTTAATGTCAAAGCTTAAGCATCATACATGTCAGTTGCAAAAAATTTTAGATTCAGGAGAATGGAAAACAAAACAAAACAAAACCTCTCAAGCACACAGGCCCCCGCAATAGCCTCAAATTATGGGAAATCTCCCTTATGTCCATAATGCATCTATGCTCCATTTCATCTCTGGTCCTACAAACTATGAACATATTTTCCTTCCTCTCTCCTTCTTAAATGTGGTCAAAAACTTGAGCATCACTTTGTGATTTCTGATTGGTTTGAATAAAGACTACTTATCAATTATTATTAATATCACCATCATCCTTATCCCTGTATGGGAGTTTTCTGACCCGTTCCCCCGCCCCTTTAGCCTGAGAATGAAACACGGGAGTGCGGCTACGCCCCAAGGCTCCCGTGACGCGTGTATGTCCAAGGGAATCGGGAGCGGGGCTGAGAGACGTGTGAAAGGATCCCTCGCGGCGGGGCGGGCGGAGCAGGAGGAGATTCGTATTGGGGCCACGAACGGAGGGAGGGAGGGAAGGAAGGAAGGAGCCAGGCCGACCCACCTTCGGGCGGGACTCGCGGCGGCAGCGCCGCCCCCTCCCTCTCCCCCCCCACTTCCCGGGGAGCACTCACATCTCTCTCTCCCAGGCGCCGCTTCCGGGGCTCCCCCCTCGCCCGAAGCCGCCGCGTCTTCTTCCCGAGGAGCGGAGGGAGCCGAGCAGCAGCGCTTTCCTCTCCCCTCCAGAGGCGACGCGGAGGGACGGCAGCCGCACAGGCTCAATCCGCGCCGCGCGTTCGCCCGCTCGCTTTCTCGGAGAGGCGGAGGGAGGGGGAGGAGGAGCCTCCCGTCGGTCGGGCGGAGCGGCGCGCTAGAGCCTCAGCGAGTTGCGCGCGACGCCCCCCCCCCAGACACCCCCCCCGCGCGGGCTCTGAGCAGCCGCGGGTTCGAGTCCCGCGCGGGCGGGCTCCGCCACTTCAGAGGGGGCGGGGAAAGAGGCGCTTTCGGTTGGCGCGGAAACCCGACGGGACGCCGTCTGCGAGGAAGAGCCGCCGTGGCAAGGCCGGTCAGTTGGCTCCCTGCGCCCCTTTGCCTTTCTTCCGCGTCTCTTCGGCGGGGGGAGGGAGGCGTCTAGTCCGAGGTCCCGCCTCACGAGCCGCCCCCTGCCAGCCCCGGCGGGGGTCCCCCTCCTCCGCCCCGGGGCGCCTCCTTCCCTGCCTCCCTCTCTGGGTTCCCGTCGGGGGAGAGACCCCCCTGGAGCCCCGCCCAGGTCGCCCCTTCTGGCTCATCTTCCGGGGGGGGGGAGGAGGAAAAGGCCCCGCGCAGCTGCGGGCTCTGAGGGGGGATCCGTCGGGGCGGGAGGGGCTTCGTCTTCCTCTCCCCCGCGGAGGGGATCCAAGGGGCGCCGTCCCTCCGGGGGATGCCAGTGATGCTCGAGGCGGGTCTGGACGGAAAGGTCTCCTGCCCACCCCCCCGACGGCCACTCGCTCGCTCGCTCGCTCGCTCTCCCTCGGAGGCTCCGGGCCAAACGGGGGGCAACGGGCACCTGAACGAAGGGTGGGGTCTGCTTTTAAAGAGAAGACGGGGAGCGGTGCTGCCCCTTTCCTGCCGCCTTACGTTCTTGCCACTTTTTCTCTTCCTTCAGCGCTGGAAGTGAACTGGGAACCGAGAGCAATGGTTGAGCGAGCGAGCGACTCGGGAGAGGTAAGTGTCCGGAGCAGCAGCTTCTCTCGGCGTTTGCCTTCGGTGAGCTGCTGAAGGAAGTCTCTCTCTCTCTCTCTCCCCCCCCCTCACTTCGATGTGGGACTCAGCTGACGGGTGAAGAGGAACCGAGGAAGCTGCTTTCTCTGGCTCCGGGGGCCCCGCAGAAGCTCACACCCGCCACTTTAAAGCACTGCTGCGACAGCCCTTGAATCCTGGGCGCTGTGCTTTGCAAAAGGTGCTGGGAAAGAGTGGTTCTGCGAGGCCTCATGATTCTTTGGTACATGAGTGAATGGTACATGAGTGCTTTGCATAGTTTAACAAGCCTGGGTTCAAACTCTGTACCAGTTTCAATTTGCTTTCATCCGTGCTGTTGCCGCTTTAGGCAGCAGAAGAGGAGGAGTTTGGAAGCATTTGCTGCTGTTTTTGACTAAACACAGCTTAGAGTTATGGTCTAACAGCAGTTACCGTAATCTTACTGAAACAAGTCAACTCTAAGCTGTGGTTTATGAAACTAGTGTTTTAGGACTTTGGGCAGAACACTAAGCTGCAGTTAGTATCTTCTTTTCATGGCCACACTGGAGAAATCGGTGGAGATCCTAGGAACCCAGGGGCCACAAAGACTTGTTATTGCAATACTAAACCATGGTACAACTGCAGCCCCATAAGCTAACCTCCAGCCAGGAAGCGAGGATTTGTGGGCAATACTTTTAACATGAAAAGGTTGGTCCTTAGGGTATAAATATTGATTTGGTGATTGAAGGACTGCCACCCAGTGGATATAAAGGTGTATTATATCTCACATATTTATTTATATTTATATTCAAATGCAATTTGCAGTGACTTTTGATATTCAATTCATCATGAGGAGTTCACTTATGAGTTAGTGAAGTACTAAAATGGATGATGGACAGCTTGTAATGAAATGTGTACCATTAATCAAAATTATTTGTTACTCCTGCATACCGCTTTATAGTAATTACCTGCTTATTTACTTGCCAGTGTTGTGAATTCTAGCAAGTTCTCCTTTCCATGAATGGAAGTTACCTAAACTTCGTTGCTATAGTTTTGCACCACGTGGTTTCTGATAGGTTCAGCTGTTATTGTGATTCCTCTTTAGTTTCAGAACCAGTCAATAATATGAAGAAACAGCAAATACGGTACTACCAGAAAGACACAAATACTGATAAAGCTGTATTATTTTATAATTTCCCCTAAAATTAGAGAAGGCATGGCATGTGGTACATTTTATTTGCTGAGGCCAATATATATTTTTAAGAAGAAACAACAATAGGGGGATTAGGCTTTTTATGAGTACTGTACAGTGGTACTTTGGTTGGCTCCTGAACAAATCAGCTCCCTAACACCTCAAACCTAGAAGTGAATGTTCCAGTTTGCGAACTTTTTTTGGAAGCTGTACATCCGACATGGCTTCTGCAACTTCCGATTGAGTGCAGGAAGCTCCTGCAGCCATTCGGAAGCTGCGCCTTGGTTTTTGAACTGTTTCAGGAGTCGAATGGATTCCCAGAATGGATTAAATTCAAGAACCAAGGTACCACTGTCCTATGGCAAGCTCCACTGGGGTAGGGCAGTCCTATGGCAAGCTCCACTGGGGTAGGCAGCCTAGGATGCAGCAGATCTTCCGCTCAGTTAGATTTAAATCCTCAACACTGGCTCAGATGGGCTTAACCTGCTCATCCTTGCCCAGCTGGCTGAGATGAGCCTGATGTAGTCCCCAAAAGGGGGTTGTTTCCAGGAATGGGACTGTGGGGGACTTAGGCTGGATCCTAAGCATGTTTAGCACAGCCATGAGACACAGCAACCTGGTGCAAAATACTATTTGAAAGGCTTGTTTCCCCTCTGCCAGGCTTAGGCAGAGCATCAGCAACAGCCCTACTGCTGAACAGAGTTAGGATCTGGTATAACTTTGATGTTGATGTTTGTTTCCATCAAAGTGCTTTAGAAACGGGCTATTGAAGGGGCAGTAAGGATGAAAAAGGTATGCACTTAGGTTGCATTTTATGTGCAGTTGGTATATCAAAGAAATAAGGCAACCAGATGCAGAGACCATTTGCAAGATGTAAAAATTCTCTTGTGGCAGAGTAGGTTGCTGCTGGCAGTAAACATGCAGTAGAAGCATAGATGCTTATAAAATTGCTTATTTCAATTTAAAGAACAATAGATCCCTTATTTTGCATTTGAAAATGGGCCCCAAGTTGAAGACTTTTTAAATGAACGAACTTGAGGTGTATGTCTGTTAAAAGTCTTTGACACCACCTGAATGCAACACATGCTTCTGTTGTGAGGATCAAATTCAATAAAAAGTTAGTTTGGATGTTCTTTTTACAATGTTTTTATAGTTAAGTTGAGAGAGAAAGACTTTGCTTTGCTAGAGATAGAGGTAAACTATTAAAAACTTGGAATTTTGAAAAACAATGTTGTTGTTCAGTCGTTCAGTCGTGTCCGACTCTTCGTGACCCCATGGACCAGAGCACGCCAGACACGCCTATCCTTCACTGCCTCCTGCAGTTTGGCCAAACTCATGCTAGTCGCTTCGAGAACACTGTCCAACCATCTCATCCTCCGTCATCCCTTTCTCCTTGTGCCCTCCATCTTCTCTTCTTATGAAGTGGCCAAAGTACTGGAGCCTCAACTTCAGGATCTGTCCTTCCAGTGAGCACTCAGGGCTGATTTCTTTAAGGATGAATAAGTTTGATCTTTTTGCAGTCCATGGGACTCTCAAGAGTCTCCTCCAGCACCATAATTCAGAAGCATCAATTCTTCGGCGATCAGTCTTCTTTATGGTCCAGCTTTCACTTCCGTACATTACTACTGGGAAAACCATAGCTTTAACTATACAGACCTTTGTCAGCAAGGTGATGTCTCTGCTTTTTAAGATGCTGTCTAGGTTTGTCATTGCTTTCCTCCCAAGAAGCAGGCGTCTTTTAATTTCGTGACTGCTGTCGCCATCTGCAGTGATCATGGAGCCCAAGAAAGTAAAATCTCTCACTGCCTCCATTTCTTCCCCTTCTATTTGCCAGGAGGTGATGGGACCAGTGGCCATGATCTTAGTTTTTCTGATGTTGAGCTTCAGACCATATTTTGCGCTCTCCTCTTTCACCCTCATTAAAAGGTTCTTTAATTCCTCCTCACTTTCTGCCATCAAGGTTGTGTCATCAGCATATCTGAGGTTGTTGATACTTCTTCTGGCAATCTTAATTCCAGTTTGGGATTCATCCAGCCCAGCCTTTCTCATGATGAATTCTGCATATAAGTTAAATAAGCAGGGAGACAATTTACAGCCTTGTCATACTCCTTTCCCAATTTTGAACCAATCAGTTGTTCCATATCCAGTTCTAACGGTAGCTTCTTGTCCCACATAGAGATTTCTCAGGAGACAGATGAGGTGATCAGGCACTCCCATTTCTTTAAGAACTTGCCATAGTTTGCTTTGGTTGACACAGTCAAATGCTTTTGCGTAGAGTTTTTTCTGGAACTCTCTAGCTTTCTCCATAATCCAGCGCATGTTTGTAATTTGGTCTCGGGTTCCTCTGCCCCTTCGAAATCCAGCTTGCACTTCTGGGAGTTCTCGGTCTACATACTGCTTAAGCCTGCCCTGTAGAATTTTAAGCATAACCTTGCTAGCGTGTGAAATGAGCGCAATTGTGTGGTAGTTGGAGCATTCTTTGGCACTGCCCTTCTTTGGGATTGGGATGTAGACTGATCTTCTCCAGTCCTCTGGCCACTGCTGAGTTTTCCAAACTTTGCTGGCATATTGAGTGTAGCACCTTAACAGCATCATCCTTTAAAATTTTAAATAATTCAGCTGGAATATCATCACTTCTACTGGCCTTGTTATTAGCAGTGCTTTCTAAGGCCCATTTGACTTCACTCTCCAGGATGTCTAGCTCAAGGTCAGCAACCACACTACCTGGGGTGTACAAGACCTCCATATCTTTCTGGTATAATTCCTCTGTGTATTCTTGCCCCCTCTTCTTGATGTCTCTTTAAAAACAATATTAGCAGATAAAATTCTGACCTATAATCAGAACTGTATATGGAGAATGTTACATAAACATATATTGAATTTAAAAAAAGAAATTGTTGCATCCCCTTGAAGGATCAGTGAGTTACTGTGGCATGAGCTTCAGTAGACAACTACATTACAGTATTAGTGCCCTCATAAAAACAACAACATAAGATTATTAAAATACTGTCAATCAACATATGGTGGTTCACACTCTCAAGGTTTAAGACTAGTTAACACATGGAGTTGGGTATAATATGTTGAGGCATGGGGCACTTGTTGTGTTCCTACACAACCTTGTCAATTCTCTGCTTTTCATTTGAAAAAATCCGTCAAGGCTTCGGTTACATGCATTTGTCCCTGAGTCTGAAAGATGTTTCAGACAACTTGAGCTCTGAACTTCACTCTGTCTCATCTCTGAATATCATGAGCATGTAAATGATAAGGTAGTGTAAACATGTCTAAGCACATCTTCAGGTGTGGTCTGCCACTGTGACCAAAGTTGAGCCTGAGTCAATATTCAACTTTTGTTGGTAGATTTATGTGCCCCAACTTCTTTCTCTTACGTAAGACTAGGGAAATATTCCTTTAAACCTGATTTTGTCTGCGCTATAGGACAAAGAAACTGGAAGACTTTGTATAAACAATGTACTGGAGACGCAATCTGAGCTTTAAGATAAAACTCTTTAAGAATGCACGTGGGACAGTAAAGATGGGGAAAGCAGCACACCCAATCCTTCCCCAGTTCTGCAGAAATATTCAGCACTGATCCGCAAAGCAAGACTGTTCAACGGTATCGCTCTCTGCAGTTTATTTCCTGCTCTACAGTAGACTAACTCTGATTTCATTTGTCAGGGCAAGGGGTTTCTTTTCATCTGCTGTTCGTTTCATAGGGCTGCCCAGCCACATACCTGGATGGGCCAAGGTCCTCCACTTCTGTTTGCTGTACAGTGGAACCTCGTGTTACGTACCGTCCCCCTTGCAAACGCTCCAGGTTATGAGCTCTGCTAACCCGGAAGTAGGTGCCCCTTGTTGAGAACTTTGCCCCGGGATGCGAGTGGAAGTTGTGCCAGAAGCGCGGCAGCAGTGGGAGGCGCCATTAGTGAAAGTGCACCTCATGTTACGAGTGGTTTCGGGTTACAAACGGACCTCCAGAACAGATTAAGTTCGTAACTGGAGGTAAAGTTTTGTTTCTGTTATGCCATAGCTCCCCCCTGAGTCTGCTTATGTACAAGAGATCTTTCCAGTCATTCATTACAACTTCATATCTGGGGCTTTTGTGTACTTTGCTCCAAAACCCCCACGGACAACACACAGAAAATAACTTCTGTGCTAGAGATTATCAGATTGTTTGAGTGATTCATGTGTGTCAAAACATGTTTCTCTTTTTTAAAAATTATAATTTATGATGCCAAATCTGTTCTTCCGATTTTCAGAGACACTGTAACTTTTTTTACAGGGTACAGAATAGGACATTGGGAGAAAGGGCAAGAGGCACGGGAGGCCAGGAGTAGCATTGTGGGAGGAATGAGAGCTTGTAGTGAGTTACAGAACAAGGAAACCCCATATCTATATAAATTTTTGTAGACACCTGAAGGCAGCCCCCTTTGGGAAGCTCTTAATGCTTGCTTTTTGACAAGCTATATGCACATGTTCTGCTTCCGTATTGCTATATTGCTCATTGCCCATGCTTCTGCCCTCAATAGACAGTAATTGTAGCCACCAGAAGCAGTATTGGTGCACTAGAAGCTGGTAACCTTGGACCACCTGCTCAGATTTCCGTCCTGTTGCAGCAGCTGTGTGGGAAGATGATCAAATATAAACTCTTCATGTGCCTTGTGCCCAATGATGTCCCTCTCAGGAAGGCTACCTAGGACTGTTGTTGCAGTACATCCTGCTCGTTTGATGTTTTGTAGTATTTTTAATATTTTGTTGGAAGCCGCCCAGAGTGGCCGGGGAAACCCAGCCAGATGGGCGGGGTATAAATAATAAATTATTATTATTATTATTATTATTATTATTATTATTATTATTATTATTAATCTCTGCTTGCTGGGCAGAGTAGAGTAAGTGACTGCCATTGTGTGGACTCCAGATGATCACTAGTGACAGCCTGTTTGCTCGCTTGCTCGCTCTAGCAGGGGGAGGGGGCCGAGAGGGCTGCCCTATCAGCCCCTTCTCCCGCCTTGCTGTAAAGCAAGAAAAGCGAGAGCTGCTTACACGCTTTGCGCGGCTCTCGCTTTTCTTGCTTTAAAGGAGGAGCCCACAGAAGGCGGGCGGGCGGGCGGGCGGGCTCGGCTCAGCCCCTGGAGAAGAGCCGCCTCTTCTGCCGCCTCCTCCCACCCGCCGCTCGCTCTTCCCGAGGCGGAGATAGGGGAGGTGGCGGCGATCAAAGCCAGCAGGCTTTGCTGCTGCCCCAGTCCCACCAGTGAGGCTCCGCTGCCGCCCCAGTCCCGTCCTGCCCACCACCATCTTCCGAGGCCGCCGTGCGTGCTCCGCGGCTGAGGATGGGGGGCGGGCGCAGTGTGGTGTAGTGGTTAAGAGCGGTAGACTCGTAATCTGGTGAACCAGATTCACGTCTCCACTCCTCCACATGCAGCTGCTGGGTGACCTTGGGCTAGTCACACTTCTCGGAAGTCTCTCAGCCCCACTCACCTCACAGAGTGTTTGTTGTGGGGGAAGAAGGGAAAGGAGAATCTTAGCCGCTTTGAGACTCCTTCAGGTAGTGAAAAGTGGGATATCAAATCCAAACTCTTTTTCTTCTTCTCCGCCTCAACGGCTGGCCCACCCTGCCCGCTGGCGCTCGTCTCAGGTCCGCGGGGGGACACATTGACAACTGGGCGCCCTTTGGCCCTTCAACGAGCACCAGTGGGCGGGGTGGGCCAGCCCAAGGTGCCACCGGCCCTCTGCGGCTGCCTCAGGACGCCCCAAGCATCGGGGGTGCCGGATGGGCGTGTGTAGGCGGCTGGTGGCCTCGAGAGGCTCGGCCCTTTTGCGACGGCCCTCATGGCAAGAAGTTCCTGGGCTTGGAGCCACGTTCTCAGAGGGGAAGAAGCCCCAATGGGCTCCATTCTGATGTGGCAGGTGACCCCCGCCGTCCCAGGGGCTGGTATTCACGAGGGACGGAGCGGGGACGGCATTCTCACGTGACGCGCGTCCCCTGAGCAGAGCCTCACTGCTGCTCTGAGCCGAAACACAGCTCGCTGTCGCAAAATCCACGGATCCTGAGCTGCACGTTGCCTCGGAAGGCAAAAAAGAGGAGCTGCAACTTCGGGGCACTTTAGATGGGATGGGAATTAGGTCGCTAATGGCTTTAACATCTTAATTAGATTTTGTATTATAATTACTTTCTCAATGATCTGAAATCTGATTAAAGTTAAAAGTGCTGAAGGAGGTAGGATAAGTGCTGCAATTATCACTATCATTATTTATAATATATAATGGACTATTATCTATCACAGTGTTTTTCAACCACTGTTCCGCGGCACACTAGTGTGCCGTGAGATGTTGCCTGGTGTGCCGTGGGAAAAATTGAAAAATTGAAAAGAATTACTTTATATATAGTCAATTTAGGCACAGAGTTAATTTTTTTAACATTTTCTAATGGTGGTGTGCCTCGTGATTTTTTTCATGAAACAAGTGTGCCTTTGCCCCAAAAAGGTTGAAAAACACTGATCTATCAGGAGTACCAGTACTTTTGTAGAAACAGCTATGGCGCCTGGGCTACACAACTAGCTTTTAGCAGAACTTCCAACACTTTTGTGATTATGCCACATTTGAACAGTAGCAAGCCATGCAACATCTGTGCTGGCTATTCAGGAGGAGATGCCTTTGCAGCTTTAGTATTAGGAACAATTTTAAGAAGTTTCAAAGCACAGTTTTTCTTGTTGGGCAGACAAGAGGACCTGTGACCCTCTGTTGATGGACATCATTTCCCACCACCCTAGACCATGTTGTTGTTGTTGTTGTTCAGTCGTTCAGTCGTGTCCGACTCTTTGTGACCCCATGGACCAGAGCACGCCAGACACGCCTATCCTTCACTGCCTCTCGCAGTTTGGCCAAACTCATGTTAGTAGCTTCGAGAACACTGTCCAACCATCTCATCCTTTGTCGTCCCCTTCTCCTTGTACCCTCCATCTTTCCCAACATCAGGGTCTTTTCTAGGGAGTCTTCTCTTCTCATTTGGTGGCCAAAGTACTAGAGCCTCAACTTCAGGATCTGTCCTTCTAGTGAGCACTCAGGGCTGATTTCTTTGAGAATGGATAGGTTTGATCTTCTTGCAGTCTATGGGACTCTCAAGAGTCCTCCAGCACCATAATTCAAAAGCATCAATTCTTCGGCGATCAGCCTTCTTTATGGTCCAGCTCTCACTTCCATACATTACTACTGGGAAAACCATAGCTTTAACTATCTCATCCTGAAGCAAAGTACTATTTCTGGGTTAGCGGAGTCTGTAACCTGAAGCGTCTGTAACCTGAGGTACCACTGTACTTGATTAGAACATCCTCTGATTGATGTTGTTAATTGTGCCATCTTTTCAAATTCAAACATCTTTATTCTCCATTCTTTTAATTCTGGTGTTTTGTCAGCTTTCCAGTTTTTCGCCAGTATAGTTCTGGCTGCCGCAGTTGCATAGAGAAATACATTCATTTTATTCGTAGGGATGTCATTTGAAACTAAACTTAATAAAAAAAGCTTCTGGTTTCTTCAAGATTGAACTCCTAAATATCTTTTTAAGTTCGTCATGTATCATTGTCCAATACTGTTTCACCATCTTGCACCCCCACCACGTGTGATACATCGTCCCTGCCTCTGTTTTGCATCTCCAACAAAGGTTTGTTTTTTATACATCTTTGATAATTTCACTGGTGTGAGGTACCAACGGTAAAACATCTTCATTATATTTCCCTTAATTGAGTAACATGCTGTAAAATTTATGTCGGTTTTCCATAATCTTTCCCATTTGTCTGGTGATTATTTGACCCAGTTCCTGAGACCATTTTATCATAGGTTCCTTTATTATTTCATCTGTTAATTCCCATGCTAAGAGCAGATTGTATAATTACGATATTATTTTTTTATTTGGCTGCAGAAGGTCACTTTGTAATTTTGACATTTCCTGTTTGAATCCTGTCTTTTTATGTTGGTTAAAAATATGGACTATCTGGTGATATTGTAGCCAACATTACAGTAACTCTTGACCTCTTCATAGGGTCTTATTTTAACCTCTCCCTGTTCCTTTATTGCTCATCCCTTTTCCATATTTACTCTTTTTACCACCACCACTTCTTTTGCTTCTTTTGTGCTTGTGCTCTTGAGTAGATAAATGGACAGCAGCGTGCTCAAGTAGGAAGAATGCATGTGATGGGGAAATCTGGGCAGAATCCAGTTGCTAGCAGTAGACATCCTCCAGACCAGCATCCAGACCAGCAGGATGCATTCAATGGATGATGCATTTCTTCTTCTACAGCAAGTTTCGTTGGCTTCCTAGGAATTTGTAAATACAAAAGTATGGACTTAGCTAGTCTGGTAAAGAAAAAGTGATTTACCGGTATATGTGTTGTATATGTGCCATAACATTGTGTCACCAGATGACAATGTGGAGTCCCGTTTTTCTCTACCTGTTTCCCCTGATTAAATTTACAATGCTTTAAACATCTGCTTGCATGTTTTAGCTCATGCTAAATACTTCAGCTATGAAAAATAGCATTCCTTGAGTATAAATATCCTTGTATTTAATGGTTGATTTTGAACTGATCTTTAGTCTGACCAAAGCTGTCAGATTTACTGTGTTCTGGAGACTTTTCAAGCCACTATTCAGAGTTAACAAGGGCTATTGACTGTCTGTCTCCGAAGCGCCCTCTTCGATTGCATGGAGCCCGGACAGCCCTGTGGTTTTCCCTTGAGCTGAGGGCGATGAAACAATCATTGAGATGGCTAGAGCGAACCAGTGGTGGAAATCTCTCTGAATCACACCGGATACGGGTTAGAGCTCAACGTTGAGCCTACCAAGTGGCGATAGTGATGGCGAAGAGAACCTTCTTCACCGCCTCTGTTGCATCTGCAGAAAACAGCAGCAGGAGACTCTTTCAGGTGGTTTGCAATCTAACGGAACCACCTGCGCTGTCAGGGCCCGGTAAGGACCCCAAGATCTCCTGCAATGATTTTGCAAAGTTTTTTTCAGATAAAGTCGCTCAGATTTGGAAAGAGGTAGACTGCACCGTGGGAGCAGGGCCGGGGTGGGAGAGTGCTATAATCTTGTATAAAGTTGCATGGGATCAATTTCAATCTGTTACCTCCGAGGATGTGGACAGGCTGCTTGGACAAGTGAAACCAACCACCTGTCTCCTTGATCCTTGCCCATCCTGGCTCATAAAAGCTAGCCAGGAAGGGCTGGGCGATGGACTCTGATTGCTTTCCTCTGTGAGAGAGCCTTCCCAGACCCACTGAAAGAGGCGGTTATTAAACCGCTGCTTTAAAAAACATCTTTAGACCCGGCTGATATGGCCAACTATCACTCAGTCTCAAATCTTCAATTCTTGGGCAAGGTGATTGAGCGGGTGATTGCGGAACAACTCCAGGCACACCTGGAGGATGTGGACCATTTGAATCCCTTCCAATCGCGATTCAGGTCTCATCATGGGACTGAAACTGCCTTGGTCGTGCTGGTGGATGATATCTGGTGGGCTAGGGACAAAGGTGAAAGCTGTTTCCTAGTTCTGCTGGATCTCTCTGCGGCCTTTGATACTATCAACCATGACATCCTTCTGGACCGTCTAGAGGGGCTGGGAGCTGGAGGCAGTGTTATACAGTGGTTCCACTCCTTCCTCCTGGGCCGTGTGCAGAAAGTGGTGTTGGGGGATGAGTGTTCAGACCCCTGGCTCTTACTTGTGGGGTGCCTCAGGGTTCCGTCCTCTCCCCCATGCTTTTAGACATCTATATGAAGCCGCTAGGAGAGATAATCAGGGGGTTTGGGCTGGATGTTCATCAGTATGCAGATGACACCCAGCTCTATCTCTCTTTTAAATCAGAGCCAGTTAAGGCGGTGAATGCCCTGTGTGAGTGTCTGGAGGCGGTTTGAGGATGGATGGTGGCTAACGGATTCAGTCTAAATCCTGACAAGACAGAAGTACTGTTTTGGGGGGACGGGGCAGTCAGGTTTGGAGGACTCGCTTGGATAATGGGCTAACTGTGCCCCTGAGGGACCAGGGCGCAGCCTGGGAGTTATTTTGGACTCACAGCTGTCCATGGAGGCTCAAGGCAATTCTGTGTCCAGAGCATCTGTCTCCCAGCTCCATCTGGTACGCAGGCCGAGACCCTATCTCCCCGCAGACTCACCAGAGTGGTGCATACTCTTGTTATCTCCCGCTTGGACTACTGCAATGCGCTTTATGTGGGGCTACCTTTGAAGGTGACCCGTAAGTACAACTAATCCAGAATGCAGCATTTGCATACATTTATATAAATACACACACGCTTAGTCACCTGCCTTCCCATATAAATAGCTGTGTTGATCACATGCCAAGAGGACTTGCTGTGCAAGCCAAAGTGAGAATATTTCCCAGGGAGTGGATATGCTGGTGATTTCCCTGTGCAAATTCCACTGCATTCCTATTCTGTGATGGCTGGGAAAGACTCGCTTGGGAAAAGGAAAACAAGCATTGTGGAAGACTATGCTCAGTGGCAGAGCATCTGCTTTGCATGCAGAAGGTCCCAGGTTCAATCCCTGGCATCTCCTGGTGGAGGTAGGAGATATTCCTGCCTGAAATGCACCAATAGCCTGACTCTGTATGAGGTGCTGCAAGCCATGCCCACTGCACTCAGTTTCTATTTGTGCAGACCATCAGTGGTACCAGGCAGGGCTTGCATCCCCATTGTCTTTGTAAAGCTGGCCTCGGTGGTACAATGCATATTTTGTATCTCACCTGACGAACAGATAAATGAGATACAGCGAGAATGGTGATTGGGACTTGCTGCACAGGTCTCTGTGTTGAGGCTTCTGGAAATAATTGCATATGTGTGGGGTGAGCTGCTGAACCTTGGCATCTGCAACCTGAGATGGGGCCTGGTAGTCCACGTGTGTTGGAAAGTCTGGAAGGGCAGCTATTTGCTCAGGGGTGTTTCCACTGCCTTTGATCATCTATAGGAGGTGGGGCACTTGGGTTGTTCAGCAGTTACTTACACGTGTCTCCTTTTCCCCCAACTGACCTGCCAGGTCTTGTTGTCTCAAAAGCTTCTCTGTTCTCAGACTTGCTTCCCAAAATGTTAGCAAATGTTAGCAAAGTTCTGCTTTCCGCACGAACTGTGAGGGCATGATGCCCCTTTACTATGGAGTCCATGTAGGAAGGGGATGTGAGGCATAGCATAGCCCTGTGGCACGTGAACTCTCATCTGAGTTGAGCTCGACATATGTAGGTTATATATTCTGCTGATACTGTGGGGCAGTTGACTGTTGAGATGTTCCACATCCTGAGCATTCCCATGTCACTACGGGTGTGGCCTGGGAAGGGTGGAGGAGCCTGGGAAATTCAGTTTCTGTATCCTCTATCTTTCTTCCAGATTGCACCAGATGGTATTGTGGATGTGACTATTGGGGAAATGGCTTTGGTAGAATTATGTCTGCTCCTAGCTGTGCTTTTGCCTTGTCTGTGGCATGGCCTGCTGCCAGGTTCTTTATGCATGGGTGACTGTATTTCTGTCTGTGTGGTCCGTCTCCCCCGCTCCACTGGGGGTGCATAGGTGGCTAATTATGCCTCAGCCATACTCCTCTTGAGTGTCTTGTTCCCTAGGTGCAGTTCTTACTACAGATGACTAGGCAAGAGACCATTTACACACCTGACTACGTACAGACCTTTAAGACTGCAAATCAATACATCTGCAACAGTTGTACCA
The DNA here is from genome assembly GCF_009819535.1 of Lacerta agilis. NCBI lineage: Eukaryota > Metazoa > Chordata > Lepidosauria > Squamata > Lacertidae > Lacerta > Lacerta agilis. Next base: position 611,735 of record NC_046318.1, on the reverse strand, counting down.
CCGGAACATAAATGCCACTATTTCAGCAGAGTTGACATACTTTTCAGCGCCTGTTTTGGGTTTTCCAGAGTATAACTTAGAAAACCTGAAAAACTGGTTCCATGGAAGAGTCTTATGCTCCAGGGGCAATAGCTGCTCTGCAAGCCTACTTCTCTTTCTTTGTAAAGCATTGTCTATACAGTACTGTACATTCACCCTTAGTCATATGTCCCAGCCAAGAAGGAGGCCATTAGGAGAAAGTTTTTTCCTTCTTAAAATTGTTTGCTTTTCTTTTTTGCTGAAGGAACTTATTGCTTTTGCTATCAACTCCGGTATTATATGTTTGATAACGCCAAGGGTATCTCTACATCTTCAAGTCGGACATGTATCCCCAAAACAGAAAGTGGGTGGGCACCACAGTAGGTAGACTGGTAACTTGATCATAGGCTTGTTTACTCAAAAGTAATTCTCATTGTGTTCAGTACTACTTAACTCCTCAGTAAACATATAACACTGCAACCAGATTAACCTAGTTTTTATGAAAGCATTTATTGAGACTTATTGGGGAATTCAGTGGAATAAACATAATCCAGATGGTATAGCCATCTCATCAGCTTTTTGTGGTTACTTTTTGGAATAGCCACTTGGAGGAGAAAATGGAGAGTGGTTGAGAAGCTCCGACCCTTAGAGCCACTACTCATTTTTTCTATGGGATGGTAATGGAAGGATGACCAGTTAGAATTTAGTTTGATCTTTCATTCACCATTTTATGGAGCTCTTTCAGTTGCTCATCCAGTAATTGCCACATGGTACCAACAGCCAGTGGGGTGTTCAACAGTATTTTTACCATACTGAAGAAGTGTGCATGCACACGAAAGCTCATACCAAGAACAAACTCAGTTGGTCTCTAAGGTGCTACTGGAAAGAATTGCCTATTTTGTTTTACCATATTGGTTTCTGTTAGTCTCCACCTAACAGTTTCTTCCTTACATCTGAAAACTTGCACCTGTCTCTTTAACAAAGAAGTGCATTCCTTTCCGATGGTTGAAGAATTTAGTTTCACTTTTGCAGCCAGCACTCCACATAAGGGACGAAGAATTAAAAGTACTGTAATATAAAATCAAAATTCTTAATAACCAGAGCTTCCTTATTTGTTAATAATCTTTCTTAGTCACAAACAATTAACATTTGTTTTTTGTTTTATTTTCAGTCTGTTAATGCCTCTTCTTACACCAGCAGTCAGTTTACATTCCAGGTGATAGTTTAATTGGTAGATAGATTACCTCAGTTGTAATTAATCACAGTCTCAAAGATAATTAAAAGAAGGGAGATCTAGCTGACCTAATGCCTTGAGGGCTAACCTTCAGGGCTGTTATGTAGTGTCTGAGCACAGTAGTGGTTGGTTTCTCGCTCCCAGTCACTCACTGTATCAGAAACTCCCCCGGTCTTCAGAGTGAAGAGTAGCTTTCTTCAGAACATTAGAGGTTGATCCCTTGGATCCCTCTATATTCAAAGAGAGGATGTGACAACCAAGATTTATGTCCTGGCTGTCAGTAATCACTGCATAATTATCTCTGTTGATGGAGTACCAACAGTAAACAACTAGTCAGCCATCTTTTCATCCCAGAAGTCTGTATTTAGGCATATGGGAAATTATCACATGAATGTTTGTTTTCTGGTGGTCACAGACGAATAAATAAATTGTTTATTGGTTTTAATTCTGTATATACTTTCCCATGTAAGAGGTCTTGTGAGGGCTTTGTCTTAAAATACAGTACAGACTAATAGATTTGACATAAGCAAAATTGCCAGAGTAGAACCTAAGAGACCAAATTACAAACTGGTTCAATTGCTGATTCTCTCATGAACTCACAAAGTGGTCTAAGGCAAGCTCCATCCATCCCTCTGCAATATGTGGTAATAATTCTGGCACATTTTAAAAAATATATTATTAGAATCATGATTGAAATTGTCAGGGTGGCTTTCAATAAAATTCCTGCATTTCAGGGGGTAGGACTAGATGACCCTTGGGATAGATTGCTGTTTTTGAGCTATTTGTATGGAAAACTGGAAAAAGGGGCACTGCTGCCATGAGCTGCCATATGTCTGGATTTTCCCGGACAGTTTCCTAATTTCTGTCTGGACACTGCTGCCAACTTCAGTACCTTGATTCTCAAACCTTGGTTCCCAAATGCCGAAAGCCTGGAAGTAAGTGTTCCGGTTTCCGAACATTTTTCGGAAGCTGAACGTCCAATGTGGTTGTTGGCTATTGATTACGTGGCGCCTGCACCAATCAGAAGCTGCACCTTGGTTTTCTAATATTTTGGAAGTCAAACGGACATCCAGAATGGATTAAGATTGGCACTTTTGTTTTTGCTATTTATTTTGACTTTTTGTGGCTTTTTCATTTACCGGTAATTTGTTTTTGTGACTGTGTTCAGCCACTGATTGATTGATTGATTGATTGTGTGACAGCGGAAATGGATAAAAGCCCCCATCCAAACTGACTATCATCAGTGCAGGTAAGAATTTATTTTTATTTTTATTTCTACAATACTGTCTCATTTATTTTATAGTACGGTACATTGATTATTGCTTTCATTTTATGGATCAATGGTCTCATTAGATAGTAAAATTCATGTTAAATTGCTGTTTTAGGGGTTGTTTTTAAAAGACTGGAATGGATTAATCTGTTTTGCATTATTGTCTATGAGTAAACACGCCTTGGTTTTGGAACGGACTTCACGAACGGATCAAGTTTGAGAACCAAGGTACCAGTGTATTCCGGCTGTGTACGTGAAAATCCGGACATATGTCAACCCTACCTTGGGGTCCCTTCCAAATCTAAACTTCTATGATTAAAACGCTTTTCCTATGTAAGGAAAAGTAAGTTAGGGCCCACAGCCAGAAGTGGGGAAGTTTGCGACATTGGATAGCTCTTTCTCCGAGACACCTCATCTCTTAGAATCACAGCACTGTAGAGTTGGAAGAGAACCAACCCCATGCAATGGGCTTGAGGGCATCCTGATCAAGTTTGCAGATGACACCAAATTGGGAGGGGTGGCTAATACCCCAGAGGACAGGATCACACTTCAAAATGACCTTAACAGATTAGAGAACTGGGCCAAAGCAAACAAGATGAATTTTAACAGGGAGAAATGTAAAGTACTACACTTGGGCAAAAAAAATGAAAGGCACAAATACAGGATGGGTGACACCTGGCTTGAGAGCAGTACATGTGAAAAGGATCTAGGAGTCTTGGTAGACCATAAACTTGACATGAGTCAACAGTGTGATGCAGCAGCTAAAAATGCCAATGCAATTCTGGGCTGCATCAATAGGAGTATAGCATCTAGATCAAGGGAAGTAATAGTACCACTGTATTCCGCTCTGGTCAGACCTCACCTGGAATACTGTGTCCAGTTCTGGGCACCACAGTTCAAGAAGGATACTGACAAGCTGGAACATGTCCAGAGGAGGGCAACCAAAATGGTCCAAGGCCTGGAAACGATGCCTTATGAGGAACGGCTTAGGGAGCTGGATATGTTTAGCCTGGAGAAGAGAAGGTTAAGGGGTGATATGATAGCCATGTTCAAATATATCAAAGGATGTCATATAGAGGAGGGAGAAAGGTTGTTTTCTGCTGCTCCAGAGAAGTGGACACGGGGCAATGGATTCAAGCTACAAGAAAGAAGATTCCACCTAAACATTAGGAAGAACTTCCTGACAGTAAGAGGTGGAATTTGCTGCCCAGGAGTGTGGTGGAGTCTCCTTCTTTGGAGGTCTTTAAGCGGAGGCTTGACAGCCATCTGTCAGGAATGCTTTGATGGTGTTTCCTGCTTGGCAGGGGGTTGGACTGGATGACCCTTGTGGTCTCTTCCAACTCTATGATTCTATGAGATGAGTGCTGCAACCCCAGAGTCGTCCACGACTGGACCTAATGGTCAGGGATCACTTTGCCTTTAATATGTACCTGAAACTTAGGATTACATTTTATATATCTGAAAGCTTATGCCATAATAAATGTATTCACCTTTAAGATGCCACAAAACTTGCTGCTGTATTTACCACATACTTACTTTCACTTTTGTTGAACACAGGTTATTAATACTGGCAGTTGTTTCTGTTTCTGCTCTCCTTCTGTCCATAAAGTGAAGAAGCGCAAAGAGAGAGAGAGGCAAGGAAGAAAAGGAAGCAGACCCTCTATGCATCATAGTGGAGGGGCTGCGTTGCTGTCTGCAATCTGCGGTGGGCTCCCTGATATGTGGTACCCATTGGATTGCTATTGCATGTTATATGTGGGGCTGCCTCTGAAGACGGTTCAGAAACTTTAGCAGGTGCAAAATTTGGCAGCTAAGTTGCTCACCAGGGCACGACAGTTTGTACAAATCCTGGCTCAACTGCACCGGCTACCAATAAGTTTCCCAATTCAAAGTGCTGGTTTTGACCTACAAAGCCTTTAATGGCTCAGGAATGCAATACCTCAAGGACTGCCTCTCTCCATGTGAACCAGCCCAAACACTGAGATCATTTTCTGAGGCCCTCCTTTGTGTGCCTCCTCCATGAGAGGGCTCTGGAGGGCGGCAGCACGAGAACGGGCCTCCCCCCCAGGGAAGTTCGCCTGGCGCCTTCATTATACATCTTAAGGTGCCAGGCAAAAGCGTTCCACTTTAACCAGGCCTTTGGCTAATTAACATCTTGTGACCTTTTAAATGTCTTTGGGTGGGGTGGGGGTTATGGGATTGTTCTTGTTTGTGTTATGTATTTTGTGTTTTTATTTTGGATTTTTATGCTGTGAACTGCCCAGAGATCTTTGAATGAAGGGGTTATACAGATTTAATAAATAATAACAATACCAGCATCCATGGCGCATGTTCTGGACTCAGCCGTTCCTTGTTAGTGTCTTCTGCCTTTGGGACTTCCTGGCCAGCGCTAGGACTGCCCTTCCTGATTCCGGTTTCATTTTGCCCTGCTTTTACTGAATGGCTACACCTTGTTAGATTGGTCTTGCTGTATGTAATTGTTTTTCCAAGTTCCCTTTTTATGTTCTTATTTTTTTACTCAAACAAAAAATGCTATGATGAAGAGTTATCTTACATGGCAGAAGTATTGCTAAACGACCCGGATGCCCCCGCTCCCCCAGCACAAGGTTATGGCGTGTTCAGAATAATTACTACTCTGACAAAAACAATGGCTTCTGTTGCAATTTAACTGAAGTAAATTATATTCAAATTAAGTGGTTTTAACAATACTGCAAAGTTGTGTTTAGCTGATTTACAGTGTAAAGGGTTTGGTGATTGATCATTAACTTCTCTGAACAGTGAAATTCTTCACTTCTTTAGCAAACAGAGTGCAGGGAGGAATATCTGATAGGGCTGCATGAATTGCTGTGGCCTTCCTTTCCTTGCTCACTTGTTGAGCGTGCTGTCTGTATGTTCCACTTTGCTTGTTCGGCCTTTGCTCTCCAACTGGTTAAGGTGTGGCTGGCTGATTCAGGTTGTTCTCTCTTTCCCCTCTTACCTGAAGATTTGCATGTTTGACCTGGTGGAGTAATTGGGCCCACAGCAACCTGGGCGTGCCTCTCTGAGAAACATTTAGTTTCATGTATGACTCATAAGCTGAGGCACACACACCACTTCCCCAATCTACAGAAGCCATTTTAACTGCACAAAACTGCTGGATTTCTTTTTACTGTCTCGCTTTTGGGACTCTGCAAACATCTTAGATCAAGGTAATTTTGACTGACTTAACTTGGTGAAGTGTCTGTAACTTAAATTTAATATTTCTGGTAGAGGATTAGGTGTACCTGCTGAGTTTCTAAAAACAAACATGGCTGTGTGCTTTTGGCTATGTTAATAATTGAAAGTTCCATGCTTAATTTAATTAAAAAATAGGGAACAGATAGTGTAATACCGACTGTTTTGTATTTAAATGTTTTGTTTGCCACAATAGTAAAAAAAAAATTGGTTTGCAAGATTAAGGCTGGAAAAATGATCTGTTGTAGCACAATTAGTTTGATTGCATGAAAAATGAAAATGACTTTTAAGGGGGCCTGTCAGCTTTACTGGTTTACCTATATATAAAAGTGTTAATGCTTTTGAAAAAGGAAACAAATATAATATAAACTGTTGAAATCCAGCACTGTGTGCCACAGAAAAAAATACACTTCAGGTGTAGCCTTTACCTTTAAGGTGGATTCTTATTTGTAAAATAGTTACGTGTGTCTAAGCATGGTATAGGCAAGCCTGTGGCAATCCTCCAGATGACACATTAGTAAACTGAGCTGGGTTAAAGAGTTGCATTCTGATTGTTCTCATCCAAGAGATTGAACTGAGGAAGACTGAGCCAGTCTTCTGTTGTCTGTGATTTTAGCACTCGTCTTTCTGTTATGCTACCCAAAAAATGAAAAACTAAGAGTTTGTAGTTGTCATAATCCTAAAGACTGTTGTTGCTGGGAATTTCTGCCGTTCTGTACTGCAAAATGTATATACTGTATTACATTTTATAGCAGAAGGGAGTTTGTGTTGTAACATAAAGGTCTCTCTCAGGTTAAGACCAAGGAGTGGAAAGGCTGTTTCTATTGGGGGGGGGGGATACGCTTGAGTTGTAAATCATTGTCTATTGACTTCAACATGCAAAGTTACTGTTTTCCACAGCATGATTTTAGTTGTTGGATTCTGCCTGTCTTGTTTAGGCGCTAATTGTCCGTTTTAGCTGAAGGCTGAGTAAGGTGTGTTTTATTTTCCCTTTTCAACTGAAAACAAAACTTGATCAACTTTTAAAACCAGGTCCGATTCCTTAAAACAGAAGGTGCAATGCCAGAGGGAAAGCTGCCTGTAATGTCTCCCTGTGTGTATGGAATACAATGGGCCTTTTTGCTGCTACCACCATTACCAAGATAGAAGGCTTGGGGGGGGGGTCAGATGCTGTTGAATTTCTGGTACTGTTCCTTTGTTTGAGCCTTTCTATTACCGGTAAGTTCTCCTGCAGTATCCCTGGTGTTTAATGCTTTCAAAGTAGTGGTATTTCCTAGCATATAAGGGGCCTATGTTATCAGATATCTAAAAATAACGTTGAAATCCACATATATATCTGTGATCCAAAGAACTTGGTGATTGCTGTCTATATTCAGTAATGCTTTAGGACACCTTTTTGTGAACAGCAGTCAACCTTCACCGGTGCCACAAAGCAAACCTCTTTGGAATCTGAGGAGATGTGAAAGGGAGCTTGGTATGAGGGGCACAAGGCGTGAGGCGTGGGCTGCTCAAAGCAAACAACAACAGCAGCAACAGCCCTTAAACCATTCTCACAAGTTGGGCGGAAGCCCTTGACCATGACAACTTTGGGTTGCTAGCCTCAGAAGGCCAAACTAGATATTTATTCATTCATTAAAGTTTATTTAGTGCTTGATTGTGTGGTGTTGTAGTTTTAAAAAAACATTCAAAGCAGTTTACAAAAATAATAAAACAGATTCTCAGTAAAACCAGTTAAAAACAGCTATTTTAAACATTTTTAAAAAATAAAATCAGTGATAAGCAAAAAACCAGTTTAAAATACACATCAACGTTCTGCATATCTAGATAGCCATGCCTAAATAAAAAGTTTTTAACAGGCACCAGAAAAAGTGCAGTGGATGTGCTGGCCTGATTTCAAAATGTCCAAAATGATTCCAAAATGTATGCTGTCACACTAAAATATGGATTTCTTTTAAATGCGTTCCAAGTATTATGTGCAGTGCTTTTTTTCTGGGGGGACGCAGGGGTATGAATACTCCTAAACATTTTGGGAATCTTTGTACTTTTGTCCATTTACTGTATTTATTTTTCCTGATTTGAACTATAACATGATGATTTTCTTGAGTCAAAATGAGAGTACCCCTAAACATTTTAAAGAAAAAAAACACTGATTATGTGGCACCTTTAACAGTGCTAGTTCCGCAGATCAAAGTGCTATATGGGATAAGGCAATCTCACTGGTAAACTGGTCCCAAGTTGTCACAGGCTTTATATACCAACAGGAACAACTTGAACTTGGCTCAGTAGCAAATCAGGAACCACTGCAGTTGTCTGAGCAAAGCCGTTCTATGCTGACAGGGTCTCACTGCTGTCAGCAATCATGCCACAGCATCCTGCACTATCTGCGGCTTTTGGATCAAGTGCAAGGGAAGCTCTACAATCATTCCAATAATCCACCCTTGAATGCATTAACTGCTGTGGTCAAGCTTTCCTAATTCAGGAACATCATAGGTACTACACTGGTTGCATCTGTTAAAAGGTGTTTCTAGCCACTGAGTCTACCTAGACCTCCAGTAACAAAACTGAATTGGAAGCAACCCCAGACTGTGAACTTTGCTCCTTCTTGGGGAGTGCAATGCCATTCAGAGCAGGGAGTTGGCCAGTTTCTTGGACACGGGAACCAGTCTCACACACAGTGCCTCTACCTTGTCAGGATTCAAAGTTCAACTTCCTCCCCCTCATCCGTCTCGCCAGGTAGGACACAGAAGTTCTCACAGCTTGAGTGGTGGTCTAGTCTTTGGTTAGCCCACACCTCTGTTTCATCTCTTGGTTAAAAATCCCACCTGCTATTCCCCCTTTTGGGGGCAGAATTATATGGGTACTTGCAATTTTTCCAAGAAGAAAGAACAACCTTGGAGGAGCAGGCAATTTTTAAGTGAAAGGTGTTGTGAGATCAGTCCCCTCCTCTATAGTTTTCTCAGCTTGATCCCCTCCATGACTATTACGTAGTGTAGAAAAAGTACAGGAGATTCTTATCACATCGTATCTCGCTTAAGGGGCAACGTAAAAAGTTAAAGGTGAATGTTCACTTTTTGTAATGATTATTAATGTTCTCATAGTTCCTAGTGGTCTCCTGACATATTCTGTCAAAACCAATTCTGCCAGCTTCTTTTTAAAACATTGGTATTGAAATAACCATTATAAAATATTTTCTGCTTTGAGTAGAAGCATTTCTTCATTACTGGGGTTTTTGGGTTGTTGTTTTTAAAGCAACCCTTCATTTCCAAATTGTTGGATATATTTATCAAAAAGTGGTGAATTGCAGTGCCAAGTTGCTTGTCCTATGTGTCACAGCAACTCAGGTGGCGGCTGCTGTTGGATATGAAGTCTCTGTTAATTTGTCCTTTGCGGTGAACAGTGAATGTGATATCTAGCCTATTGGAAATAAAGGAACAGAACAGAATAGAATGGCTGACCTAACCGAATAGAACAGGACCTGCATAGAAACATTTGGGATGTTTTGTGTTGTTGGTTCTGGGGTGTGTGTGTGGGCGTGCTGCATTTTACAAAAAGTGGTTTACATCAAAATATTAAAACTGGAAAAGAGGATGGGTGGATATAAGTCCATGACCAATATGAGGATGAAATCACCAATTAAAAAAATTAAAATCTCAGAACAACTAAATAAATAAAATTTGTTGTTGTTCAGTTCGTTCAGTCGTGTCTGACTCTTCGTGACCCCCTGGACCAGAGCACGCCAGGCACCCCTATCCTCCACTGCCTCCCGCAGTTTGGCCAAACTCATGCTAGTCGCTTCGAGAACACTGTCCAACCATCTCATCCTCTGTCGTCCCCTTCTCCTTGTGCCCTCCATCTTTCCCAACATCAGGGTCTTTTCTAGGGAGTCTTCTCTTCTCATGAGGTGGCCAAAGTACTGGAGCCTCAACTTCAGAATCTGTCCTTCCAGTGACAAATATATAAAAAAAGCAGTTCCAGCTGGTCATTTATCCGTCAGAAGGGAACCCTTGATGATCATCTGTCAATACACTCCTCCTGAGTGCTAGTCATTATGTGTCACATTTTAATTGTTGCTACGCAGAATTTGGCCACATTGTATGTTACACCACAATTATTATCCAGGAGCAGCAGAGTAGCAAGAAACTGTTCAGAACTCCCAGTATATTTCTGGAGTATAGGCAAAATAAGGTACTACTGCAATTATTTTTCAGGAGGTCTCTTTCAAGGGATTGTCACCAACTTGCTTGGGAGTAAAAGTAACCCTTTCAGTAATGTTCCCTTGATGAAAAGCAGTGACGGCTAAAATGTGTTTGGAATATTTTTTTTTTTATGTTTACCACACCTGTTCTTATCTCTGTGCTTTCAAAGTTTGCGGAGTTGCCAATTTCTTGTATTCTGCTGGCCTCTTCTGCTGTACTTTAGCAGCTACTTGGTCAAAAGACATGAGCTGATGCTTATATTTGCCTCTGCGTCTTGATAAACCTCACTTGTTGATTTTTGCAGATTACACAATGGTTGTATCCTGATTTTTATATCAAGATCTTTACATGTTTTTGGTTATCTGACCGATCTGTTCTTGCTCCTCAGTTTATGCTCCCCCCTCCATTAAACTGGAAGCTACTTGATGACTTAATGTAGTTGTTCCCTGGGCATCATGTGCAGGATTTCATTCATATTGTAGGGTACAGTAGAATTCTGGCAGCCTCTTAACCAGAACAAAGGATGCTCATGAGAGAGGATTAGCAACACCTCCATTACTGTTGATTCTGCAAAGGGGGAAGGGTCAGAGTACAAAGGACACTTGCTAAATTTAGAATATTGTGCTGCATACCCAGAGGGAAGGCATTATAACTTTCCTCAGACCTCTCAAAGTGGAAATTAAGGTGAAGCAGGAACCCTCTTTTGTCCTGAAACTGACACCATAGCTAACTCTACCTTAGGTACTCATATTAAGAGTACTTTTCAAGAATAATGGTTTACAAAAACTGAAACATTCAAACCATTATCTGTTTTTAAATTGTACATTTCAAAACAGGGCAATGCATTACTAAAATGAGCTAATGTAACCTTACTAAAAATGCAGCCACAAACCAACCACTAAAGCCAGCAGTAAAAGGATAGTAAAAAGATGGCCCCCCTTCCGTGGGGAGGGCAACCTAGTCTGGGAGCATTTGCAAACTTCCATTCGGATTATTTGGAGTTGGTTTTCCCACCCCACAGCACAGTCTTCTTACCTCGATTAAGCTTCACCTTGTTTCCTCTCATCCACCCAAAAACTGCCTCAGGGCCTCCCTGGGTGAGCAGATAGAAAAGAGAAGTAGAATTGGGTGTCATACTGATGGCACTTCAACCCAAACGCCCAGGTGACTTCCCTCACAGTGATTTTATATATAGACCTTAAAGGTATACTGTATAGCACCCTGAAACACCTTGAAGGCTACTGCTCTCCTTTCATCACTTTCTCCAGGAAGGACCAGAGGAAGTAGATGTGGTTTGCATCAGTGATACTTTATTCTGAAATAGTTCCACCTAATATAACTTGAGTGACAGAACGTTAATAAATGCAAGAGCATTGAAACTGTGCAGTCTTGTAGGAGATATGTGTTGCCTTTCTGATTGCACATGCAAAGACCTCATGGGACACTTGTGAATCCACCCCCTCCATCACATTCTGCACTCTGTTGAGCATAATTTGTAGATCTGATTCTGAACCAACGTTTGTCTGTGCTCAGAATGGCTTCTGAATGTCCAACCAAGTCAGGAATCGTAGGGCATAGCATTCACTTATTGGAAAAGTGAATACACTGCATTTGTGTACTGCTTACTTGCTGAACCATATGAAGTAGTTAACCTAGGCCAAGGGTCGCCAACCCTTATGGTTGTATTTGCATATTTACACAGACTTGGAGAAACTGTTGTGGGCACTGCATACATGTGCTACAACTAAACACACATGGCAACTATCGGCTACAGCAGGATGCTTCTTTCAAGCCTGATTTCAGAAGTGGGGAGGAGACGTAGTGGGCACCAAGGAGGGTGTTTGTGGGGGCATCTGTGCCCACAGGAACTATGTTGGCAACCCCAGACCTAGGCAATATTTTATTGGGTAATTGTTTTATGGGTAGTTCTGCTAATAATATGCCAATGATTTTTCTATACTGTCTATCTGATCATATTTCAGTTAGTGCAACCTCAGAAATATTTTACAAGGATGCCCAGTTGCCATAGAGCTCTTCCTGCAGTAGAGTTTGACTTTAAATAACGTGTAAAAGTTGTTATGACATACAAATCTGTTCAGTCCATGTATTGTTATGAAAACAAATTTGCGTCCATGCACTTTGCAAAGATGTGACAGGAACGTCTTGGACGGAAAGAGAATTTATAAATTACCTGTAGCAACCCCTACTGAATGGGGCAATAATAATTCAGCTACCGGTAATTCATAAACAGTAGGGATCAACTTCTTGTGTTCTTCTCTTTCCCTAAAAGTAGTGCAGAAATAATTTAAAAAGTTTAAATATATTTTCCTATATTGAACAGTTAGGTTGAATCATCATATTTTAGTGCAGAAAGAGTTGCTACGGACATTTTTACACATGAGGCTTAAAGCAGTTCTGCTTCAATAAGACTTTGGGGGGGGGGAGTTTATTTGCAGTGCTTCTTTTTGACACATTAGCAGTGATTTGACCCACAGGGGTCTAATCAATACAATTTAAGGCTGTGTAAAATTATTCCTAGTAAAGGGGGAAAGCATCTAAGCCTTAAAGTGTAACCACTGTTAAAAAGATGGCTTTGTTAATTGGCTTCATTATTGTGCTGAAAGAAATAGTAGGAAGATCAAGGTAGTGGAATAGAGGCAATGCATCGCTTCCCACACTCCTCAGGACCCATAAGATGTGGGCAAACAACTGGAAGAAACCAAATTTACCTGCAACAGAAAAAATGGTATTGAGGTGCTTGGCAGACTTTGATCATGATATAAATGACTCGCTTGAAGATGAGATGATGATGATGATGATGATAATACCACCCCCCCAATCTGGCTGGGTTTCCCCAGGCCACTCTGGGCAAGCTCCCAACAGATTAAAAACCAAATAAAACATCAAATATTAAAAGCTTTGCTAAACAGGGTTGCCTTCAGATGTTCAAGAGGCTCCCTGGGAAATAGACTTGCTTCCCCGTGGACAACTGGCAGACTTTGATGATACACCGGAAGGGACCCTGTAATGTACAAAGGAATATGGCAGTAAATATTGAATATTGCATACTTCTTTTAGTCTCCAAAAATTGTAATATCTTTTCAGATTCAAGTCTCAAACACTTCCCTACCCCCAAAAAGGATTGAGAAACATTGGCCTTGTTCAGCTGTTCAAGAATAAGCTTCAGTCAGCTTCGGGCTCATGTGCTTCCTCCTCCATCCCTAGCACAGTTGGAAGAAAGATTTGGGGAGTTTTTCAATATTAGATTAGCCATAGCTTTGTTGTGTTGTCTGACCCTTGACCAACGGGTTTGTCTTAACGTGGTTTATTGAAATAAATCAATTTTAAACCATATTTTACGAGACTGGCTCACTGGCTTGTTTCAACAGACACAATTAATACTATCCACAGTTCAGGTTTGGAGAACACACTTAACAATTGTTAAATGGAAGCAGAAGCTTCAGATCTCCTGTGAGAGAGATTGGGAGGTAGAGAAACTTGCATGTGTTGGTTTTCATAGCATTAAACCAGGGTTTAGCATTCTGTTTGGATGCAGCCTTGCTCCTACCTGTGGAATGTATACTCAGTTGTTACTTCAGTGCCACTTATACTTCATTTCTCCTTTCCTAACCTACAAAGTCCTTTTTGTAATATTCCAGAATTTGAAACAATCTTCAATCTGAATAATTTTAGGAAAGTTGTGTATAGCGTGTAAATTGTTTTAGTTTTTATAATTTTAGTTGTATATGGAAGTTTAGGTTACAAAATGTAGCAAGAAACTGAGCATAAGGAGGAGCCCTTTATGGTGGGCATTTGAATTTTATTCCTAAAGTACAAATGGAGATGTGTATTGTTCAAATGATGCACACTGCGTTGAGAAGTAAGATCCGTCTGGCTTCTCAAGAGTTTCAGGTCCGTTATCAGCAGACACTCATTTCTTCTTCCACAATTAAAGAAGTGGCTTTTAAAAGTTGGAGGCTCTGTAGCTGCCTGCTTGCTGTGAATTTGGTGTGTATTTGGGCACAAGTATATATGGTTTCTTTCTTTTCCCCACCTCCTCTATTGCAGTTGCCACTGATTGGTTAAATTTGACACAGTGATGTGGGCTTCTTAGTTCCAATGTTTGTGAAAATTCCCCTTTTAAATGAGGCAATATTTCAATGCTTTAAACAATTATAGGGTTGATTTTTACCTAGGAAAAAGTAGTTGGAGTTACAATATCCATTGTCTCCTAATTAATTAATTTCCAAGCAAAATCTAAGATTGGCCAGTTAAATTGCCAGGCTTGGTTGTAGTCCCTCCCAGCTAACACTTTTATTTTCCCATTCTGGTGCTTCCTGTTTTGTGATAGGTTCTTTGATGAAGAAAGTAATTTTTATTGTATGACTTTGGTAGCAGAAAGTTGTGTGCTACAGTTGACAACAGAGTTTGTCAAACTCAGAAATGCTTCCATCATTCAGTAGTTTTAATCATGCTGTGTTTCATAAAAATGCAGGATCAGTTGCTTCCATACAGTTTTTGTGATGATGAACATGTGACACATCATATTGTTGCATGCCACCCCAATCTCCAATTCCAGCGGTTCCAGGCCCTTACCCAGGGTTCATGTTTCCTTTTGGAATGAGGCACAGAGGAGACTGTGGTGTCTTTATGATATCTGATCTCTTTATGCATACATACAACCTCTGCCTATGAGGGAGGGGTTCACAGCATCAACACCCAAAAAGGGTCTCTGATTCAAGAAGAAATCTAACATTCTTCTCAAAGGTTGTTCTGCCTCTCTCCAGCTGGCTGTTTTGCTTTGAATTCACCTCCCTGCAATTCAAAACCAGGCTTTATCCTTCTAACTCTCGTGATTTGAGGGAGGGTGCCCGCCTATTTGCTGTCTCCCACAGATTCCTGTCTCCTTTGTTCTCTTAATGGCCAGGTGATCACCTTAACACAGGAAGCTTGGCTTCTTTGTTAACACTTGCTGGATCTCACATACAGCCAACTTCCTCCTCTGCAAACTCACAACAATATGTTTAGGTCACAACTGCTAGAAGCCTTGCTAGCCATTAGATCTTTTGAAGCTGGGGAACATAATTTCTTATTTCTTAAAATGGTGGTTTGTGATTTCTGGTAATATACTTAATTTCAAAGAATGTCTGCCATCTTTCATCTCCCCCAGTTGTATCTTTGCCTTCAGTGTGAGAATTGGCTCCCCTTGCCCCACAGTGTTTTGAATTTGTGTTTTTATAGCATGTTGCTTTGCAGATGTTAGCAGGTGTTTCTCTGAAAGGCATGACACTTGATGCTTTGTTTATATACTGTGGCATTAATGAACTCTCCTACTACAAGCGTGAAAGAAAGCAGCAGTGAAGGCAGGAAACACTTGTCACTCATACTTCACAGCTACACGTCTGCTTCCTGTCAGTTAGACCACTAGAAGTGGAACAGATGAACCAAGATACAGCTCTTCTTTAATTCTTCTCATGAAGGTTATGATGTAACAGTCTAAAGTGGAAAAAATGACTGTATTCTTTTTTCAGGGAAGACTGGACTTAATGGAAATGGGAATATTTCTGATCATGAGCAACAAATGGAGAATAAGGCAGAGTAGATAATTAATTAATAGCTAAAGCTATTTTTGGTCATCTGCATACTATCCCTTGCTTTTTCCTGTAGGACTAATTTCAGTCGTTAACAGTTGTTAATAGGTTTACTATACCCTTTGAGTCAATCACCCATCTCCTACTACCCTCCTGAGAAAAACCCCACCCCACCCTCCCACTATATATAGTCTGGTGAGTTCTGTTTCTGTATCTGAAGAAATGTGCATGCACAGAAAGCTCATACCAAGAACAAACGTAGTTGGCCTCTAAGGTGCTGCTGACTGGACAATTATTTATTTATTTATTTCGACTGCGTCAGACTGACACAGCTGGCTACCTACCTGAATAATTAATAATTGTTAGGATTAGTCAGAAAACTTATGATCAATTTATTTGTATCAGAACATTGTAGAATTCCACGAAATCTGTCTTCCAATTGGGGTTAACATGAAATTACATGATGGAGTAAATTGCATGCCTGTGGCAAACTAGTATAAATGTGATTATCATTGATGTTCTATAATGGATCACATCCATTAGGTTAAGTACAAATATTTTCATATTCATCCCAAAGAATAAGAAAAACGTTGCTAGTTGGCAGCCCACAAATTCTGTCCAATACCAAAGGCAGTGGTGAGGCCTTGCTCTTTCCCCAGCCTTGTCACCATGACGGCTCCTATCTGCTGGGGACAAAACTAAAATCTTGCTTGCTGCCAACAGTCCAGTGAGAAGGAGGATCTGCTTAGTTTGAAGTTTTTAAGGCTCTCACACATGGCAATCCTTCACAAAGCAGGATATTTTTGTCCCTTCCAACCAATTTCATTTGGTGAAAGAATGTGCAGGTTTTTGAGCTGGAAAGATTTCTTAATCAGGTAGAAGCTAGCCAGTTCTGAAATGCAGAGTTGCAATGTTTTACTCACTTCCTGTAGATAACTGCCTAATTGGAAAGCTCTTTGTAACTGCTTGCTAGTTAATGATTTTTTTTAAAGAAAGTTTTAAATCTCAACTGTTTTGTGATGTATTATTTGTAGTAATTTATACAATCTGCATTTGTAAGTAGCCTTTATGCTATTTCAAGGCTGGTTATCCAGACATGTGAATTTAAACTGTGAAACACAGTGCCTTGAGGAGGACAGAACCTTTGCTGCTGTTTACTACCCTTGTTGAAGCAGGTGCCTTAATTAAAGACATTGGGATAAGTCCTAAAGGAAGATTGATGTTTCAGAAGACCAATGCCCAGTTTTTCAAGACTGTCTAATCTCCTGTTTTGAGTTCATCTTGCTTTAGAACTCCTAATTTAGATGGTGGAATTCATTTTATTCCCATAGTAAGAGTATCACTTAACTTTGTTGATCCAAGAAAATAAAGGAAATTTAAAGTGTTATTTGCTTAGTGCCCAAACAAGGAGATTACATATGAAAATCATGGCAGAACCTGTATACAGTTGTACCTCGGCTCCCAAATGCCTTGGGAGTTGAACATTCCGGCTCTCAAACGATCGAAAACTGGAAGTGAGTGTTCCGGTTTTGAAACTTTTTTGGGAAGCTGAACATCAGGTGCTGCTTTCGCTATTGTTTCCGGTGCGCCTGTGCAATCGGGAACCAATCAGAAGCTGTGCCTTGGTTTCCAAACTTTTTGGAAGTTGAACAGACTTCCGGAATGGATTCCATTCGACTTCCGAGGTGCGTCTGTATAATTGAGAGACAGGACTTTGTTCTGAGTAGGCATAGCCGGTCCATGCTGATCTCTAGCTGTTGTTTGCTTGCTATAGTTTATCTGTTATGTTCCTTGTAAGGATTATGTGGGGCTGCAATGTACCCCAGAGGTGGGAAAGTGTTGTATTGCATTTTGTTTGCTTCTAATTTTTCATTCACTGCTTCTGCAATGCACCTGGATTAGGTGTATTTTCTTCACTTTCCTGCTTCTTTGCTGGAAACTAAACACAGCACTGAGGATGGGGCAGGGCTTTCCTCAGCAAGCGTTCCCTGGCAGACGCTGAAGTTCAGGTTCAAACTAGCACTTTGCCCACATTCCCAGCCTTGAATGTGTTCCCAAAACATTTGTTCTATGATCACATGCTTGCCTTCATCTGCTTTTAGATCCTGTTGGTTTCAGCAGAGCTTAAAAACTCCCAGCACTATGACTACTGCTACTACTACAGACCCTCCAAGGGTCCCTATTTTCCAGGGACATCCCTGATTTGGAGAAACCTTCCTGGTTTCTGATTTGATCCCAGAATGCCCCACTTTGCCTTAGGATGTCCCTATTTTCATTGGAGAAATGTTGCAGGATATGGAGTTAGCCATCTGAAGGCAATCCTGTATAGCAATTTTAAAAAAAAGTTTTATGTTTTATTATGTTTTTATATACAGTGAGGGGGGAAGTATTTGATCCCCTGCTAAATTTGTCCATTTGCCCTCTGACAAAGAAATGACCAGTCCATAATTTTAATGGTAGGTTTATTGTAGCTGTGAAAGACAGAATAACCACAACAGGGAAAACCCCCCAGAAACCCAGAAGACAAAAGTCAGAGATTGATGTGCATTATAATGAATGAAATAAGTATTTGATCCCCTGTCAACCAACCAGATGTCAGGCTACCTAGTATCATCACTGTATGTAATGAACTGAGATTAGAAGCACCTGCTATAAGGGAGAGGTCTTACCTGTAATCCCAGCTCATTAGAGTACCTGTACAAAAGACACCTGTTGACAGAAGCAATCAATCCAGCAGATTCCAAAGTAGCCACCATGACCAAGACCAAAGAGGTGTCCAAGTATCTGACCACAACACTTTCACCCAGTTCTCGTCTGGGTCATTCATATGTGCAGACGGGCCTGTACATGTGCTGTCTTGAGCAAGGGGACCTTGCGGGCTCTGCAAGTTCTCAGTCCTTCACAACCTAGTGTGTTACCAACTGTTTTCATGGTGACTATGGTCCTAGCTGCCCTGAGATCATTGACAAGTTCCCCCCATGTAGTTCTGGGCTGCTTCATCACCGTTCTCATGATCATTGCAACTCCGCAAGATGAGATCTTGCATGGAGCCCCAGACCGAGGGAGATTGACAGTTATTTTGTGTTTCTTCCATTTGGAATTATTACACCAACTGTTGTCACCTTCTCACCAAGCTGCTTGGCATAGTCTTGTAGCCCAATCCAGCCTTGTGCAGGTCTACAATCTTGTCCTTGACATCCTTGGACACCTCTTTGGTCTTGGTCATGAATAGTAAAATGATCCTTATGGAATGGGATGTCCCTATTTTCATTGGAGAAATGTTGGAGATTATGCTGCTGCTACTAGTACCTTCCTTTCACCAGAATGTCCCAGCGCAGGTTGCAGCCAAATAAAATACAGCACAGAATTAAAACAAATGGCAGTTTAAAAGGAATTAGGCTTGTAGCATTAGCAATTTTATAGAACTATTGTCCACTTTTCATTTTCTCTTCAGGTTTTTGCTGTTTTTTAACTTTGAGTACTACAACTGTGTTGTCTCTATCATACAGTTCCACAAAGAGTCCTGAAACAAAGGATTTATGCTAGCGTAATATTTTGGATGTGCCTTTCTAAGAGAAGAGGAGGGATAGGGTTCGTTGATTCCATAGGGTTATGAGCATTTTGCACAGTAAAGGAAGATGCCGTTTCTGAGAGTGCACCATGTGGCTAGTCTCCAAGACCAAAGTCACTGGTCTCCAGTGACTGACCTCTCCACTTGCATGGAGCTAGAAAGTCGCCTGTGTTTCTGTCCTGGGCAGGCTTTGTGGTGCTTTATCTTTTCATCAGCTAGGCCTGTCTTTTCGGTTTAGTTTTCACTTAGCATTTGTAATTAGCATTTGAAAAAACCTCTCAGTCCAGGACAAACCTGTCCAGTGGATAATGCATGTAAAGGAAAAGGTGCTAACATAATTCATACCTTACACAGCATGTTTGTGCTTTTCTTCTTTTGACGTGTGTAGTTAACAATTATCAGTTATCAGCAAAAGCGCATACAAGTTTCAAAGCTTTGTGCAAAATGTATACAGCGTTTCTTAAGTGTTACCAGAAATTGTATTGGATAGAGTTGAGGGAAGAGCTGTGAGAAGTGGCAGAAAGAGAGAGCTCAAAAAACAGTAAAGGGAGTTTTCTCAGAGGAGCAATGGTCACAAATGGCAAGTGAGAAGAGGCGGAAGCGATGGGATGGAAAGAGAAATATCCGCGTTAAGGATACAGTGCTCATCCCTGAGAGCAAGAACTGGTCACTTGTGTCTTCCATTGCTTAGATTGTTGTATGCTTCAAATTTAACTTTGCAGTGAAGTGTGGATTGGGTTATGCCAGGGGTCCCCAAACTAAGGCCCGGGGGCCGGATGCAGCCCAATCGCCTTCTAAATAGAATGTGTCCTTTTATTTAAAATGCATCTCTGGGTTATTTGTGGGGCATAGGAATTCGTTCATCCCCCCCCCAAAATATAGTCCGGCCCACCACAAGGACCCTGCTGAAAAAGTTTGCTGACCCCTGGTTTATGCATCTGTTGCTTACTTTTTGTTGTTCAGTCGTGTCCGACTCTTCGTGACCCCATGGGCCAGAGCACGCCAGGCACCCCTATCCTCCACTGCCTCCCGCAGTTTGGCCAAACTCATACCAGTCGCTTCGAGAACACTGTCCAACCATCTCATCCTCTGTCATCCCCTTCTCCTTGTGCCCTCCATCTTTCCCAACATCAGGGTCTTTTCCAAGGAGTCTTCTCTTCTCATGAGGTGGCCAAAGTACTGGAGCCTCAACTTCAGGATCTGCCCTTCCAGTGAGCACCCAGGACTGATTTCTTTAAGGATGGATAAGTTTGATCTTCTTGCAGTCCATGGGACTCTCAAGAGTCTCCTCCAGCACCATAATTCAAAAGCATCAATTCTTTGGCGATCAGCCTTCTTTATGGTCCAGCTCTCACTTCCATACATCACTACTGGGAAAACCATAGCTTTAACTATACGGACCTTTGTCTCTGCTTTTTAAGATGCTGTCTAGGTTTGTCATTGCTTTCCTCCCAAGAAGCAGGCGTCTTCTAATTTCGTGACTGCTGTCACCATCTGCAGTGATGGTGGAGCCCAAGAAAGTGAAATCTCTCACTGCCTCCATTTCTTCCCCTTCTATTTGCCAGGAGGTGATGGGACCAGTGGCCATGATCTTAGTTTTTTTTTATGTTGAGCTTCAGACCATATTTTGCGCTCTCCTCTTTCACCCTAATTAACACATTCTTTAATGCCTCCTCACTACTTTGCTTACTTTGAACAGCTACTTATTGCAGGAAACAAACAGAAAGGACATGACCTGACAACAGGGAGCAATTATTAAAGCTACCTCTTACAGTGTTTATATGAAAATGTGAACTTCTATCAGTATCATAAGTGAATGGGTGTATTTAAAATACTTCTTGCAATAATAGAAAAGCAAGTCAAGAACCTTTACAAAAAATATTTTTTTTTTACCTTTGTATCTGCTTCCTGAGCAAGTTCGTTCTGACATGACATAATTTTGTTTTGCTACCTGAAATACTTTAAAGTGCCACGGTGATTAAAAAATATATATGTTAAGTTATTAACATCTAGGCATAACTGTGTTTGTAAGTCTTATTTTTAAAGTATTTTTATGGCATTTTGTACATAAAGGGGTCCTGTAGGTACTGAAAGGGGTTAAATATGGAGCAACAGGTATAGGCAGATCTCGGTATGTGATACGTTTAGTTGTTTTGCAAGGGCTAAAAGTCCTGGCTCTCTGTAATCTGACACAACGATAGTGCAGGCACAGTCCTGAAGGAGAGAGACAGCAATGTGTAAAAACTGGAATTTCTGGTCTAGCTGAATCATACCAGCTGCCTGCCCTACTAGGATGGGACTGTTCATGTTGGTCACACTTGACAGCAACTGGGAGGGAGGAAGACCATATTAATATATTAGCATCTTCCAATAAGATAGGTTGAAACTGGAAGAGGCTTGCAAAGATATGTAATATATGCGTCCTTCAGGCATCTGTGGGCTCCATCAGATCTACAGTGGTACCTTAGTTCTCAAACTTAATCCGTTCCGTTCCAAAACCAAAGTTTTGCAAAACCAAGGCATGCTTCCCATAGAAAGTAATGCAAAATGGATTAATCCATTTCAGACTTTTAAAAACAACCCCTAAACCAGCAATTTAATATGAATTTTATTATCTAATGAGACCATTGATCCATAAAATGAAAGCAATAAACAATGTGCTGCAGTCACACAATCAATCAATCAATAGCTGAACTGGGTTCCACACAGTCACACACAAAAAAGAGCCACAAACACAAAACCATAGCAAAAAAACAGACAGCCCTCAGCGTAACACTCAAATCAGAAGTGTGGCACTCAAAATGGAGCACGTTCGGCTTCTGAAAAGGGTTCGCAAACCAGAACAGTTACTTCTGGGTTTGCAGTGTTTGGGTTCCAAGTTGTTTGAGTACCAAGGTATTTGAGAACTAACTGTACTCAGTTTGTTGATATTTCTACCCATCTCTTTGTACAAGTCCTCAAGGCAGCTTCAATCAAACTTTAAAAATTGTAGTGCACTGTCACGGGACTGCCAGGGAACGCCCTGGAGCCGAGGAAGGGGGAAGAGCAGAGTGAGCAGGAGCCTTTAGAAGGAGACAGGCAGGAAGGGACAGCTGAGGGAGAGGGAGGAGCGAGCGGGAGAAGTGAAGAGGTGAGGAGGCTCTCGGATGCTAGCAGAGAGCATCAACACCGCTCGACCAGTTCAGGGACAGATGGAGAGGCAATGCCAGTCCCTTCAGCACAGGAGAGGAGGGGGTTAAAACACGGGATCAGAGGAGGCAGTTGGGACTTCCCAGGCTCCTATGCTGGAGGCGGAGTCGCATATCCCCATTTCCTGGATCTGCGACCGAGGATTCAGGCGCATGAAACGATGTCCTGTAATTGTATATATGTATATAATAAAAAGACTGTAAATATATCTCTGAGTGAGCAGAGGTATTTCTTGCGGAGGGCTTCCAGACCCATCACACATGCTCCTCAAAAGTCCTTCTGTGCGACACAGTTCCTGCCCTCTTCCTGGTGACATTGCATTCGTAGCAACCAACCACAAGCCTTAGGTTGTCATGTCTGAATCTGGTTTGTTTGGAGAGAAACAAGCCACAAGCTTATAATTGGAAAACAAGAAACTGTGATTTAACACAGTGTGTGAACTCAGCCTTTATAGTTCCACATGTTCCAGTTGTGAGCTACTTGTTATAGGATTGTAGAGTTGGAAGGGACCTAGAGAGTTACCTAGTCCAACCCACTGCAATGCATGAATCTCAACAAAATCTATACAAAACAAAGTAATATATAACAGACTTCCGGCGGCTGACGCCATTGCGGGTGGTCGTGGGCTGCTTCGGCTGCGAAGCACCCAGTCCATCCGGGGGTTAGGAGCCCTGCAGCCGCATAGCGGGGCTCCGGTTGGGGTGCGGGAAGAGCGTCCCGCACCCTGGGCCCCGGCTGTGCCCGTTGTGGCTCCGAACCCTTCCCCGCTCCCCCTGTAAAGGGGGAGTGGGGGTGAAGGGACGACGGAGCCGGGCTATAGGGGACATGCCCCAACCGGGATGTAAATGCGGCGACAAAGCCTGTGATGAGCGTCTAAGTTCTACCTGTCTTTAACGAGCTGATAAGAACCCAGAGGCTGTGAGTATTTGATTGACTCTTTGTATTCCTGGAAGGATCTGGGGGAAAGAAGAAAGGCAGCCGCCCCCTCCCCTTCGGGAGAGGAAAGAAATTAACTCTTTAAGTGACTGCTGCTACAACAATCGATAGAAAGTATCTGGAATTTGAAAACTGAGACTGTTGAGATTTCCCTTCGGGGGTTAACTGGGGAAAAAATATCTCCATTTGAAGTTTTGGTCTTTATACTCCGGCTTCGGAGAAATGGTGACGACGACTTGGACTGTCGTGGGAAAAAACTGAAACAAAGGAAGGAAGAGACAGGAACTGAAACTTGATACTCACCCTCCCTTCTAAAATGCTGGACTTTGTGCTCGCACTGGTATTGAACTCTGGTTTAAAGGATGAGGAAATGCTCACTGTCTTGAAGCTGGAACTGCTTAATCGGAAACTACAAGTTTTGAGTGGAATTATAAATAAAAAGGACTTACTTTCCACAGAGGAGGCTTTTCAAAAGTTTTACACATGGAATCAAACCTTGGCAAAGAGCTGGGAGGGGCGCTTGAAGGATGGTTTGAAATGGCTGGGCAACTCCGGGAAAAGGAACCGATTTCTGGGGTGGCAGCCCTGGAACGGGAAAATTTACAATATCCAGACTCCGGTGGCAGCTCGGGGGCAAGGGACATGGAATTAAGATTTCTACAAGAAGAAGAAGAAAAGAAACGGAGGAGCCCAGAATGGAGGTGATGAATACCCTGAGGCTCGATGCGGGGTTTGTGTGGATGTTGCCTGGATCTGTGGACACTCAGAGGAAGACAATTGGAGATTTGGTTCTGGTGAAAGACAGAAAAAGACAATGGACAGAGGGGGAGTGGGTTGAAGTATTAAATGTATAATCCAAATGGTCTGCCATGGTATCCGAAATCGGAGTGTGAAGTCTGTTAATTACAAGTTTATTTTAAATAAGTAAGGAGATATTGAATCTTAAGTCAAAAGCAGCATGATAAAGGATAAAGAAATAAGTTTAGTTATAAGATATTTGGTTATGATTTAGGTTATAATGCAAAGATTAAGACAATTGTGTTTTTCTTTTAAGTAAAGTTAAATTTTTTTATAGAGAAAAGTTGTTAAGGAAATAGTATATTGATTTAAAATCGAAGGTGAATAGGCGGGGGAAGTCAAACGTCAAGATTCAGAACTAGAAATTTTTTTTGCAAGGTATATAAATAAGAAGAAGAATCCTGACATTATGTGTATTTGTATTTGTTTTTGTATTTGTAGGTGTGGGGTTGGGTTTGTGTTATATTATGAAAATGCTAATAAATTCTGTTTAAAAAAAACAAAAAAAGTAATATATACCAAAAGCAAATCTGTCAATACTAGTGGATGAGGCTTCTGGATAAATGCTCTGTATTCTTGCTGGAATATGTAACATTATCACCTTTTCTGGATTAATACGAGGTACCTCTCTCTGCCATGGTGTAATTTAGCCCGTTGCCATTTTCTACATGTCTTGATTGGCTGTTCACAGACTGTATTCAGATGTAATATGGACTGCCTCCTGAATGTTCATATGATGGTTGATACTTTTGTATAGTACTTTCAGGTGTACAATACTTTCAGGGTAGATATATGCTTAGAAATTAAAAGTGTCCATATTTTTTTTTACCCAAGTTGGTTGAGAAGCTTTGGTTTCTATTGGTGATAACAGAATTAATGATACAAGGAGAGAACTATAGCCTAAGATAGGAAAAGAAGTGGTAAGGGAACTCCTAGCTACTTAAAATGAATTCAGAGGGCCTGGTGAGCTGCACCCAAGGGTACTGAAGGAGCTTGTGGATATAATCTCAGAGCCTTTGTCTGTTATCTTTGAGAATTATTGGAGAAGAGGTGAGGTCCCTGAAGACTGCAGGTGGGCAAACGTCCTCATCTTCAATAGGGGCTGGGGGGAAGAAGACCCAGGTAACTACTGACCAGGGAGTTAGCGGTCCATACTAGGAACAGCCCTAGAACAGATAATTAAAAATAGGAAGTTATGATTACCAAAACCAAGCACGGGTTTCTCAAAAACAGTACCGGTAATGCCAGACGAATCTCCTTTCTATTTTTGATAGGGTTACAAGCTTGGTGAATCAGAGGAATGCTGTGGACATAGTGTATCTCAATTTCAGTAAGGCTTCTGACAAATGCATCCCCCCATGATAGTCTTGCAGAGAAGCTGGTAAAATGTGGGCTGGATGAGGTAACTGTGAAATGGATTTGTAGCTGGTTGACTGATCAAACCCAAAGAGTGCTCACTAACGGTTCTTCATCATCCTGGAAAAAAGTGACAAGTGGGTGCCACACGGTTCTGTCCTGGGCCCATTGTTGGTCAACGTCTTCATAAGTGACTTGGATGAAGGAATTGAGGGGATGCTCATCACACTTGCAGGTGACACCAATTTGGGAGGGGTAGCTAATGCCTCACATTTGGCCACCTCATGAGAAGAGAAGACTCCCTGGAAAAGACCCTGATGTTGGGAAAGATGGAGGGCACAAAGAGAAGGGGACGACAGAGGACGAGATGGTTCGACAGTGTTCTCGAAGTGACTGGCATGAGTTTGGCCAAACTGCAGGAGGCAGTGGAGGATAGGCGTGCCTGGCGTGCTCTGGTCCATGGGGTCACAAAGAGTTGGACACGACTGAATGACTGAACAACAACAACAATAGCTAATGCCTCAGAAGACAGAATAAGAATTCAGAATGACCGTAACAGTTTGGAGAACTGGGCCCAGAATAACAAAATGCATTTCAGTAGGGACAAATGTAAGGTTCTGCACTTAGGCAGGAAGAACAAGAAGCACAATTATAGGATGGGGGCAACTGCAGTACATGTGAAAGGGATCTAGGGGTCTTGGTAGACAACAAGCTTAACATGAGTCAACAGTGTGATGCAGTAGCAAAAAAAGCTAATGCTATTCTTGGCTGCATCAACAGAAGTCTAGTGTCCAGATCAAGAGAAGTAATAGTACCACTCTATTCTGCCTTAGTCAGACCACACTTGGAATACTGTGTCCAATTTTGGGCAACACAATTAAGAAGGATGTTGACAAGCTGGAAGGTGAGCAGAGGAGGGCAACCAAGATGATCAGGGGTCTGGAAAGCAAGCCTTATGAGGAGTGCTTGAAAAGCTGGGTATGCTTAGTGTGGAAAAGAGGCTGAGAGGCGATATGATAGTCATCTTCAAATATCTCAAAGGCCATCATGTGGAGGATGGAACAAACTTGTTTTTCCCCTTGCTAGGACCTGAGCAAATGGCTTCAACCTACAAGAAAGGAGATTTCAACTAAAGATTTCAGGAAGAACTTTCTGACAGTAAGAGCTGTTTGAAAATGGAGCAGACTTCCTCCTTAATTGGAGGTTTTAAAGCAGAAGTTGGATGTCATCTATCAGGGATGGTTTAGTTGAGATTCCTGAATTGCAGGGGGTTAGACTAGATGGCCCCTAGTGTCACTTCCAACTCTACAATTTATTATTTTAAGTATGCAAAGCTGAGAACCCAGGCACCAAGAACTGTGTCACTTCTTAGAACTAATCAGAAGAACTTTAGTTTCTAATGCACATGTATGAGGATTCGTTGTAAGGAAAGGAAGAGGGACACTGCAATGTTGGCAGGGATTACTAGGGAATTTCTGACCTAACCACCATTTGATGCAGCACATCTATAGGAAATAAAAATGAAGTCTGATCAGCTGCATTTGTGATCTCATTTATGTTTTGCTTTTAATAGCGCTGCTTTGACTATTTTTATCTCAGGTTAGAATTTTGATATACAGTAGCTTATCACTTCCTGCTAAACTGATTTAGTCCAACTTTATACGTGGTTTGTTAGAATCAGAGAATTATAAGTCTATCTTCCCACATGTTGCAATATTCCTAGTGCAGTTCTGTTTGTCGAGTTTTGTTGCATACAGTTCTTTGCATGTCTCATTTGCCATGACGTGGTCAATGTTTCCTTCCTGCTGTTTACAAGCTGGTGTTACAGATAAGAATACACTCACGTTGCATTTACACAGTGTTGAAAAAAATGCCGAAATATCTGCTCACTTAGGATGACAGAAGACTTTTCTGCATCTTTAGATCAAAAACAAGCAATGAGTCTTAGGAGTGTGGTAAAGTGAGACATTTTCTTAAACCAATAATAAATATATATTGCAAAGTTGGGTCGGCTTGAAAGGAAGAAATGTGTTACGTGGACTGGTGGCGTTTGATCCCTCCGGTCACCTTAGATGGTGGGTTTTCTGATTACTCCCTTGTATTTCTATTTGCTGACTGCTAGAAAAGTGTGCTTCCCAATTATAATAATAAATCATTTGTCTGTTTTAAGTAATATTAGTAAGGTGTTAAAAAATAAAGAGAAGGACTGTATAGCGTCTTCCTTGATTTTTTACGTTTTTTATGACTGTGATCTTGATTTTGTTTTTCAGTGGTCTTTGGATTACAAGAGTATTCAGGAAGGCATTTTCTAATTGACCTGTCTGTGAATAGTAGAATCCGGGAAGATTGTATAAGAATCTGGTACCTGAGTAACTTCAAGATCGTCTACGCCACACAACTCATTGCTGATGATAAACTCTGTTTCTTTACACTGAAGGAGCGTTTTCCCCACATGCAGAACTGAAATCTTGGAATGCTTTATTATGGCAGCAGCTGTACAGCAGAATGACCTAATGTTTGAATTTGCCAGTAATGTTATGGAGGATGAGCAACAGGTAAGGGAGAAATAAAATAAACCATGTTGGATAACCGCTGGTGTATTCTACGCAAATATTAAAAGCGTTGTTTTACTCCCCCCCCTTTTGAACCTTTTATTCTAATCACAAGGGAAATCCTGTGCACATCTATGAATTGCTTTCTAGTGTATGTGTGTTTATGAGCAATTTAGTTGATAGGCTTCATGCCTTAAGACTTTACAACACCTATAATTCTCCAGATGGATGAGAAAAAGCAAACTGAACTTGAATCCTAACAAGACGGAGGCACTGTGGGTGAGTGGTTCCTACATCTGGGAAACTGGTGAATTGTTCCTCTGGATGGGATTGCACTGTCCCTGAAAGAGCAGGTTCATTGTTTCAGAGTACCTCTGGATCCAGTTTGTCACTGTAGGTCCAGGTAGCCTCAGTGGCTAGAAGTGCCTTCTAGCAGTTGCAACTAGTATGACATACACAAGTTTCCATTCCTGGACCAGGGAAAGCTTGGCATGGATTACTCCAGGGTTGGCTTTACTACAAGGTGTTCTATATAGGGCTTTCCTTGCACTTGATCTGAAAGCTGCAGTTAGTGCCGAGTGGGGTGGCATGTTTGCTGGCTGGATGGAAGCCTTGTCGCATATAAGATCTGTGCTCAGAGAACTGCAGTGGTTGCCCATTTGCTCCTGGGTGAAGCTCAAGGTGCTACTGGTAGTAAGTGAATCAGTCAAGTGACTCAATCTTTAGTGTGACAGTGCACACACTTTGGAACTCCTTGCTTATTGACACTAGGCAGGTGCCTTCACTATGCTCTTTTTGGTGCCTGCTAAAAACCCCTTAGCAAGCCTATCACACGTGTAGAGTGTTGACCATGTGTTTAATCTAGGTTTTAGCTTATTGTTGATTTTAAGTATTTTTTTAATGTTTTAAATAGTTGTTTTAATTACTTTTGCTGCTAATGTCGTCATTTTGTTCTTTTTGTAACTGATTTGAGGGTTTTTAAAAAAAAAAACAATTGAGCAGTATCCAGGTGACAACCATTTTGCGCAGGGGTTCCGTTCCTGGCCTCCCGTGTGCGTCGTAGTGCATATAAGCATGCCGTACCCCGTTAGCCCCCCTTCTGCTGCCTTCTGGGTCCAAAGGCACCTCTGAGCAGCCAAAAATGATTATGTCGGTGTCAACTATTATTATTGCAGATAGATAAAATAAATGAAGGGTGGCTAAGCTGTGGCTCCCCCGACAACAGCTCCTGCTATACCTGACCATTAACAGTGTTGGTTGGAGCCAAAGAGCCACAGTTTAGCCAACTTTGTAGCAAAGTACTGAGCAGCTTTTATTGGCACTTTGCCTCTTGAAATGTTCGGCACTTGTGTATCCCTCAAGAAGAGTGTCCTGTCTTCTGGCCACGGGTGGAAAGTTGTGGCTTTCTCCCTCCCCCTTTCTGTGCACAAGCAAAAGGCATGTGGCAGAGGGGCTAGAGGGCAGTCAAGGCAGCTCAGCATTTGGGTGGCCTTGCAAACTGAGGTGCTCGTGGCCCTTGAAGAATCCTGGGGAGCTGGGCTGGATCAGAGGGTGCCACAGGCCCCCCACTGTCTGTGCCTGAGTGGGCTCATCAGCTTGGCAAGGCTGGGCTGGAGGAGCCCTCTTGCTCAGAGAAAGAGGGAAGGGGACATGGATTATTTTATTTTTCCGGTTAGGGGGTTCACAGAATCATACCAGGGACGTGAACAGTAAAAGGATTGATCAGTAAAAGCAAGGTTTTGTGGGTTTTTTTAGAAAATGACTAGTTGAGGGGGGTAGGGCTTGGGAGCTATAGAAAATCTTTTGGCATAGTACCATAGTGAGGGACCCATGGGGGCAGTCAGCAAAAAACATTATTTAAAAAGCCCTGTAAGTAAAAAAAATAAAAATAAAATAAAAAATAGGGGTAAAATTTGGTGACGCCTTGGGAGGGGCAAAAAAACCTTACGGCATCATACTGGGAGAACCATAGAAGCAATCAATTAAAAATATTGATTATCAATTTAAGAAATGACAAATTTCAGGGTAGGATGGAGTTTGGAGACTGTGTGTGGTGACTTCAGGTTATCCACCCTAGTTTAAACAATGAAGTACTTGGGCTAACACGTTAGTTAAAAGCAGATTGAAATTGAAAATGCGTAATGCCCAAGTGTACACCCTTGGGAGGGATCCGGGGCCAGCACTGTGAAGGCCTTGCATCTGCTGTCTGTCAGTCAAATAGGCCTTAATGGTGGAGCCTCTGAGGCCAGTCATAAGGCTGGGAAGTGGGCAAGAGCCGTTCAGAGAAATTGATCCTAATCTGTTAGGCCTTTAAAGGTCAATAGCAGGACTTTTAATTGGATCCACAAATGAATAGTTCACCATTGCAACCGGTAATGACCCCAAAACCTGGTCCCAACCACTCTCCAGGCAGCTGCATTCTGATTTCTGAACTGTCTTCAAAGGCAGCCCATGCCAGACATTACAATAGTCCAGTCTGCTTTTCTCTGGATAAAGTTAATAACTGATGAACCAGCTTAAGCTGGTGAAAGTTGTCCTAAGCCATGAACCCCGCCTTTTGCCTCCACAGATAGTGCAGAGTTCAATAGAGTGCCAATCTCCATACTTGTCTTTCAGGGGATGGCACCTCACTTCAAACTTCCTCTGCAGCATCATAAGCATCATATACACATTGGACAAATGGAACCTTGTGGGATTGTGCAGGACAAATCCCATGGAGGGGCCCAGCCAGTTAATACAACTACCCTCTGAGTAGGCCACAAAAGGGAGAAGGGAACCACTCAAGCAATGCCTCAAATTCCCAAGACTACCTGTACATGAGGACCTCCAGTGTCAACCACTATCAGGCACACACTAGGCTGCTGGCAGCAAGAAACCAGGTGAAAAGTTTGAGGGGGACACACATGACAATAATTTAACCCCTTCACTTGCCGATTCCCATTTTCATTAGTTTTCAGTTTTGGGGGGGGGGGTAGCAACAAGTTTGTAGCAAGTTTGTTTGCTTTGAGGAGAGTTACAGAATTTCACTTTCCTGTGAAATTCTTAGTTGTGTCTAATTTATACATTTAAGCTTAGTTAGATCAGAGCCTAAAGCTAGAAGCATTTTTGTACAAGGACCTGAACACAGCGTAAATTGATGGACTGGATGAGGGTCAATAAACAGAGCTTGATAGAGGCAGTGAAGGGAAGTGATTCTTGTGTCTAGAAGATTGGCCCGTTGCCTATTCTGGACAGGTTTGCACTCCCTCTGGAAAAGCAGGCTCATAGTTTGTGCTCCTGGATCCAGCTTTGTCAATGGTAACCTTAGGTAACCTCAGTTCTAGGAGTGCCTTTCACAAGCTTTGGTTAGCACACCAACTACTGCCCTTCTTCAACTGTGATTCATGCATTGGTGACCTCAGGACTTGATTACTGCAATGCATTCTCTGTGGGGCTACCTTTGGGCATGGTCTGGAGGCTCCAGCTGGGACAGAATGACGTGGCTAGATTGTTGGCGAGGACAGACTACTTGCCATGTGTAACCTTGGTGCTTGAACATTGGCTTCATGAATTTTCAAGTCCCTTAACAACTGGGGGTCCAGGATAGCTTAAGGACAGCTGGTTCCAATCACTGAGATCTCCAGGGGAGTCTCTTTTTTGTGGCACCCCATGGCTCAGATGCATGGCTCATATCTAGCAGAAGCCACACATTCAGTATTGTGGGCCCAGGTCTATGGAACTAATTTCCAGCTCAGCTGATACAAGCCACCTCTCTTTTGAACTTTGGGTGCTTGGCAAAGACTTTCCCATTCCCAGAGGCGTTTCTCCTTAACATTTATTAAGTTCTAATAAATATTAAGTCTACCCATTGAATTTTGTTGTTGTTTTTTGTACAGCACATAGAAATTTGGTTGGTATAAAATACCTAATGATATAGAATAGCTCACCACCATCATCCTACCTTGGGGGGGGGGCAGGAGAACAAGATTGTAAGCACAGGAAGCAGCCTTATACCAAGTAAATTTTTATTAGTTTCCCAATATTTTCCCAATAATAGCTCAACTGTAGCAATATCAAGAAAGCAGCCTTATACCATGCCAGACTATTGGTCCATCTCCCCCCAGTTTTATCTCTTCCGATTAGCAGTGACTCTGCAGGGCTTCAGGCAGAGATCTTTCTCAGTGTCTTCTATCTAATAGCAGGCAATAGCAGGAGTTGAACCTGCGACCTTCTGCAAGCAAAGCATTTGCTCCACCACTGAGATCAGATCCTTCCACAACTTCTTCTCTTTATATATTTTTTCTCTGAAAAGAGGTGATTTGCATTGCATTTTTAAGCTTATTGTTACTTTAGAGACTATGAGTTCTGTGGTGGAATTATTGCAGGCACAGAGATTGTTGAAGGTGTTCTCTTGTCCTCATCAGATAATATCTTCTCAAGGCACAGTTACAATCCTGTTCTATTCCTTCATGACAGTGGACCAGTCCTGGAGAGTCATGAAGCCAGAACTTATTGTGGGGAATATACTTGCTAGTTTGGTAGTAACTCCATTGTCTGACCAACTTGTAATAGAATATTATTTACTTTGGTTGTATCCTGTTCTTCCTCCAGGTTGATCAGGGCAACATACTGATTTTGCCATTGTTACCCTCCAATTCATCCTCTCAACAATCCTCTGAAGTAGGTTTGACGGAGAAATAGTGACTGGCCCAAGTTCACGCAGGGACTTGCACCTCGGCGGACAGGAGGATGGCTGCTTCTGCCTAGTTGCTGCTGGTGTGACTCTACCTTGGAAGATAGCTGAATGTAGCAGAGAGCATTGCAAAAGAACTATGCTCTGATACATGTCAAAAAATCTCTCTTGGGCTGCCATTATACCTGGTGAATGCATCCAGCATTGTTGTCATTCTGAGGGGTAAACAAATACACCCAAACAACTCCAGCCAAATTGTATTGTTCTCTGATCATGTGGTGAATTTGTAACTTAGCAGATAGAATTGCTTAGCCTGGTTAGCAAAATCATAATTCCTCTTACTAAGGTGAGATATTCATGAGCCTTTTGCTTGCATGTAGAACCTTTTTGTGATTTAACCAGGAACAATCTAATTACCTACAGTTTCCCATTTCAGCCAAATCAGGAAACTATGGTTCCAGCTTTGGATCCAATTAGAGTGTGGAACTCAATTTAAAACGCAGTTTAATATCCTGGTGTCTTCTGAAGCTAGTGCCTGGTTTGAATGAAATGGGAAATGGTGTTAATGAGAGAGTTCCAGGTTTAGTCATGGTGAAATAAGAAGCAAAATGTTTGTGTGTATGTGTACAATATATATATATATCCACTTTAATTGCAGAGATATATTTTACTGAAGTGGCCACTGGGTTTGATTTGGGAATAGCTTCTTTATTTGAGTTTGTGTTAGAGATCTCATTCTTAGCCTGCTTAGTTAGACTGGTTTCAGTCCCCCTGAGCTATGCAGAATACATGCTTGGGGCAAGGAGGTACGAAGGCTGCCACTGTGTTACTTATCCTGGTACTTATCCTGGCTGCTTTGAAGATGTGTAGGCTACTGGACAGACTTTTAATCTGTTTAAATTTACATCTTTGCTAAACTTTGTGCAGTTTGCTGTTCATGGCAAATGCTAAAACTGACCTTTTCAGCTCTTGGTGCAGCCAATTTCCTATTTTGGAATCAGTGAGGATGGACAGTATAAAAATAATGGAAATTAAATAGTTGTGCCTTCTTGTTTTCACCCTTAGAATGGCATTGATTCTGTATTTGTGGCCTTCATCCATTATGTTTACCTAAAAAAAAAAAAAAACTAATAAGAAAAAATGCACCTAATTGTTCCAGTTAGATGTTTCCTTGTCATTTCATATTGGTGAGCAAGAGGAGTCGGTGACATGACTGAAAGATGTTCAGGGAAATATTTTCCAAGATTCTCCTTATACCTGCCAGTCTCAAAGCAGCTGGTTGCTTACTGTGCTCCTCTTAGCAAAATATTTCCCTTGTGGATGCTCCTGAGCCCACATTTGCAACTTGCAAAGTAGCTTTTTGTGACTGAGAGGTTTTTGTTTTCTCGCACATGGTGATGCTGGTGAGTAAAGCTGATCCTACTCTGTACTTAAAATCAGATGTATATATAGTTCATTTGGTATCTGCTGCTCAGTTCCTATAATAATAGTAAAATGCATGCTCCTCATAGATCCTCTGGTCTTCCAGACCTAAACCATAGCTTCCTCTGCTCCCTCCTGTGCTCTAACCTTTGTTCACTCTGCCATGCACCTCAGGCATTGCCTACTTGTGTCCCACCCCATCCGGTCAGCTTGATTCTTGTCCCTCTTCCAACATGACTATTCTGTCCAACACTCTTGCCTGCCACACAGAGGGTCCTTTCCCCCTGAGTGTCTTTATCTTCTAGTATGTATGTTTTTACTCTTGCATGCTAACAGTTTAATGCGTCAATGGTTTGTGAATATAAACATTTGTGATTTTAGGATGCAGTGTTTTAGAGTTTCTGTTGGTACTGCCCATAGGTCCAGTCCAGTGCAGATGTGATACTGGCTTAGCGCAGACAACACATTAAAGCAGGGTTTGGGCCAGCCGTAGCTTATAACCCAATCCATGGTTTGAGTTTCCAAATCTATATATATAAAATCCTTCAAGCTGCATGTTTGTTTGTTTTCGCCTTTCTCCGTAACCGCTTAACCGATTGGTGTCAGATTTGGACACAACATGCCTTGGCAGTATGGGAAGGATCTTAGGTACCTAGATTGTAAAAATATCACACCTTTCCCAGGTAAATCCATTAATTTGTGCAAAAAAAGCACCCTCCAGTGGACATTAAATAGCACGGCACACAACACCCGTTGCCGATCCCCACCCCCCGACGTCACTGCCACCATCCATCAACAGGTACGCTGCCCGCAAAAGGCAGCCCGCCAGCAAAGACGGAGTTTGGCCTTGGTGGCTTTTAGATGCCGCCTGCAGCAGCTATAGAGAGAAGCCGTGCCATAGCCACGCCGCCCGGAAACGTCCCGTTCGCCTTTTGGGAGGGCGGACGGATCGGTAGGAAAGCTAAGCCGCCCGCTAACACCGAGATAGCCTGCTGATAGAAGCGGCAGGTACACAGTGAAGCAACGGCACAGTCAGGCCAGCTGCAAACGTCCCGCCCACCATTTCCGGGTTCGGGCGGCCTAACCTGATACTGTACAAACAAATATACTGCCTTCCAATGCACATCAACAACATCAAACCAAGACATACAAACAATTCAAAAAAGGGAATAAGAAATACAACAATACTAATAATGAGTTATATACACAAAAACAGTAACAAGCAAGAAATGAAAACCAAAACAACCTCAACTTCAATGCAAAGACCTATGGTAAGACATCACTTTCTCTTTTATACTGCATCTTCCTTTCCCATTATACTGAATCAGCCACAGCAACGTGTGGCTGGGTCAGCTAGTGTTTTCTGCCCTCTCAGTTTCATAAATTTACTCCCATCTATCTCCATGGTAAAGCAGCCCCTGAAATAGATGCAATTTCTGTAACGATGGCTTGTTAATTCAAATGTCATGTCAAACCATAGTTAGCACAAATGTGAGCTTTGAAAAGCTAAATTCTGATTCTAGCTTCTGATTATGGCTTTCCAGTTGATTGTAAGCCATGGTTTGACAATTCAGCCATCACACAAGCTTTAGTTGGGCTTCCTTAGTCATATTTTGAAGTGATGTCTGAATTGAACAAAAGATGCACGGCAGCTCATAGTTTGCCAGCTTTGGTCCATGCCCTCCATTTAACTCTGGAGAAATTCCTTTCTCAGTTCTAATCTTGTAAACCAGTTGCCACCACTTTGTATTAAGTGATGTCAAACCAGTGGCATCTATAACCCAATGAATAAAAGCATCCCATTTGAGCAGCTTTCCTCAACCTGATACCTTCCAAATGCTTTGGGCTGCAGCTCATCAGCCCCCGCCAGCATGGATGATGGGAGTTGTACTGCCACATCATCTGGCGGGCCGCAGGTTGAAGAAGGCTACCGGTACATTGGAGCAATGCATATTCTGTCTAGTGCAACATAATTGGTTACATGTAAAAAATAATAAGTGCAGCACACCTATGAAATCTATGAGTTCTAAGATGGCGGCGCAGTGCTCTCCCTTTTTTTCTTTTAACATTTCATATGGCTTTTATTGTTGTTACTTGTTACTTGTGTGAGTACATTAGGCTGGCGAGTAAATGTTTAAATGGAAAATGAATAGATTTGTCACTAAGAGGGTATGGCTCACTCCTGGAGGAATAATGGCAGTTATGAAGATCTAAGATGGCGGCACGCAAGATTTACAGCCGGCAGGAACTCCTAAGGGTTGAGTAGTTACAGTGCAAATAAGCTAAAATACCAAGCTCTCCATGGATCACTATCCCCTTAGGGAAGAAGCAAAGGCGATGCAGAGAGAGGAAGCAAAGGCAGGGCTTTATCAGCAGCCAGCAAGACTACTGTGAACATCATTGCTGGAGATTTCAACCATGCTGAACTTAAAACTGTGCTCACTGGAAAAGGTCTATTCGAATATAAAATATGGTTACAGGACTTTACAGCTCCCACATTTGAACTAGACTGACCCTAGGTCGCTGTTCCTTCTTCCAGCATACATCCCCTCAGGAAACGGGCTCTCACTATGACAAGACTGTTAAAATCTGGCATGAATGTGCTACTCACCAGCTGAAGGACTGTTTCAAGAGAACCAATTGAAATATTCTCAACCATTCAGTTCTATGCTATATCAATCGCTGCACAAGTATTGTTTTTGTGTTTTTTGTTTTTATGGGAAAGCATCCAATTTCATTCTATTTATACAATGACAATAAAAAAATCTTTTCTTAAATGTAAGTTAAAATGAAAAAAAAAATAGTTTGCAGTCATTACTGAATATATTTAGTCTCTCTGGAAAATTGATGGTGCTGGGAGAGTTAATTATTATCTTCCTTTGTTCAGTCCTTGTGTAGCTGTGGCTTTGTTATTCTATCTGTCACCGAGGAAAAGAAGGGGGAGGCTTTTGATTTATGCTCAATAAGGAATTTAACAAGGTTTTATTATGCCCTCCCCGCTCGACTGAGGCTGAATGGACTTTATTTAAAATTACTTTTGGACCGGACCAGGAGTTTGAGTGCCTCGTGATTAATGCCAATATTCCAAATTAATGAGGAACCAGTCACAAATCATGCCAGGTCATACCCACTTTGCCTTTCAAGTTGGCAGGCACGGCCTTAAGTGGCATAGCGGGATGCAGTGAACTCCCCAGAACCCACTGCGGAACATTGCCAGGAATTTTACCTCATAAATTTTGGCTTTCCCCTGCCTGAACCTCCCCACTGCCCCGGCTGACATCAGTCGGAAGCCAAAAATGGATGGTGCTCTTAAGCTGTAATCCTGTGCACACTTACCTGGGAGTAACTCTCATTGAACTGAATGGTGCTTACATTTGAGTAGATGTATAGGCTTGCACTGTCGATAACAGATAATTCTTGACTCCGTAAGAACAGATTTTTACAACAGTAGGGATTGCCTAAGCTGGAAAAAAGCATGCAAAGTGCAAATACACAGTTATATTCTAAAGGTTTC
The DNA here is from genome assembly GCF_009819535.1 of Lacerta agilis. Lineage (NCBI taxonomy): Eukaryota > Metazoa > Chordata > Lepidosauria > Squamata > Lacertidae > Lacerta > Lacerta agilis. The sequence continues at coordinate 574,203 of NC_046318.1, read as the reverse complement.
TTCATATAGTAAATATGTCTCATTTGTAACTTCTCCTTTAAAAAAAGGAAAAGTTTGCAACATCAGAAGAGGAAGTTGCCTAAGATAAAGAAGAGCCTAAATACAGAACTGTATTCTAAAAGCCTCTTCATATGCTAACTATTGCAAATGCAACAAATGGTTTGCGTTTGCAAGGGCAGTTTGACAGTGTGCATAGGACCAAGAGACATAGAGGGCAAGGGAGCTACTGCTGCCATGACCTGCAATACCTGTGCCATGTTGGTCTTTCTGCCGGAGAACATGCAAAAGTACATTTGTAGCAAGTGTAAGCTGGTTGCCTTGCTGGAAGAGAAGGTCCAGCAACTTGAAGCTCACCTAGACACACTTCGAGTGACAGGACAAAGATGTACTGTTTCTCAGTAGAGCTGAGTTGGATTGTGATGGCACAGCAACAGAGGTGAGATGGGTCTAGGGAGGAGGAAGATCACCCATTGCAAGAGACTAACTCCTGGAGGAATGTGATGCACAGAAGTGGGACTGTCACAAACCATGCTGTGTTGTTGAAGCTGCAAAATCACTTCCATTCTCTCACCTTGGACACCAATTCTGGGCCAGAGGAGCATGGGAAGCATTTGCCAACCTCAGAATACACCAAGGTGGCTGCGAAAGGTAAAGTAAAGGTAAAGGGACCCCTGACCGTTAGGTCCAGTCACAGACGACTCTGGGGTTGCGGCGCTCATCTCACTTTACTGACCAAGGGAGCCGGCGTTTGTCCACAGACAGCTTCCAGGTCATGTGGCCAGCATGACTAAGCCGCTTCTGGCGAAACCAGAGCAGCGCACGGAAACGCCATTTACCTTCCCGCTGGAGCGATACCGGTACCTATTTATCTACTTGCACTTGACGTGCTTTTGAACTGCTGGGTTGGCAGGAGCAGGGACCGAGCAACGGGAGCTCACCCCATCGTGGGGATTCAAACCGCCGACCTTCTGATCGGAAGCCCTAGGCTCTGTGCTCTGACCACAGCACTACCCATGTCCCTGACTGTGAAAGGTACAATGCACAAAATGATCCCACCATCCCCCAGAGGAGGAAGAGACAGGAGGAGATGTATTTGGAGGAGTCCTTTTCCATTATTGATCTAACCCCTTCAGATCATGGATGAGTATGCCAATAACCCACTTGCTACTTTCCATGGAGATGATCTCTGAAAAAAGGGAATTGCAGTGTGGAGAAGGCAAGCTGAGAGGAAGGAGTGGGAAGTACTTGAGCCATAAGGTTCCTGCCTTTGTAACCTAGCCTAATAATATCCAGATAAGTGCCAATAGACAAGAGGAAAAGACTCAAGAGCAGCAGATGCAGACCTTAGAACACTCTGAGGATGCTGTGGAAGGCATCATGATTCCTGCCACTCCCCAGAGGAGGGAGAGACAAGTGGCAGGGGTAGGTGACTCCCTACTGAGGGGGACAGAGGCACCAGTGTGCGGAGGAAACAAGATGTCCCGGGAGGGATGTCTTCCAGGTGTCTCCTGAGACAAGATAGATGTGAACAACAACAACAACAACAACAACAAGAGCATCTATTAAAAGTCTGGAAGAAGAAAAATTTTTAAGTGGTCTGGAGGAACCGAAAAGGTGTGAAATAATTCCTTCTAACTTTCTGCCATCTCCCAACATTTTAAGTCCACATCTTGTTGGACTTCAATTCCAATCAGCCTGAGCAGGCATAGTCTGCGATCAGGGAAGATGGGAGTTGTAGTCCAACATCTGGAGGGCTACAGGTTCCCCTTCCCTGTTGTAAGTCATTCAGTTTAGCTAAGTATTTTATTTGTGCAGAGCTTCCATAATTTAATATTAATGTAGCTTTCTCTGCTTTGCACATAATTTTTTTTAAAAAGTAGAATATTTTAAATCTTATTTTCTTATACTAATTACTATTCCTTCTTTGTTTTCCTTGTTTATTCATTTTATTGTACAGAACAGTTTTAAAGCGTGGGCTTTATTCTGAAGAGTGATTAAGTAAAATTGGAAAGTGCTTCTGATTAGGTATACTGCACACATTAACTACTGGTAACTATTTTGTGATTTTGACATTTGCCGCAAGTCTGAATTGGTAGCCAGTTTTGTTCTTAACAACAACAACAACAAAGTAACTTTAACAATTAAGACTTAACATGCAAAAATCCTTGCAGCTATAACAGTATCATACGGATCTGTTTCAGTAAAAACAGTTGTATGTATTTTATAATTGTAATGGTTTTATTTGATTTTATAATTATTCTATTGTTGTAACATACCCTGGGACCTTATGTTGAAGGATGAATAAAAATGTTTATAAATGAATGAATGAATGTCCTTGTTCTACAGATTGAGCCTTACTTTCTTTAAAGGCACCTGATCAACTCACAGCTGAGGTGGCATATAAATGGGGAACTTCCAGACCTCAACTCACGCTCTTAATCACTATGCTACACCAGCTCTCATGGAGTGGGAAAAGACCCAAATATTATCTAGAACAGTAGTCTTCAAGCTTTTCTATCTAGAAATGACTTTAGTCCAACATTTTTAAGGAACACTTCTTGCTTTGCTACCATGCAAGTGTAAACTGTTAGTGTCCCATTGCAACCCATGTTGGGTCACTGGGTCCCACTAGTGGGTCCCAACTCATCAGATGATCTAGATGGGGGTAGCCTACACAGTGCCTGTCAGAAGGTGTTGGATTTCAACTTCCATCATCCCCAGCTAGCACGACCAGTGGTCAGTGATGATGAGAATTCTTGCCTAAAATTCTCGGTAAAGGGACCCCTGACCGTTAGGTCCAGTCGCGGACAACTCTGGGGTTGTAGCACTTCTGGCGAACCAGAGCAGTGCACGAAAACACTGTTTACCTTCTCGCCAGAGTGGTACCTATTTATCTACTTGCACTGGTGTGCTTTTGAACTGCTAGATTGGCAGGAGCTGGGACTGAACAATGGGAGCTCGCCCTATCGCGGGGATTCAAACCGCCAACCTTCTGATCGGCAAGCCCTAGGCTCTGTAGTTTAACCCACAGCGCCACCCACACTGTGTAGGACACCACAATGGCTACCCCAGATATGCACAATGCCTGTGCCAAAAAGCAGGATTCTAGTATGCCTCAAGCTACAGCAGATGCATTGCAAGATATGCTTACAATGCAATTTATTGCTCCAGCTGACTCATGAAGTTGAGACAGATAACACATTTGCCAATATGTGTTGCGACATTTTGTCTAATTATTCCCACTGTTTGCTAATAAAGTAATGTTTTGTTTTTGTCTTGCCCCTTCTTCTAAAAGCTGGGTGATCCATCAATCTTTCCTGCTGTCATTGTGGAACATGTACCCAGTGCAGATCTCCTGAACAATTACTCTGGTTTGTCCTGTGTTGCTGAACCCAGTGACATGATAACAGAGAACTCGCTGGATGTTGCAGAAGAAGAAATTATAGAAGATGATGATATCACCCTTACAGGTTTGTGAGCATTTTTTTGCATTGTCACTTGAGGACACAGTGGCTGAGATATGTCCGTGCCTTTTCACCTGTTAAACCAGGAAGCTTCCAATTAACCATGGTTTCATGATTGGTCTAAGTTCGAAAACCATGGTTACTAGCTGAAATGAAATGGGAAACTATTGTTAATTGGAGGCTTCCTGATTTCATTTCAGCTCATGTGAAGTGGATCTGTGCTCAGACAAAAGCTTGTGCATATCTTGGCTTAATAAGCCAAGTTATGATTGTCTGAACCAACTCAGTTGAGTTATCACACCGAACCATAGTTTGAGCTTCCTAATGAACAGGCAAACCCATGGTTTATAACTGCTTATCTGCTTTTGTTTTCATCCTTTCCGTACTCTCCTTCAAAAGTTCATTTCATTACTGTGCTGTGCAGAATGTTGAGTCAGATCAACAGCTGTAACTATGATGTATCAATTCAGATATCACAACTATGGATTGTGGTTTGCTGACTGATAATAAAGTTAGACAGAACCATAAGGCCTTTTGAGGTACAGATGTAGTAAAAAATATGATGGAAAGAACACCTTGTTTTTCCATCCATCTTGTTTTTCCTTGATACATTATTGTGGGAGCCTTGCTTCTGCTTCATTATTAGCTGAAATCTACAGACATAGCACCCCACTTGTCATTTTTTTGGTGCTGTTTCTTGACATAGCTGATAATTCTAGAGCTCCGTGTGTCAGGCTTCAGGGACTCTGCTCCCCCCCCCCCCACTTTGGCAGTAGATAAGCAGAACAAAACAAAACGAGTCTCTTACCATTTGGAGATTTAATGATCAAAGAGAGAAAACAAAGAATTCATTCCTAGGAATGAAGGTGCTCCCAATTAAGGATTCCACCCACTTCCCCCCTTGTCTCTCACGTCACTTCTGCATCTCACAACCTGATCTTGCAACCACTTTGCTTTCTGTGCTGCCCCTTATCTTGCTCTTGGGCTGAGCGGATGGACGCTTTCCAGCGAAAGTGAGTCTGTTAACTCTCTCCCAGTCTATACTGTCCCACTGCTCCTGGGAGGATTCAGGATTCTGATCAGGAGCAGGGGGAGGGGGAGACTCCCACTATTCCTCCTCAGCACGATCCCTGACATCATGGGAGACACTGAATTTATGCATAACAAAGTGGAAAATGTGCAAGGCGTGAGAAAATTTATTACAGGAGTGGCTGAAAGCAGCTACAGATTCACTATCATGAATATTTTCTCTTCTTGGGATTTATAGTTATGTCCCAAGATCGCATATATGGCATAAAACCCAAATCAAAGAATGTTTTCATTTCATCTCACATGCTAGTCTTTTGCTGAATTATCTCTCTTATCTGCAGTTGAAGCATCTTGTCAGAATGGAGATGAAACAATGCAAACCATTGAAGCTGCTGAAGCTCTTCTGAATATGGATTCTCCTGGCCCAATGCTGGATGAGAAGAGATCAAGTGAGTCTGACAGGAATACATCCATGCAAAGTGTCTTCTGTCCAAAAACTATGTGGCTGTGTTAGATTTTGCAGCAGAGAAGGCTTGAGCTCTCTAGTAGGTTTACATGGTAGCTTTGCCATTGCACCGTAGGGCAGGCTAGGGGAAAAAATAAGGCTATTTTAAAAATATCATTAACAACCCTTTCAACTAGTCCTAATCTCCCAATTTTAGGAAATGGAAGGGTTAATGAAAAGCTTTTACTTTAAAGGAGTAGTATTAGTAGATCTTCCCTTTTTATAAAGAAGCAGCATGATTTCACAGAAGTTGCTTTTGAGTCTAATTGGTCTTGGAAAGATTTAAGCCTGTACCTAACTTTCCATTGACATTTTAATGAAACCTGTAAAAACATTACCTGAGTCTGGCACAAATATTTAATGTCCACACAAGTGTCATTCTCTTTCCACATTCTCTTTACAACTTAAATGTTACGGTAAATTGATCACTGATTTTTTTAAAACATTGGTTTGGTGTTCACATTAATCAGTTTCAGTAGCTTCAGATTTGGAGCTACTATAAGACCCTCTTTGGTTCACTTTTGGTTAAGTCACTTCCAGGACGAGCTGATGTATTCATTTTTTCATTCAGTATGTATCTTGCCCTTCCTTCAGAGAGGGTAAGGCAGCACACATGGAATTACCCAGTATCACCTTCTTAACAGCCCTGTAAGGTTTTCATTAAGTAGGTCCCTTGATTAGTCAAGAGAAATAGGTAACCTACATTAAGTAGATTCAAATTAACATGTGTCAAGATACATTAGCATTTTATTGGTTATTCCGTTAAAGTGATTGAAATTCAAGTCAGCTTTTGTTCTTACAGAGCCTTGACTTTTTTGTAACCCTATTGCTAGAAACCTTTCCCAAAGCATTAAAGTGTTCATTGACTTCTTTGTTGTTTTTCTGCAGCCCATGGGTTTGGGATGGAGGAGGATGTTGACCTTGGTCCTATTACTCATGTGTCAGTCACACTAGATGGGATTCCAGAGGTGATGGAGGTTCACCAAATCCAAGATGCATTTGCTGAATCACCAAGCACTCTAGCACTTGAGCAACCAAAAAAGAGAAAAGGTAAGGAAATGTGATTATGTGCTAAACATTCTCCTACAAATGGAATAAGTGTGTGCATGTTTATAATATCCATTGAACAATTGGAAAAATAATCCAAATTAGCATAGTGGCCCATCAGTAAAGCAGAATAATCACATCTCTTAGCTAAGTAGATGTGTTTGATGCTGTTTTATATTTCAATTAAGGTATGTACAAGAAGAAACATTTTATTATTTTAAGATAGAGAAACCATGAACTGAACTGCTTAAATTCAGTACCTACCTACTCTGATTCTTGGGTATTTTCAAAGTAGAAGCTATAGCTCTGCAGCATGTTCAGCCTACTTCAATTCTGCAAAGCTAAAACTCTGATTTAAAATGCAGAGACCTCTGCAAACTTCCTGGTGATTGAACTCCACACAGGTGGCACAAATATTGAAAGCACATCATTTAATTGGTGAGGCCATGACTCCATGGTGGAGCAGATGCTTTCCATGCAAAAGTTCTGAGTTTCAATCCACAGCATCTCCAGGTAGGACAGTGAAAGCACGGAAAGCCATTGGCAGTCAGTATAGACAGTGCTGAGCCAGTTGGACCAGAGGTCGGATTCAGCTTATGACTCCTTTCTGTGTTATTTCTGCTGGTGTGAAGGCTATGTGTTTCCAGGGAGTCTTCTCTCCTCATGAGGTGGCTAAAGTAGTGGAGCCTCAACTTCAGGATCTGCCCTTCCAGTGAGCATTCAGAGCTGATTTCTTTAAGGATGGATAAGTTTGATCTTTTTGCAGTCCATGGGACTCTCAAGAGTCTCCTCCAGCACCATAATTCAAAAGCATCAATTCTTTGGCGATCAGCCTTCTTTATGGTCCAGCTCTCACTTCCATACATCACTACTGGGAAAACCATAGCTTTAAGTATACGGACCTTTGTCGGCAAGGTGATGTCTCTGCTTTTCAAGGTGCTGTCTAGGTTTGTCATTGCTTTCCTCCCAAGAAGCAGGCGTCTTTTAATTTTGTGACTGCTGTCACCATCTGCAAGAAAGTAAAATCTCTCACTGCCTCCATTTCTTCCCCTTCTATTTGCCAGGAGGTGATGGGACCAGTGGCCACAATCTTAGTTTTTCTGATGTTGAGCTTCAGACCATATTTTGCACTCTCCTCTTTCACCCTCATTAAAGGGTTCTTTAATTCCTCCTCACTTTCTGCCATCAAGGTTGTGTCCTCAGCATATCTGAGGTTGTTGATATTTCTTCCGGCAATCTTAATTCCGGCTTGGGATTCATCCAGTCCAGCCTTTCGCATGATGAATTCTGCATATAAGTTAAATAAGCAGGGAGACAATACACAGCCTTGTCATACCTCAGCTCATGCATATGCCCAAACAGCATGCCATCTGTGTGAAGCCCCATCACAGGGAGGTACTTCTTCCTTTTTTTAAAGTACATTCCAGTTACAAGGCAAGCAAAGTGGGAGGAAACCAGTATGGCTGCATAAGGAGCTTACAGATGAGCTGAGAGTTAAGAAGGGCACGTATAAGAAATGGAAGAAAGGGGAAATCACAAAGGAGGAGTACACATGAGTAGCCAACAGTCAGGCTGCCTAAAGCTCAGAATGAGCTCAGGCTTGCAAGAGAGGTTAAAAATAATAAAAAAGGTTTCTTTGGCTATGTCTGAAATAAGAGGAAGAACAAGCAAGTGGCAGGTCCTCTGCGTGGGGAACACAGAGAAATGCTATAGGGTGACAAAGAAAAGGTGGAACTACTCAACACCTACTTTGCTTCTGTCTTCACACAAAAAGAAAGTGATGCCCAACCTGGTGATAAGAGAATAAATGATGTAAGGAGGGAGCTGTAGCTAAAGATAGGAAAAGAGGTAGTAAGAGAACACCAAGCTACTTTAAATGAATTCAGATCTCCAGAGTCTGATGAGCTGCATCCAACGGAGCTTACTAAAGGGAGCTTACAGATGTAATTTCAGAGCCTTTGTCTATTATCTTTGAGAATTCTTAGAGAACAGGTGATGCCCCTAACAGACTGGAGGTGGGCAAATGTTGTCCCCAGGTAACTACCAACCAGTGAGCTTGACATCAGTACCAGAAAAGGTCCTAGAACAGATAATTCAGCAGTCAGTCTGTGAGCATTTACAAAAGGATGCTGTGATTACTAAGACCCAGCATGGGTTTCTCAAAAATAAGTCATGCCAGACCAATCTGATTTCTTTTTTTGATGGGATTACAAACTTGGTGGATCAGGGAAATGCTGTGGACATAGTATATCTTGATTTCAGTAAGGCTTTCAACAAAGTAAAAATAAAGAAAAAATAAAGACTTTCTTGAGGTTATTGTTAGGTGGATTTGTAGCTGGTTGACTGACCGAACTCAAAGAGTACACATTAATGGTTCCTTGTCATCCTGGAAAAAAGTGACAAGTGTGTCCTGGGCCCATTGTTGGTCAACGTCTTTATAAGTGACTTGGATGAAGGAATTGAGGGGATGCTCATCAAATTTGCAGATGACACCAATTTGGGAGGGGTAGCTAATGCCTCAGAAGAATCAGAATTCAAAATGACCTTAACAGATTGGAGAACTGGGTGCAAGCTAATAAAATGAATTTCAGTGGAGACAAATGTAAGGTTCTGCACTTAGGCAGGAAGAATCAGATGCACATATATAGGATGGGGAACAGCTGGCTTACTAGCAGTACATGTGAAAAGGATCTAGGGGTCTTGGTGGACCACAAGCTTAACATGAGTCAACAGTGGGATGCAGCAGCAAAAAAGCTAATGCTATTCTTGGCTGCATCCACAGAAGTCTAGTGTCCAGATCAAGGGAAATAATAGTACCACTCTATTCTGCCTTAGTCAGACCACACTTGGAATACTGTGTCCAATTTTGGGCACCACAATTTAAGAAGGATGTTGACAAGCTGGAAGGTGAGCAGAGGAGGGCAACCAAGATGATCAGGGGTCTGGAAAGCAAGCCTTATGAGGAGCGCTTGAAGAAGCTGGGTATGTTTAGTCTGGAAAGGAGGCTGAGAGGAGATATGATAATCATCATCAAATATCTGAAGGGCTGTCACATGGAAGAGGGAGCATGCTTGTTTTCTCCAGCTCTGGAGGGTAGGACTCGAACCAATGGCTTCAAGCTGCAAGAAAGGAGATTCCAACTAAAAAACTTGCTGACAGTAAGAGCTGTTCAGCAGTGGAACAGACTCCCATGAGAGGTGATGGATTCTCCTTCCTTGGAGGTATTTAAGCAGAGGTTGAATGGCCATCTCTCATGGATGCTTTAGCTGAAATTCCTGCATTGCAGGAGGTGGGACTAGATGACCCTTGGGGTCCCTTCCAGCTCTAAGATTCTATGATTCTTAGTCTCCAGCATGGCATGAGCCATAATGATGGGTAGATTCAAGTAATGAGTTGCATCAGTGGAAGCCCTGCATAAGTCCTTTCTGTTGTTGCCCAATGGGGTTTCTCCCCTTGCTCTGTACAGAGCTATGTGTGCAAGCCAAAATGCTTGTGCTGACAGAATTACCACCTTAGTGTGATGTTGAACTCCTCCCATGTATATGTTTAGATATACATATAATATAAATTGATACAGATGATTATACAATAATCACATGGTCAAGTCGTTAAATAAACCACATGACATGTGCTCGTTTTGTACAGTCACATGAACCTCTTTGCTTCTATTTCACTTCTCCCTTCAGGCAAGTGAGGAAATCAGATCAGGAAGTCACAGTTGACATAGCTTCCTGTTACATGTGTACTGGGAACCATGATTAATGACTTCCAGACCAGCCAGGATTGTGTTGTGCAAATGTGGCCAATGTGTCATAATGCTTAGCATTCATATCAGAAATGGGGCGGGGGGCCAAGTACCTCCTTCTTTACATGAGATGGCAACTGGGGACATCCTGGCACATTACCATGCTGGCCATGTGGGGAATTGGTCAGTCGCTCTTGGTGGGGTTGCGCTACCACTGAAGGCAGGTACGTAGCCGGAGGGTGCTTCTGGATCCAGCTTCATCATTGGAGGTCCAGGCAGCCTCATTGTCTAGAAGCGTCTTTTTCCAGCTGTGACTGGGATGGTGGCTTGGACCATTCTGGACCAAGAGAGCTTGACCACAGTAGTTCAGGCACTGGTGACTTCAAGATTGGATTGCTTCAATGGACTCTCTGTGGAGCTGCCCTTGCGCTCTGACCCAGAAACTGCACTTAGTGCAGAATGCTGCTGTATGGTTGCTAACAGGAGTGAGGCCCTGTCAGCATAGAGCATCTCTGTTCCAGGATCTGCCCTGGTTACTGATTTTGTTTCCAGGCCAAGCTTAATGGCTTGGAACTTCTTTACTTTACTTTACGCTTACCTCATATGCTCCCACTCATCTGCTTCAACCAGCAGAACTGGTGCTGTTACAGAGCCACATATTACTTGCTTCACATTTGTAAGAAAATGATCTTTTAGCGCGGCAGCACCTGCACTTTGGAACTCCCTGCCTCTTGACATCAGGCAGGCCCCTTCACTGCACTCTTCTTGGTGCCAGCTAAAAGCTTTTTTAATGCAAGCCTATCCAGATATGTATATTGTTTACATGTGTTTTAATCTGGTTTTAGGATTATCATTGATTTTAATTAGTTTAAATAATGTTTTTAGTACTGTTTTTTAACTGTTTTTACTGATAATTTGATTGTTTTATTCTTTTTGTAAACTGCTGTAGATACTGATGTGTTTTACTCTTTTACTGTTAATTTTAATTGTTTTAATCACTTGTTTTTAACTTTTTATTGGTAATTTTAATATTTTTTGTAAGCCATTTAGTGCTTTTATTTAAAATCAGTTGATGCAATAAATTAAAAATAAATAAAATCTTGATTCTTAAATGCCTATTTAGCTCATTGCTAAGTGGGATAAATATAAATTATCAGAATTTAACCAGCAAAGGCTTATTGCTAAGTTTTAGATAAATTATTTGGAGATCAATAATTGGGAAGCTATTTGTCCCACAAAATAAGTACTGTAAAATCATTGACTTGGACTCCAGTGGGGTGCTGGGTCCTTGAACTGCTGTGGTCTTATCTAGCAGTTTGTTTTGACGTGCCGTGGGATTGATATTCACTGAAAGCATTGGTTGCCCTATGTCTGTTTTATAGTTTCAGTGTGAAAGTTCATACAACAGTCATTTTCTTTCAGGGAAGAAACCCAAAGCTCCACGACCAGAATCTCCTACTCTGACTCCAAACATATCAGTGAAAAAGAAAAGCAAAGATGGGAAGGGTAAGCATTGGCAACGCCTGTCGATTGAGCTGAGTATATAACATTCTGGATAACTGGGAGTCAGCAGGGCTGATTCATTCTGATCATGGGGTTTAAGAGGGAATGAGAGGTGTTTCTTGCTTCATCTGAAGTGAATTTGCCGTCTACAGTGATAACAGTAAAGAAGATAATTGGGAGATTGCCCTTGCCTCATTCCATGGCAAGTGCTGCTTTTTTGCACTGCAGGAGTACACAGGTACCCACTGCTGGTACTTTCTGATACTAAGCCATACTGTTGTTGTTGTTGTTGTTGTTGTTGTTAATTAATTAAGCTTACATACTGTCCTCCATCCGAGAATCACAGGGAGGTTTACAGTATAAAGGTAGCTCTTCCAGCAATATGTATGTATGTATGTATGTATGTATGTATGTGTATCTTACAATGGTCTCTGTGCCTGTCAGATAATACTAGTCTAAGTGAAGAGTAGCAACACTATGAACTATCCTGCAGGTAAATCTACTAGTGACAGCTGGAGTGAATTCAGACATTACAGTCTGCATACAGAAGCAGCTGGAAATGCTTCTGCCACCACACAAGTCCTGTAATGCTTGTGAGCTCCTTACCGTATAGACTGATTTGATCCCATGTAGAATTCTCTACATGGTGCTACTTATGCGGAGACTCTGGGCATTATGGTAGAGAATGGTAGAGAATCTGCAAATGTTATAGCCTTCACATGCTCACTCAGAGCCAAAGAATAATAGCTGGATTCAAATACTTTTGCATTTTGACAGTACAGGTGAAACTTGAAAAATTAGAATATCATGGAAAAGTCTATTTATGTAAGCAATTGTTTTCATTAGATACTGGAGTTTAATATATGAGATAGACTCATGACATGCAAAGTGAGATATGTCAAGCCTTTGCTTGTTATAATTGTGCTGATTATGGCATACAGCTGATGAAAACCCCAAAGTTAAAATTGTTAATTTGGGGTTCTCATCAGCTGTACGCCATAATCATCACAATTATAACAAATAAATGCTTGACATATCTCGCTTTGCATATCATGAGTCTATCTCATATATTAGTTTCACCTTTTAAGTTGAATTACTGAAAGAAATGAACCTTTCCACAATATTCTAATTTTTCGAATTTCACCTGTATGTTGAAAATGATCAACATAAAGTTGGAATAAAATTGGACAGCTTTGTAGTCCAAGAGCCTGTTGAAATAGGTTTCTGCAAAGATAAGGGAATCCTCATTCTGCATAGGTGGCCCTGTGCCCTTGTGAGGCAAGCCTAAATATCTAAGGAAGTCAATCCTAAACGTTGGAGGGGTGTGTGCAGTCAAAAGGACATTTCTCTATTGGTGGTTTTGCGGCATCATCAAAGCTTTTTGGAGTGCTGACTTCAAAGAAATTAGCACTACTTGGACTTAGGATCCCACCCACTCATGATTACCTGAATGATGACTTCTTAGCCTTTATATTGGCAGCTGCCCGTGTGGAGATAGCCAGATGTTGGGAAACTGGCGATGGGCTTCACGTCAACTCTTGGTGTCCCAGAGTCAATGGCATTGGCTGTCAAAGCAGGAAGGGGCAAATACAATCCCTGTTCCTTTTATAACATTTGGCAAGTGTTTACTGAATAGAAAATCATACAGATTGTGGCAGGAATCTACCCAGCACTCATGGGTAAATGTGGCATGATATTTAGAGTAATCAGATGAAACTTTGTTACTTAGCATGACAAAAGCCTATTTATTGGCACAAGTTATTTGTTGTTTACTGCTGTAACAATTGTTTTCTCAAAATGTGTCTTTCTGAAAATCTTTTTATTCATTTATTTTAGGAAACACAATTTACCTTTGGGAGTTCTTGCTAGCTCTGCTTCAGGACAAAGCCACTTGTCCGAAGTACATAAAATGGACTCAGAGGGAAAAGGGCATTTTTAAGCTTGTGGATTCCAAGGCTGTGTCGAGGCTGTGGGGAAAGCACAAAAACAAACCCGATATGAATTACGAAACAATGGGCAGGGCTCTCAGGTAGGTAAATTTAAGATAATGACAAAATGTACTGTATATCATAAGGCAGAGAGCATCCTAAGCTAAAACAATGTTAAGCACTAATACTAGTAAATATTATATATAGATATACAAAAACACTTGGTGCAGAGCTAACCCCCCTCCTCAAAACAACAACAACAACAACCACCCCAACCTATTGAGGACAGAGTATGCTCAGTGAGCCTAGCATGCTGACTGTTGGGAGGGCAAAGATTGAAAATAATATTAACATTTTAGAAATACTAATACTGTGGTTGAATCAAGACTAGCTAGCACTGGACTAGTAAGAAATGGCTCACAATCTTCCTCTCTTAGCTTGGTTACTGGCTGTTAAATGAATCATGACCATCTCAGGCCCACAACTGCATTTTTGTTTGCAGTGAGGCCCAGGTGGATCCTATTCTGTACTTTGAGCGGAATGTCCTTGGTTGCATGGAAACCTTTCATAATATGGAAAGTGATCTGTTGGGGGAAAGTGATCTGTTGGGGGAAAGTACAGCAAGAACAGAAACAGCAGGAAATATATTGTGTTCATTCTTTTAAAAGTGCGTAAAGGTAAAGGGACCCTTGACCATTAGGTCCAGTCGTGTCCGACTCTGGGGTTGCGGCGCTCATCTCGCATTACTGGCCAAGGGAGCCAGCGTACAGCTTCCGGGTCATGTGGCCAGCATGACTAAGCCGCTTCTGGTGAACCAGAGCAGCGTACGGAAACGCTGTTTACCTTCCCGCTGGAGCGGTACCTATTTATCTACTTGCACTTTGACGTGCTTTTGAACTGCTAGGTGGACAGGAGCAGGGACCGAGCAACGGGAGCTCCCCCCATCGCAGGGATTTGAGCTGCCGACCTTCTGATCAGCAAGCCCTAGGCTCTGTGGTTTAACCCACAGCGTCACCCGCGTCCTATAAAAGTGCATATTGCTGCATTAATCTGTTGTTAGTGTTAAAACAGTATTTTAGGTAGAGTTTCTCCAACTTTAAGTACAGTCGTACCTTGGTTGATGAACACCTTGCGAGTCAAACGTATTGGTTCCTGAACGCCGTGAACCCGGAAGTAAGTGTTCTGGTTTGTGAACGTTCTTTGGAACCCGATCGTCCAACACGGCTTCTGCGGCTTCCGATTCAGTGCAGGAAGCTCCTGCAGCCAACCAGAAGCTGCGCCTTGGGTTTTTGAACGTTTTCGGAAGTCGAATGGATTCTGGAACGGATTCTGTTCAACAACCAAGGTACAACTCTATTCCTTTGTGTAATCTTTGGTGTGTTTTCCTACTTCAAATAGATATTATTACCAAAGAGGCATTCTGGCCAAAGTAGAAGGACAACGTTTGGTGTATCAGTTTAAAGAAATGCCAAAAGACCTTGTTTACATAGATGATGAAGATCCAACTTTGAGTACGGAATCCCCTGATTCATCTTTACAATCAGCACCTGTTGGTACTAGAAACCAAATGGGCAGGTCTAAAACGTCTTCAAACATGGCGCAAAAAGGAACACCTGCTGCTGTTTTAAAGATTCCAGTCAACTCCAAGTCTGCCAGACTTAAGCAGCCCATTGAAAATGTTCAACAGCAGCTGCCTACCGTGACATCAGCAGAAGTGTTGAGGACGGTGCAGCCTAGTCAGCCAGTCCATCCAACTCAGCTTTATCGGACAGTTCATTTAATGCACCCCATGCAGTCCATTCCAGAAGGACACACAGCTGTGACATGCAGTAACATGCTGGAGGAGACATTGAGTCCTTCTGTCCAAAACATAAGGTAAGAATGTCAGAACAGGGCATCTGGGGCTGCTGGTGGCAGCTAGCTTTAATAATAATAATAATAATAATACCCCGCTTTCCCCCCAGACAGGTATCAAGGCACCTTACAGATAAGAACAAGAATCACTAAAAGCATGGAAAAAACAATTAAAAACAATTAATAGAACCAGTGGCGTAGCAACGGGGGGGGGGGGCGCTCCTGGTGCCACATCTCCGGGGGTAACAAGGCATGTGGTTTGCTGGAGTGGCGCCTCTGGCAACCTGCTATGTACAACGCATGTGCGGCGTCACTACATACGACACATGCGGCGTGCGTAGCAACGCTGCACATGCGCACTACGTAGCGACGCCCCACCCCCCGGGTGCACGTCATGTTTGCCGCTCCGGGTGCCCGAGCAGCTTCCTATGCCACTGAATAGAATTAAAACAATATAATATATAAAATCTGTTTAAAACATACAAATAATTACAGTACCTAAACTGTTAACCAGAAACCATTTTGAGTTTGGTCAACAAGTCACTTAAGGCAAACCTTGGGTTACCTTGACTTTGTGAAGTTGTCAGCTCCCAGAGAGAAGCTCCCAGTCACTTTGCTCCCTGCTGCCACCAAGTAGCTCCTGCTAAACAGGTCCGCAACAGCACAAGGCCTTGAACTTTGAAAGTCTGTTCCAAGCCCTAAAACAGACAGACATGTACACTGCATTCCTCCACACTTTGCAATGACATATACCTTCTGGGTGGCTCACAAAAAATTAAAGGAATAAAATACAATACTAAATATGATGATACAAATGATGAATAAGTACAGCAATTAAGAACATGCATATACAATAAATCACAAACCCTGATTTGAGAAGCCTATAATTTTAAAAAGATGGGAGGGTGCTACACTGACAGGATGCCACCACCACAAAGGCCTTCTTCCTAGAAGCCACCCATCTCACTTCATTTGCCAAGGGCACTTGAAGCACAGGCTCCTCTGATGAGGATGTTATGGATCAGAGAAAAGACAATTTTTAAAAAAGTAACTTGGCCTTTAAAGTTGTTAAGAGCTTTAAAAGTATGCAAGCATCACTTTAAATTGAGCCCAGAAACTTAACTAGGATCCGGTGCAGCTGGCAGAGCTGGCATGTAATGTGGCCAAAATAATCTTGGGAGCATATTCTGGACCAATGGTAATTTTCTTTTTTTTTTTTTTTAATTTTTTAAATATAACTTTATTGATTAAAAGAGAACACACATTACATCTTATACATTTCCATAGTACCATACAACATCGTTGATCTCATCCCATTCCCGTTATTCCCACCCTCCCCACCCCTCCATATCCCTCTGACTTCCCTCCAGCACTCTATCGACTTCCTTAAAGCTATATACATCTTATTTGTACATTCCTAATTACTTATTTATACCTTATTTGTATATTCATAATTACTGAATTGTTCTATACTTCTTTTATTAAATCTTTCGATTAATTTGTTAATCCTAGAATTCCTTCATACCTATTTATTCCAAGCATATTAGCACTTCTTTCTTTGAGCAGTATTTTTCCATATACTCTTCATAGCATTTCCATTGTTCTTTCAACTTTTGGTGTGTTTGGTTTCTTATTGCTGCTGTTAACTTTGCCATTAGTAAATACTCATTTAGCTTACTTAACCACTCATTCTTTGTTGGTACCTGTTCTGTCTTCCATTTTGCTGCTATCACCATCCTGGCGGCGGTGCTAGCATACAGGAAGACACTTTCCTTTCCTTTTGGTATTTGGTCGTCTAATAAACCTAGCAGATAAACCTCTGGTTTCTTTACCATTGTTTTTTGCATCATTTTTGTTATTTCAGTATGTACCATCACCCAAAAGGTTTTTATATTCTCACATTGCCACCACATATGTAGTAGCGTCCCCACCTCTTTCCCACATCTCCAGCACAGGTTGGACTTCAATTTGTAAATACTTGCGAGTTTCACGGGGGTCAAATACCATCTGTAGTGCATCTTAAAAATTTTTTCTTTAATATTGTATGAAGCCGTAAATCTAATATCCTTTCCCCACAGTTTCTCCCATTGTTCCAAATTTATTGCATATCCCAGATCTTTGGACCATCTTAGCATTGCCTCTTTAACCTCTTCTCCCATTAAATCCCACTCCAGTAACAAATTATATGCGCCCGAAAGTACTTTTTTGTTATTTTTGATCACCACACTTTCAAATTTGGAAGTTTCCTTTGAAAAACCTTTCTTTATGTCTACCGTAAACATACTGTTCAATTGTATATACTGCCATCTGTCAATTCCGTACTCTCTTAGTTCCTCATATGATTTTAATTTATATTTACCTTCCTGATTTTCTATTAACTGTCTATATGTCGGCCAAATTTTATTTATATTTAATCTTTTCCTAGCGATGGCTTCTATCGGGGATACCCACCATGGTGTTTGCATTTCCGCGTATCTTTCATATTTTTTCCATACCTTATACAGTGCTCCTCTCAGAATATGATTAGTAAATTCCTTATTTATCTTGGCTTTATCATAATTGAGATACGCGTGCCAGCCGAAGCTGCAATTAAATCCTTCCAGATCCAATAGTCTGTTCCTTTCCAATCTAATCCAGTCGCTGACCCATATTAGACATTCAGCTTCATAATATAGTTGTAAATTCGGGAGCGCCATACCTCCTTTTTCTTTCCGTTCTGTTAGCAGCTTGTATTTTACCCGGGGTTTCTTCCCCTGCCAAACAAATTTTGTGATGTCCTTCCTCCATTCGTCAAAACAGTTTTCTTTAATGATAATTGGGATAGTTTGGAATAAGTAAAGCATCTTCGGCAGTACATTCATTTTTATAATTGATACTCTCCCCCATAGAGATAGGTTTAGTCTGTTCCATCTTTCAAATTCCTTCTTTATCTCTTTCCATATTTTATCATAGTTATTTTTGAACAAATTTATATTTTTCATGGTTATATCTATTCCTAGGTATTTAGCTTTTTTAACAATTTGTAAACCCAATTGCTTTTCTAACGCATTTTGCTCATTCAATTGCATATTTTTTGTCAGGAGTTTTGTTTTACCTCTATTTAATTTAAATCCAGATACTCCTCCAAAATCCTCAATTAATTCAATCACTTTAGCAATGCTTACCTCCGGGTCTTCCGTTGTAACTAGGATATCGTCTGCAAATGCCCTGACTTTAAATTTTTCTTTGCCTAATGTTATTCCTGTTACTTCTTCTTCCTCTCTAATATTTGTTAATAATATTTCCAATGGCAAAATAAACAGCAGTGGTGAGAGGGGACACCCTTGTCTGGTGCCCCTCTCTACCAAAAAGCTTCCCGTTCTGTCACCATTTATTACCAGACTGGCCGATTGTTTCTCGTAAATCGATTTTATTCCTCTATAAAAGTCTTCTCCTACTGATGACATCTCCATCACTTTCAATAAAAAACTTCTTGACAGATTATCGAATGCTTTCTCCGCATCAATCATTATAAAGCCCGCTCTCTTACTTGGTCTTAATTCTAAATATTCTATTAAGTCTATCACAACCCTCATATTTGATTTTATATGTCTGTTTGGCAGGAACCCCGCTTGGTCTTCGTGTATCACCTCCTTTAATACCCTCTTCAACCTATTGGCCAAAATACCCGCAAATAGTTTGTAGTCGTTATTTAAAAGAGAAATGGGCCTATAATTGTCCACAGACTCTCCATCTGTTCCCTGTTTGTGTAATAACACAATATTTGCTTCCTGCCAAGAAGTTGGTATTTGCCCTTCCTTCATGCTCTTATTCATTATTTGTTTTAATGGTGCTATTATAGAGTCCTCTAATTTTTTGTAATGTACTGCAGCTAGTCCATCAGGACCTGGTGACTTTCCTAATTTAAGTTTAATAATTGCTTGGTGTATTTCAGTCTCTGTTATCGGCTCGTTCAAAGTTTTCATATTTTCTTCACTTATTTTTGGTATCTTCTTTTTTTTTAAGTAATCCTGTATCTCTTCCACTGATTCCTGACCTCTGCTGTATAGCTTTGAATAAAAATCCAAAAAACCTTTTTTTATTTTTTCCTCTGTATCCAATATACACCCCTGATATATTATTTTGTTTATTTGTCTTTCCTCCTGTCTTTTCTTTATCTGCCATGCTAATAACTTGCCTGGTCTGTTTCCTAATTCATTCCTAATTTTCATTGCTTTTTAAAAGTTGGCTCCATGTCTAACCCATTTCAAGAGTCTAAATGGGTGGTTAGCAGGCCAGATAAGACTGCATCTGGCTTGTTGTGCATAGACCAGGACACTGGGAAGATGTGAAAATAAGATACCTAAAAGTAGAGGGTAAATTTGCACTCCTCTCTCAGATGGTTAATGTACATCCAAGGCACCCAGAAATTTAGAATTTGGCACATGTGTAGTCCAGAACCCAGTGGCTACAAGAAAAAGTTTGAAAATTAGTCATTGTTCCCTCAAAACTAAAATATTGGGGTTATGGTGCTCACCTCACAACAAAAAACAAGTTGCACTGAATAACCAAAACATTGGCTTAGGAATTCTGTTCCTCCTCCAAACTTGAATTGGGGGTGGGGGCAATTCCAATGAAAGCCCCAAACACAGGCTGTTGCTTGCAGATGCAAACTTTTATTTACTTGTTTTCACAGACTTCACTGCTGGTCATTGGGCATTAGAGATAAAAATCTGTGAATATAGTTAGTGCAAAACAGCCGGTTTTGAGGTGCTTCACAATGCCTAGAAGTGCCATGCTTGGTATTGTGGTTCTGCTGTGTTGTGCTGGCCTGGCCCCCAGAGTGCTTCACAGCCAACACAAGCAAGAAGGACTGAAGTATAGGGCAAAGGGATGAGAGGGGAACAGCATTGGAGGGTGGCATGGAACAAAACGGAATACAGTTGTACCTTTGTTTTTTGAACAGAATGGGTTCCAGAAGTCCATTCAACATCTGAAACATTCAGAAACCAAGGCGTGGCTTCTGATTGGCTGCAGGAGCCAATCGGAAGTCACGCCGGACATTCGTCTTCTGAAATAACATTTGAAAAACGGAACACTCACTTCCGGGTTTCAATTGTTCGGGAGACGAAACGTACGAGTACCAAAGGGTAGAAGGAGAGAGAGAAATGCAGAAGAGACTCCCCACTTTGAGGGTTATTTTTAAATCCTTCCTTACAGAACACAAACACATCCAGGCACACAGACTTTGCTATTTCATGAGTCCTTTGTGCAAAACTAAGGAACTGTTAGTTACTGAAGCTGGGGAGGATTTTTGATTGTGTGTGTGTGGCGGGGAGATTTTAAGAAGATAAACAGTCATGCTGAAGTGTTTCCCCACTTTTTTGCTGTCTTTTGTAGCCTTTGAAAAATGGAATCAATTAGCCATTCCAAAAAGAAAGCATAAAAAATAAGCCTTTCTGCATTATTATTTTTTTGCATTTGCCTTTTTTGCCAGGGGGGTGTTTTAAACATCCACCCCCCCCCACTTGTTGTATTTGCAGAAAATAACTTCTAGGGTAAGAATTGTGAATAGAGGATTCTGGGTCTTTTTCAGCTTTGTAATGCCATGGAAAAAAGTCTTAACATGGTGGCCATTTTTCAGTCAGAAGAGCAATAATGAACCCTACTCTCTAAATTTGCTCTCCGTTTGAATATCAGCTGACACCACCCACCCCCTGCTTCTCAGCTATCTTAAGGCTTATGCCGTGCAGAAATGGGGGGGGGGAGCCTTCATGGGAATTCACTGGTGCCTGATGCCCATTGGGAGCAGCAGGGTGGAGTCAGCGAGGCCAAGAGTTGGCAGGCAGAGCCCACTCTTCCTGGCTTTGTCCCTGTCCTCCTTCTCCCTGCTAAGTTCTGCAAGGGCAAAACTGAGATGAAGGAGGAGGAAGCACAGGCAGTGTTACCCTCTGGACTCATTGTAAAAGTAATATTTTGATACTGAACAGATCTGGGGGAAGTTATGGTGGTCAACTGAGTTACTGCTATTTCAGATGAACAAGTAGATTTTATTTCTAAATTGTGTTCACGAAGATTCGAGACATTTTGTATGTTAATACTTTAGTTTTGTGTCAGACTTTAGTTTTATGTTTAATGTGTGAAGAGCCTCGTCCTCTTCATTTGTCATATTCCTCACAACTATTATAGTTTTCTCCTCATCCTCAACGACGTTTGCTTTAGGCTGAGAGTTTGGTACTTTCCTCATTAGGGATTTAGCATTGGCTTTCCAGGCTGAAGGCCAGTTCACTGGCATGTGGCTTTCAAACAGAACACTATTACAAATGCATTAAAAGTAGGGGGGGAATGTAATCATTTTTGCCTCTCTTAACAGGACCATCCAAGCCCCGAGCCAAGTTCCAGTTGTTGTGTCCCCAGGGAACCACCAGCAGCTGCATACAGTAACACTCCAGACAGTGCCTCTAACCAGAGTGATAGCCAGCGCAGATCCAACATCCACCACAACACCCCCAAAGTATATTCTACAAGCCATCCCAACTTCACAGCCCATGACTGTGCTTAAAGAGAACATTATGCTGCAGTCTCCCAAGCCAGTCTCTCCACCTTCATCCATTGTCTTCAGTCCTGCTCAGCTTCTCACCAGCAACGTGCAGACCATTTGCAATGGAACAGTCAACATGGCTTCTTCTCCATCCTTCAGCACTGCTACCCCAGTGGTAACTTTTACGCCCAGCAATTCACACGTTGTTGCTCAGCCGTCCAACACTGTGATCACTTCCGTCATTAAAGCTCCAGAAACTAAACCAACTGTTATACAAGGAGTGATAAAATCAGAGGCCGAGGATAACACAATGGAAGAATGCAAACACTCAGAGCAAGGCTTCCAACAGCAGCCTTTGGTGATGGTGGTATCCAATTCCAATGGATTTCCCTCTTCTGTGCAAATTAAGCAAGAAAGTGAACAGTTGGAGCAAAGTACATACAAGTAAAGGGTTTTTGTGTTGGGACTTCATCAGCTGTTTATGTATCATTTGATTCCAAAGCAGGCATTACAAAGCTACTTTAATTTCCAAAATTGATTTAGAAGTAATACAATACACTTAATTTCAATGTTTTCTTTGCTAAATGATATAAAATATTAATGTTTAAAAATGCAAGCTTGAAGGAATATGGCATTTATCTTTTTTAGATCACTGTCCAAAAAATCTTAATTTCATACTCTTCATGCATTATTTGTCTATCTTGCATAATAATATAATCATTGCTGTAATCAGTGCTTTAAAATAATAAATTTCTACAAAGATGTTTTCACCCATCTATGTGATTCTTTTAGCAAATTCCAAAGATTTGTTTAATGCCAGTTAAGTAAAATATTTTTGTTTTTATATGGGCAGAAAACAAGTGGACAGTTAGAAATATACTTATTTCTATTGTGTTTTGCACCAACTACTTTGTTGTGCAAAATGAAATACACCTCCCATCCCAAGAAGATACTAATTACAATATGCTTTTGTTTTCATAATGCGGATATATTGGGTATACCTGTTCACCAAAACTGAAGTTATAATTACAGGTGCAATTATTTTCAGACCACTTCAGCATTCAAGCTTTAAAAAATGTTTCCCATTATTTTGTAGGAAGGTGAAAAAGAATTGTATGATTTATGAAAGTATTTTGAGATTAAAATGTTTCTATAGAAGTACAGTTTTCTATTGTAAATATGTAATTTAATTTCTCAAAGACTTTTTCAAAATTTTGTTTCCATAGAGCAATATTTTATAGATACAAATAAGATCATTATGTTTAGAGATCTAAAGTTATATGTATTCATATATTACAGAGTGGATTTGTATTTAAAAAAAATTTAAATTGTGGAACCCTTCTGAACCTTTTTTGTCTTTTGTATTTTAATTGGTTTATTATGAAAATAAATCAAGTACAACATGTTTATATGTTTTTGTTTGTGAATCTAGGAGTCTGGAGAGATAAATCTGGCAAGTATTACCATGTAGAACAGTTCAGGATACAGGTAGGCAGCCGTGTTGGTCTGCCAGTCAAAACAAAATAAAAAATAAAAAAATCCTTCCAGTAGCACCTTAGAGACCAACTAAGTTTGTTCTTGGTATGAGCTTTCGTGTGCATGCACACAACTAAATTCAAATACAGTACAGCAAATAATGCAAAGTGTCTTCACCAATATGGCCATCAAATACACTCAGCATAAACATAATTCTTAATTCCCTGATATTGGTAGGTTGCATCCAACGCTTCACAGGTGACCTTCTGCTCATGCAACAGGACTTCTCACTCCTCTCCACAATATTCCAGTATTGTGTGTGCACACACTGTTGACTGACGACTCTTCTGCACTGTCGTCCACTCCTACTTATCCCCACATTGCAGTGATTTATGACAATCCTGCAGTTATGTACTAAGCAGGCTTCTATCTAGCAGCTTCCAGAAGCACAGCTTTTTGTGGCAGAAACAACCAAGTATACAACTGTATACATTTAAGCTGGTACCCATTGCACCTCCTGACAATTTGGCTCCAGTGTTTTCCATTTTTCTCTATCCAGGTGCCCATATAGCTACCAATGGATGATAACTCTTCATCTGTCTAATGGGCTCTAGTTTGCAAAAGCTTATGCCATGATGAGTTGGGTGGTTTAAGATATCACAAGAACATGTAACACATCAAAACAAGTGATTATTGTATAAAGGGCAGATGTTAAATAGAGCTTAACTATACTCCACTCCCTAGTCATTTTCTAGGGAGTCAGTGTTATCTGGGGAACCGGGTTCGTGTCTCCGCTCCTCCACATGCAGCTGCTGGGTGACCTTGGGCTAGTCACACTTCTCTGAAGTCTCTCAGCCCCACTCACCCCACAGAGTGTTTGTTGTGGGGGAGGAAGGGAAAGGAGAATGTTAGCCGCTTTGAGACTCCTTCGGGTAGTGAAAAGCGGGATATCAAATCCAAACTCTTCTTCTTCTTCTTCTATCAGAGGCAGTTTTCCATTCCAGGGGTGGGGGAACACCTCATGGGCACTGTGAAGCTTTGATTATACATGGAGCGTGGCCACCGAGTGTGGACGTCCTGAACCACAGGGTACCTGGCGGCAAGTCGCTCTGGAGTGCACGATCCCACGTCAGATGTTAGTGTGCAGTCCAGCAGGTCCAAAGTCCAGTCAGGCCAGGTTCCTCTCTCTGCAGCTGACCCAGGGGTCAGGGCACTGGGTGGTCAGTCCCACACAAGCACAGTCCCCAAGAACTCCCTGGAACATCCAAGCAAGGGTCCAACCAACATGGGAAGTTGGGCAGACACAGCACCTCTGCTCTGCTTCCCTTTAATCTCTTGCCTGCTGATTGCAGCCTCTGGGCTTGATGGGGCAGGTGACCTCACCTGTTCTGAGCCTACTCCAGCTGGGAAATCACACACTTCCTCGCAGAGCTAACGAACCCCATCTGGTCAGCCAGGGAGCTGGGCTGTGGGCCTGTGCCTGCCTCAGCTTCCTAGCAGGTCCCTCCTGCTGCTCTTTATGCCTTGGAGTCCTCCATGATTGTAGAGACGAGGCCCTCTGGTTCCTGTGCACTGACCCCCACCATCCTCCATCACCCCCCAGTACTTCCTACACCAACCTTCTTTCCCCATCCTCAGCTTCCCCAGGTATGTTTCAGTCCCAGCTAAACCCCTTGCCAGGATCCTCTTCCTCCTTTCCCCCTTCCCTGTTGTCCTGCCAGTTCATGACAGTGAAGTCCCCAGCAACAGTGGCCTTGTAATCTTCCAGTCCCATAAGATCTTTTTCCGTATCTCAATTATTTCCTTTTTTGCTTTCCTCACCATTATTTTTCCTTTGGGATGTGGGTAAAAGGAAGGAAAAAGATCAAGACTCAAAATATAGCGTTTAAAACAAATATGGAAACATGCACAGCTGAATCTATAGGTAAGTTTGTAGTGGAAAAGATAATTTGCCCACAGCATTTGCTTGTGCACCTGTCACTTATCTCCATTGCAAAGAGAATAAACACAGAAGGAATTGCTCAATTTTGGTTTTCAATAGCTAGCCCTTGTTTTAAAAATACTTTAAACTTCTGGGCAGAAGAGAGAGCAGTTGACAGAAATCAACAGCTATATCTAATATTTTACTAACTATGACGGGCTGGCAGGTGAATACCCTCCCAACATTTCCATCCCCCAAAATGGGACATTAGGAGGGGCACACCTTCCTCTCCTGCTGTCTGGTGTTCATCGGCTCTGTTGACTCGCTCCATTCCAGGATCCAAACACAAGCCAGGACTGGCTTCTGTGATCTGGAATGTCCCACTTAAAGTGGGACACTTGTAGGATATGCAGGTGCACCCCACCACCCTTCCAACAACAAATAATAAATGAAAAAAAAGGAAGCAGGAGTAGGGCTCTTTATAGCTCCCCACCCTCAAGGATATATTTCTTAAACGTATATATTTAAAAGTACAGCCAATCTGCATGCAAGTCACTGGAGGCTACTACAAAAACAATCATTTTAAAAGGGAAAGAAGCAGAAAGAATCTGTTATTGGCAGATATAATGGAGCTAAAACAAAAACATGGGAGAACGGATGTTTTATGAGACAGACCCCCCCCCCCCCGAACATCAAGCACTAGAGGTGTATAAGGGAGCCAATGGAGCACCCCACAATCACCTAACCTTGACCCCCATAGGTTCAGGTCGGAGCTTACAAGCAAGAGACTTCAGCCAGGAGATTAAGCAAACCAGCAGCCAGTAGGCCTTGCAACACCACTTCAAACTACCACATAGAGGCAGAGAGAAGCCCCAAACAATGGTTACATCTATATTCCCAAAATACATTTCCAGAAGCATCAAGACATCATAGATACATCCCAGAAAAATGTGTGGTCTCAGGTGGAACCTGAGATCCAGGCATGCTTGAGTCACTCAAATATAGTCTTTCACACATACTCCATCACGGTACAAGTAAAAGTATTTAGTTTCCAGATCCCTGGGTCAAGGGTCAAATACACCCATTTCTCTTCTCTGGGCTTCTTCCCACTATGGGGCAGGTAGGCATTGTGATTGACATGGCTATCTGTCTTGACACTCTGGTGGCAGGATATCACCGGTCATGACTCCTTGGGAAGGCCCTGTGGACCTGACTGCACATCCTGGGGATTAGGGGGGGGGCTCTCTCACCCCTCCCCTTATACTTCGCTTCCCTGGGTCCTAAATGCCATTGGAACTGAGGAGATTGGTACAACGATGTGATTTCTTCGGAATTTCTGAAGTTTTCCCATTGAGCCATAGATACATTTGGCAATGTGTCGCGGAGGCTCGTGGGATGGAGAGGCAAGGCGGGGGTGGAGGGGGTCTCTCACCCTCCTTCCAATTTCCCGGTAACAGTGGTGAGGAAAATTTCTATAGCTATGCAAGATTTCAGCCAAAAATATTATGATTTGAATGATGAAGCCTCGAAATGATTAGCTTATAAAGTGAAGCCACGTAAATTTAGAACCAGAACCAGGCGAGGGTCGGGAGCTTCAGGATTCAAAGTGGATGAGAGAAGAATTTAATCTTTTAAACCAAATTTACACGACGGAGAAGAAGATGCTGTACTGGTGTCCGTCACACCCCGCAGCCAACCAGCGGCGCCCAGAGGGACGCAGCCCGGCCTCCTCCTCTTCCGGTTCCTCAGGCAGATGGACCTTCCTGCCCCCAGTCGCGAAGGAAGCGACGCGCGTCACGCGCCCTCTGACGCTCCAGCAGAGCGGCGGGGGCGCGGGCGCTCGCTGATGGCGTCACTGTGACGCTCTGCTCTGCCCCGCCCCTTTCCTCGGCGTAAAGAAAACAAAACTTGGCGCTCTCGAAGTTTCCGTGGCGTCGCCAAGATGGCGGAGTCGGCGGGGCTGGGCGTGTTGCGGTGAGCGGCCTGGGTCCCCTCTGGGTCCCCCTGTCTGTCTGTCTGTCCGTCCGCGGTCTGACTCTGAGCCTCTTTCCCCCCAGGGTGCTGGACGGAGACGTCGAAGGAGACCCCGCCGGAGCCGCGCAGGTGAGGGAAGGCAGGCGGCGGGAGGGAGGGCCGCGGAGAAGCCGGGCGAGGAGCTGGAGGCGCCCAGAGGAAGAGCAGGCATGCTGCGGGTGCCGCTGCGCTTGTTCTTCTTCTGAGGTTTTGGCCGCCGTCTCTGTCCCTTTTCAAATCTCGGCTCATCTTCCAGCTCCTTAGACGCCTCCCGCTTTTCTTTTATTATTGGAATGGTCTGCATTTGGGCCTTCGGTAT
Source organism: Lacerta agilis (assembly GCF_009819535.1). Lineage (NCBI taxonomy): Eukaryota > Metazoa > Chordata > Lepidosauria > Squamata > Lacertidae > Lacerta > Lacerta agilis. The sequence continues at coordinate 546,879 of NC_046318.1, read as the reverse complement.
TTCTCCTTTCAGGAACTCCCATCCATCTGGGACCCCCTTCTCTCTGAGTGCTTCTGACCACGAGATCTCACCCAGGAGCATCTTCAGCTTTTCGAAATTGTCCTCCTTAAAGTCTCCCGTTACTACCATCTCTCTCCTTTTTGAGTGTTTGGTCATCTCCTCTAGGAAGGAGTCATCCAAGTCTTCAGTTTGGCTTGGTGGTCTTTAGCAGACCCCCCACAGTTTCTCTCTCCTACAACTTGTACCATAAACTCTCAATCTGCTTTTCATGCTCCAGGTCATGGATTTCTTCACAAGTGTAGACAATCTTTACATATCATACTGGTACTCCTTCCTTTTTGTTCTATCCCTTTAAATTTATTAATTGATACTGTTTATGCAGTCCATATGTTTATATTGAAACTTATCCAAAACCCTGGATGACAGCCCCCAATGCTTTTGTAGACATTAAATAACACAGGAGACAGAATGGACCCTTGTGGGACCCCTCAGTCAACGGTCATGGGGCTGGCACTCCACAACATCCAACACAATCCTAATATTACTTGCTGGTAGTGACCTAGGCGTGCAACTACTGTAATACACTACCTCCAATTCCCACCCCCTTGAGCAGCTTCAGAAGGACATCATATTAAATGACAGTTACTCTAATAACCCATTAAACTAATAATCTTATTTTAGTATAGGCAACTCCTGTTTTAGGCACGTCCAAACTACATATGATTGCACACATGTGCACGGCACTGAACCTGGTAGTAGCCCCAAAATATACTAAAGATGCCATGAAAACTACTCCCACTGTTAAAATGAATTGTTGGAAGTAACCTCCCCCCCCCCCCGAGAGCAGTTTAAAGAATGAGATATTGAATATCAAGGGAGGAGCTCAACAGTGCTTGCCAGATGAAACAACCTGCTCTCTTCTCCCCCTGTGTGCAGTTCTGGGGGTTCTCCCAACACTCCAGAGTGGATTTGGGGGATGGAGAGAGGCTGGGAAAGTCCTCTTGCGGGAGCAGGAATGCACTGACTTCTGCTGTTGTGCTGAGTTAGTTGAATCTGGCCCCGAGACTGTGCCAAATACCGTGTTACAATTCTCTGAGGGGTAGTAATTTATTATTGTTGTTATTATTATTCAATACTGTATCACTAAAATCCAGGCAAAAACCAACATATTAGAATCATGTTGCTCCATTTATCATCTACTACATTTATTATCCACCATCCAACTCGCCTAATAAGGTGACAGCTGGGAAGTTAATACATCACTATTCCCTGAATAAAATAAAAAAAAATTCCTTCCAGTAGCACCTTAGAGACCAACTAAGTTTGTTATTGGTATGAGTTTTTGTGTGCATGCACACTTCTTCAGATACCTGTGAAAGTTTCTTGGTGAGGTTGATGGACTTCCATTTCATGCGGCTCAATGTGGTGCCTTCCATAGTTCTAGTTACAGGTGGGTAGCTCTGTTGGTCTGCCAAAGTTTAAACAAAATAAACAATAATTTTGTTATTGGTATGAGCTTTTGTGTCAAAGGGAGCCACAAAGCTGATGTGGATCTGATGCTGTTGCTGGTCCTGATACCGCCTTCCCTCGTCAGAGACACAGCTCCTTCTCGCGCAGACCTCTCTCCAGCTCCCTTGCCCTGCCTGCTTCTCATTGCTGCCTCCACCATTTCCCGAGCTCCAGCCTCACGCATATCTCAGTCATTGTCCCCCGCCCCTTATACAGCATTGTGGCCGCCTCGCAACATGAATGATACAGTCAACAAAGTTGAACCCCGATCGATGGGTTGGAGATGCCTGCAATAGATTATAAGAGATTTCTTTTGCCACTACATTCTTCCTCCATCTGTCTGTTATCCTTACGCTGAATATTATTTCCACCTTCTTTTACTCCTGTCTCTTATTCTTGACACTCAAAGGATTGCATTATACTCTAGATAGCAATCCTTTCTGAGAATTGTAGTTTCCCAGCATTATTTCAAGTGAAGTGTGCATGCACACGAAAGCTCATACCAAGAACAAACTTAGTTGGTCTCTAAGGTGCTACTGGAAGGAATTTTTTATTTTGTTTTGACTATGTGATGCTGTTAGTACTTGCAAATTTATTTAAGCTTTTTGTTAGCCAAAACTCATATATAGGTTTCTAGATACTTTGCTGTCACTGCAACTAATTCTCACATCTTTCATTTTTTTTAATAAAGAATTTATTGGTTTTTGCAAAACAAAGAACAACATAACACATACACCAACACAAACCCAAACACAAACCCAACGATCAAACCATAATAAAAACAAATACAAATCACACCAATAATACACAAAATGTTTACACAAAAAAAAAACTTTTCTTGTTCGAATCAATACTAGGTGACTTCCCCCGTTTTCTCTCCTTTGGTTCCAATTCTAATTTTACTTTAGTAACTTCTCATCTCTAAAATTAAATCATTCAAAAATCAAAACTAAACATACTTCTTAAAATCTAGTTTTTACTCCAAAATAATCTATCACTTCTTAGCTTGAATCAAATCTATTCCAAATATAACTTCATAATAATTAATAATATAACTACATAACACAACATATTACTTCTTGTATCAAATCATACATCTTCTTTTTTCACTTAGACTGCTGCTAATAAAGAAATTCAGATATCTCTTCTCTAGTTCAAAAACTTAAAATCTTAACACACCGGCTTCAGGGTACCATAATAAACCATCCTAATTTTATTTAATATATTTCACCCTATCCCTTTTCTAACCATTTTCTTTCGCCATCTCGGGGTCTCCCCCCAGACATTTCTCCATCTTACACCAAAACCATTTTTCAGAATGTCTTCTTTTCTTATAAGTTCACAGTTCCAGACGCAGTCTATAACAGTCCTTACAGGGAGCATCAGGGTACACAGATCATCACCTTCCAGCATCTCCGCTTCAAAATTCCGTTCATCTTCTAATTGTAGATATATAAATCTTTTCCCCATCATTCCTGGGCTCTCACCCCAGAAATTGGATATAAATTGTCTTCTAATCCTGGGTCTCTCACCCCAACAGGATTTTCCATCTTCTCGGAGTTGCCAAAGCATTGTACTTTGTACTTCAATAATTCCCTTAAGTTCCCTGCCAAGGTTTTCTTCCATTTTAACAATGTTCTGAATAGTCTTTCCTGTGGGATATAAATTGTCATCCTGATTCAGCAAAATTAATTTCTGGTTCAGCAATTCTAAGTTCAAAAAAATAATCCTTTGTTCGTGAGTCAGTCCAGAGTCTAAAACCAGCTTGAAAACGAAACCCAGCATGGGCATAGGGTATCAGATTTCAGTATTTTTCCATCTTAGTCACAGTACTTTCCATCTCAGTTACAAGTCTCCGCAGCCATTTTCCCTGGAGTCAGGGCGAAAAGATTACATTCTATCCACTTCAGGAAGAAATATTTCCACCAACTTAGGTCCCCCAAAAGGGGTCTAACCAATCTCACTTGTCAAATTCAGAACATTGTATCCACCACTGCAATAGCAGTCGCCGTCAAAAGCAGTTACTTTCTCTCCACACAAAGGGAAAAAAACGGGCTTCCTTTCCATCGTAGCTCCCGGAGCGCCAAATGTCAAAAATAAGTCCAATTGTTAACGTACTCACGGCCAACGGGCTTCTTCTGTTTTCCTTCTGACAGGTAGGACGATCTCGCTCATCGCGAGCGGCGGCGGCCGCTTCGCCGGTCCGGTTGGGGCATGTCTCCACAGCCCAGCGCCGTGGTCCCTTCACCCCCGCTCCCCCTTTACAGGGGGAACGGGAGAAGGGTTCGGTGCCATAGCGGGCTCGCTGGAGAGCCCATGCCGCGGGACGCTCGACCCGCGGTTTTGCGGAGCCCCGCTTTGCGGTAGCGGGGCTCCTACCCCCGGGCCAGCCTGAGTCGCTTCGCTGCCGAAGCGACCCACGACCGCCCGCGATGGCGTCCTCGCCGGAAGTCCTAATTCTCACATCTTTCAGACCCCTTACAAATTTTGTATGTTACTCTAGTTTTCTAGAAACTGATGTCACAATACATTCTCACTTTGAAAATGTTTCAGTGCAAAAATGACATTGCCAGAGAAATTCTATGGGCCATCACTAACCTAAACTTAATCCATTTTCTCACTAGCACTCATTGAATGACATTTGAATGCACCATCCTACTACCTCCTAAACATTATGTTAATGATGTTTAAATTCCTGATTGTTCCAGAGTCCATTGTGTTGGTTGTACCCTTGTATCATAGCAGTTTATAGAGCTGCTCACAGCCTCCTAACATCGGGGGGGGGGGCTTTAAATGTTACCCTAGGACTTTTCCAGTTGCAACAGACTTGTCTGCAGTTACGTACTTAAGAATTCTAGGTGAAAATTGTGTTCCTAAACTCCTTTAATGCCAACTTAAAATGCCCCTTCTGCCATTTCTACTTGAACAAAATTCCTTGGCTTCACTGCAGTGCTAAAAATTATTTAAGCTGTTCCATAGATGCATTTTTTGTGAGAAATGATGTTTCCATGTGCTCTGGCACTCGTCACAGCCCTCCATGCACCAGAAGCGGTTTAGTCATGCTGGCCACATGACCCCGTTTGTGGACAAACGCCGGCTCCCTTAGCCTGAAAAGTGAGATGAGCACTGCAACCCCACAGTCACTTTTGACTGGACTTAACTGTCCAGGCATCCTTTGCCATTTACCTGTGAGAGATGAAACAAAATTGAGCTTGAGAATAAAGAATGATTTGATTCTCACCAAATGCTTCTTACTAAACCTGCACTAACCAAGATAATTGGAGTGCAGGGAACACTTAGGAAGATTATTATTTTATTTATTAATTAAATTTGTATACCACCCTTCATCTGAAATACTGCTGCACCACCCTATTTTGCACTCAGTAACTAACTAGGGTGGGGAACAGAAAGGGGCTGGAGTAGATTTGCCTCTGGGGAAGTGTTGGTAGATGAGCCATTAAGCATGTCCCTCCCACCCATGAAGCTTCCTAAGTGAATTTTGACCACCAAGGAGTTGCTTGTGCCTGTGCAACGTCATTCAGAGCGGTGCTGTTACATTGGATGTGAAACTGATCTTCTGTTGCATTGGGTATGAAATTGGTTGTCTACCCTGTTAGCTTTGAATAATAAAGAGAAATTTGTGTGTTTACTGAGAAATTAGAACAGCCATTCTGAGTTGCGCAGTAATAAATAGATGTCACAACATTATACATTCAGTAAATTTTACTGCTCCCCCCACCCCATTCTTTCTAGATGCAGTTTCTTGACTAAAATTCTGTTTACTCCTTGGCTTTTACTGTGATGCTTTTATCTCACTTACAGGCACCTATCCTCTGAGTTGGAGAATTTTGCTTCTGGTGTAGTTCTTCTCAAAGCAAAATTGTACTAATTGATGCACTCTGATTTGACAGGCAAGACATTTCACTGTGGGCTACACAAGGATTTGTAGAAAATGTCATGTTAAATTTCTGCATTTACACTTGCAGAAGCTGACAGCGGCTTTAGAACAGAAGCCAGATGATGCAGAGAATTACTGTCAACGAGCTTTTGCTCACATTCTTCTACAAAATTACCATGGTAACATCTCTTTATTTGGTGCTGTTATATCCCCAAAATGCTAAAATATTTTTAGAGTTAATGATGGTCTAAAACTTGATTTCATACAGTTAAAGAATCGTGTTGCAGAGTTGGAAGGGACCCTGAAGGTCATTTAGCCAACCCCTTGCAATGCAGGGCTTTTGTTTTGTTTTTTGCTACCCTCCCCTGCCAGTACATTAGTAGGCTTTGCTTGTGTATTTCACAAAATAACTGCTTGGAATACACACAGTTTGTGTCTTTGCCTGGTATTTTCACCTGCATCACACCTTCTCTGTGCTAGATATATTTACTTTGAAATCAGTTGTATTGGTTGGATCCAAAGTGGGTAATAAGCAAGCAGAAGGCATTTCTACCCCACAATATCAATGGTGTTTCTCCAGTTTTTGGCACCTTTCCGGTCCCCTATGGCTTACACGCCATTCTGGTCCTCCAACTTCAGGAGCAGATTTCAGCTTGTCATCAAGAAGCTCAGTTCAGCTGTAACTCTGCATGTGCCCTGAACAATGAGAATTAATGGAAAGATTAAGCCCCTGTTGTGTAAGCCAGTGATGATCTCAGCACCGGGGGGGGTGGGGTGGGCCAGTTGTGTGTCGAGGGTTGAATGCAGGCCACAGCCACCTGACCCACTCATGGTGAGAGAAAAAGAATCTGGGCGAGAGATGGGGAGGAAGTGTTTGCCATATAGTTCTGGTTGGATCTGTCCATTGTATTGTCTGTGTTATTTTACTGTTGATTAGGCATGGCATAGGGGAATTACGTGGGTGGCAGCCATCTGCACTTTTTAATTTTTATTATTATCATTATTAAAATTTGCATACTGCCCTACACCCACAGGTAGCAGGGCGGGTCACAACATAAAATCACAATATAGAAACATGAAATACATAATAAAAATAAAAACAAGAACAACCAAATAATCCCCTTTCCCATTTTAAAAGCACATTGGATGTCAATCAACCAAAGGCCTGGTTAAAGAGGAACGTTTTCACCTGGCATCTAAAGGTGTATAATGAGGGCAGCAGACAAACCTCCCTGAGGACAGCATTCCACAAATGGGGAGCCACTGCAGAGAGGGCCCATTCTTGTGTTCACCAGTATGCAGATGATACCAAGCTCTACCTCTTGTTTAAATCAGAACTAGTGAAAACAGTGAACTTGTGTGGGCGGTTACTGGATGGATGGCAGTCAGTGGATTTAGGTTGAATCCCAACAAGTGAGAAGTAGTGGTTCTGGGAGATGGAGCAAGCAATTGTGGGGATTCCCTGCTCCTAAAGGACCAGATGCACAGCCTGGGAGTCATTTTGGACTCCCAGCTGTCCATGGAGGCATGGGTCAATTCTGTGTCCAGGGCGGCTGTCTACCAGCTCTGTCTGGTACACCAGCTGAGACTCTTCCTGCCCGCAGGCTGTCTCGCCAGAGTAGTAATGCTCCGAGTATCTCCCGCTCTACTGTGCTCTACGTGGGACTACCTTTGAAGGTGACTTGGAAACTACAACTAATCCAGAATGTAGCTACCAGGCTGATGACTGGGAGCAGCCACTGGGATCATATAACATTGGCCCTAAAGGATCAATACTGGCTCCCAGTATGTTTCTGAGCACAATTCACAGTGTTGGTGCTGACCTTAAAGCCCTAAACGGCCTCAGCCCTGTATGCCTCAAGTATCTCCACCCCCATCATCCAGCCCAGATAATGGGGTCCAACTCTGAGGTTACAGGGAACTAGGAAGAGGGCCTTCTCAGTAGTTAAGCCCACCCTGTGGAATGCCCTCCTGTCAAATGTCAAGGAAATAAAGTGTTACTTTGCTTTTAGAAGACATCTGATGGCAGCCCTGCATAGGGACGTTTTTAATTTTTGAAGTTTTTTGTGCTTTTATATTTGTTGGAAGCCGTCCAGAGTGTCTGGGGCAACCCTGCCAGATGCGTTCCTATGGGGAACTACTATTACTACTACTGTTGTATATCTATCATTTCTAGCTGATTTATTATGTACTTGCTTGTCATAACAACTCAGTATTTGAAACTGATACTACTAATTAAATAAAATTCAGAAAACTTTAGATGCAAATTTTGCCTTTTTCCTAGAATAGCTTGTTTATATTCTACATATATATTCTAATATATGTAGTTGCCACCCATTAACTGACTATTCTAGTATAAGGAAACCTGTGTGAAGTATTTAGGAAAGACAGAATTAGTGTGGTTTAATAGTGAGTGAAATAATGCAATACATAGAAATTTAATAACCTTTTTGGTAGATGCCATTACAGATGCAAAGAAGTCACTATCACTTGATGCCAGTAATGCTATAGCCTTTCTCAGACAAGGGTGAGTGTTTATTATGAATCGTATGCAAGTGTTTTTAGTTTCCCAATTTTGTGAAGATCTTGTTGATTTTCTTTCAAAGGTGCTTTTGTATGAGGAGAATCACTGGCATTCACACAAGTTGCCCTCCCCCCAATTTTTGCCAACTCCACCCCCACCATTGTGGCTTCCTGAGAAGTTGTTCCTTTGCAATGGTGTGGAATGTGGGTGCAATGGGTAGGTGGGTTGGAGAGAACTGGGGCCTTGCTTTACAAAAAATAGTACTTTTGGATAAATATTTAGAATATTTACCTGAACCTATTTCTGTAGCAATTTAATACGTTCATTCAAGATTCTTCATTGCAAATCACAGACCAAGTAAAACTAAGGATTCTTTTAATTATTAAATAATTGAAATATTTATAAGGTTTGACTGTTCCTCTGCATTAGTAGGAGTAAATTGTCAACCAGTTACTGAATTTTATAATGTTGTTAGATCCTGCTTAACAAATAATGGCATTTTCTCCTCTTACTTGCACATCAGGGTAGGTGAATACCATATGAAAGACTATGATTCTGCACTGAAGTCTTTCAGGGAAGGACAACAACTGGATAGTAAGTATGAGCGTTCAAACCGATATACCACCTCATAGTTTAGACCATGCTCAAAGTGGCTGACAACATTTAAAAAATCACATACAGTGGTACCCCGCAAGACGAATGCCTCGCGCAACGAAAAACTCGCTAGATGAAAGGGTTTTGCGATTTTTTTTAGGTGACTCGCAAAACGAAATTTTCTATGGCCGTGACTCGCAAAACGAGGCATTCGCCTTGCGCGGTACCACTGTAAGCCGAAGCGGGAACTTCTCAGGCCTTAGCAAATGCAGGGAGAAAGAAGCCAACGAAGTTTCCCTGGCGCCCCCCAAGCCAAGCCCGCCTCAGCCAGCCTTCCCCTCGCGGGGCTGTTGCAGGTGCAGAGGCCCCTCCACCCAGTTCTTCCGCGGAGTCGTCGGGCCCGCCTACCTTGGCGCACGCCGGGGTCCTGCAGGACGTTGTAGGCGTGGTAGTCGCTGACGCCACCGGGTGAGCGCGCACCAGGCGCCCCACCACCTCCGACCCGGCGACCGAAGCGACGCTCTCACCGCCCTCCACTCCGCCGCCGGCCTGGCTCAGCGGCTGCGCCAAGAGTATCGTGGGCTGCGCACCGCGCCACTGCCGCAGGGCAGCCGGCAGAAGGACCCGCTCATGGCTGCGGGCTCACCGGAGGCTCCCTGCCCCGCCGCAAGGCTGGAGGAGGTGAGGAGAGCGGCGGCGGGAACCTGAAGTGGAGCGGCTCCTCCTCGCCTTTGCCAGCTCTCGGAGGGAGTCTGCTTCCCCCTCAGGCACAGCTCCGCCGCCCTTCTCTCCCTCCCGCGGCTGCTGCCGGTGCTGCTGCCGCCAACAAGCCCCGACTTTTTTCCCCCATAGGAACGCATTAATTAAATTTCAATGCATTCCTATGGGAAACCGTGCTTCGCGAGACGAAATTTCCGCAAGACGAAACGACTTGCGGAACGAATTAATTTCGTCTTGTGAGGCACCACTGTAATTACAAACATAATAAAAGTAGTTATCGCAAATAATGCATTGAAAAGCTTTAAATTAAAGATACAAAAAAATAATATCAGTAACTGCAACCCCCCACCATGATACAACAGCCCAGGAGTCTGTTCCGCAGCCTCAGTTTTGTAGGTGGGGTCAGTCAGGGTCTCGCCCTCCCAGGCCAGGTGAAAAACGCCAGCCAGACGGAGCAGGACTAACAGCCAAGATCACAACACCATCATTACAGTGAATCATATTGTAGTTAGGCATCCCAATAACAAACCTAGGTGATCCTTGGTTCATGTGATTCTCTCCCCTCCCCTGTAACTGTGAAGAGGAGCTCAGAAGCTTAAGCTTAACTAACATTAATGAAAACAAGCCACCTTTATAAACTATGGTTTAAAGTTGGCTTGTTTTCACTAACCATAATTAAAATTAACCAACCATAGTTTGCTAGAGTGTAGATGACTGTAAGGTCTGTAGGTAGTTGCTCAAGAGTAAACAGGCAAGACTCTGACCTTTCCTTTGGTAGTTTTATTGTGCATACTATGTACAGTGCAGAGCTAAAAGTTCATGTCTGTATCAACCGATGGCAGAATCCGGGAATGGCCCCTTCCAGTTCTGACCCCATCAAAAGAGTTTCGGTATACGGAATCCCCGCCTCCCCTCTTTGCGTTTCAGCCCTCTACGCATTCGGGGTGATGGAAATGGCGTGTCCCCCTGCTCGCCCTCTGAGTGAGGGGAGTGCAGAGCCTCTCCAACATCCCCAGAGCCTCGGCTCTTCAGCCCCTTGGTGGCCTGCCCCTTCCCACTAGAGATGTTGCCGCTGCCTCCGCTGGAAAAGGAAGTGCTACTGTTCAGGTGGGGCTGAAGCTCTCTGTAGCATCCCCAGAGAGAGCCCTTCCACCACCCTGCGCTGAGCCTGGGACAGTTCCCTGACAATGACATCCAGTTTGCATACCCTCAAAGGTAGAGGTCATCTTTTTGGATTTAAATGAAATCTGATCACCAAACTATTTAAGTAGCATTGAAGAAAGCTGGAACAACATTGAGTGCCTTTGTCAATTGGTTCAATATTGAATGCTTTTTAAATAAATAGTTGGTGCAGGTGCAGCTATGTTACTACGTTATCCTTCTGTAATGGCATTCTGTAATCATTTTTTTTTTCTGTAATCCAGACTTGAATACAATATCTCAAAGTTAACTGCTGATAGGTTGATATTGTCACGGGTAGGTTACTTGCGTGTGACTAGGAGCCACACTTTTTGCCACTTAAGGAGCAACACAGGAAGCCAGTGTGAAGCAGGTGTGGCATATGTTAAACCAGCATAAGGTGCATCAGATCCAGACTCAGTTCAAGAAATTACAGCCTAAGCATGGCAGAGAAAAAAAAAGCCTTTTGAGTTACATCACCCTTTTTGCCAGCTGAACTTATTATGGCAGTTTGCCAGCCCACTTGACTGAGATCAATGGACTTAGGATCCAGCTCAAGCCTGCCCCGTTCCTAGAACACCCTTTTTTCAGGACTTAAGATCCACTGGGCCCAGCTGCCCTGGGAACCTCCCAGCACAGCTGGATTTCCGCTGGATCCAAGCTCTGCTCCTCCTGGCTATATGCTATATTGCTATATGTTTGCTCCCTTTGTCTTCTTCAGTAAAAGCTAGAAAGGCTGGGAATCTCAGATTTTAGCAAGAGCCTGTGTTTGCTATGTAGACAGTTGTCTCCACAGCATAAAAGCATATCAAATTTTATAGTAGATGTCATACTGCAGTAGACTATTGTGTGTTTCATTTGCTAGGTGCTGACACAGCTTTTACTGTTTGGATTAAAAGATGTGAGGAAGCCATCAATGGTAAGCAATGCTTTACTTACATGCATTCTTATGGGATGGGAAACCTCAGATGTGCCATCCTAATGGAGCCTTTTTCGTGTTTTCATCTGTACCCTGGTATATACTCTTCACTGAATTTTTAATGCTTTTGACACTGCCCGCCCCAAAATCTGTGTGACATATCCCAAGTAGGATCAGGATTTACACTGCACATGTTTACCTGTGAAGAGGATTTATTGGGGAACAACCATCAGCAGACCCAGAACCTGCCAAGTGGGTTACAAGATCTACCTAGTGCAACGCTTGTTTTTTCAAATAACTTACAAATACATAAATACATTCATATTTATGATTAGGGTGGCAACATGTATGTGTGTGAGCATGCAAGTGGTTTGTATACAAAAAGATGTGACTTTCAGAAAATATGTGGGAGAGAGACATTGCAATTATAGACTGAATTTATTTTGAGCCTTTCTATCTTGCTTGTAGGATGCGGGTGGCGCTGTGATCTAAACCACAGAGCCTAGGGCTTGCCTATCAGAAGGTCAGCGGTTCGAATCCCCGCGACAGGGTTTGCTCCTGTTGCTCAGTCCCAGCTTATCTACTTTCAAACTGCCCATTTAGCAGTTTGAAAGCACGCAGTGCAAGTAGATAAGTAAGTACCGCTCCGGCGGGAAGGTAAACGGCGTTTCCGTACGCTGCTCTGGTTCACCAGAAGCGACTTAGTCATGCTGGCCACATGATCTGGAAGCTGTACGCCAGCTCCCATGGCCAATAAAGTGAGATGAGCGCCGCAACCCCAGAGTCATCGGTGACTGGACCTACAATAATACAGCACAACAAAATGCAATACAATGAAATCAAAAAGAAAAGAGAGCAGATCAGCTTCTAAAAAAGTATAAACCATGTAAGTCCATTAAAATATCTTACACACAACTAAAAGCCTGAAAGAACAGTGTGCACTTTGCCTGATGCCTAAAGATTAACAGAGTTGCTGCTGGTCAGAGAAGTCTAAAAAAAATATTTTGCAAAAAATTACAAACTGGAAGTGGTGCTCCAAGGTCCAAGAATGTTCCTTACAGTTGCCAGAATTTCTTCTATAAATGTACAGGTGAAACTTGAAAAATTAGAATATCGTGGAAAGGTTCATTTCTTTCAGTAATTCAACTTAAAAGGTGAAACTAATATATGAGATAGACTTATGACATGCAAAGCGAGATATGTCAAGCCTTTATTTGTTATAATTGTGATGATTATGGCATACAGCTGATGAGAACCCCAAATTAACAATTTGAACTTTGGGGTTTTCATCAGCTGTACGCCATAATCATCACAATTATAACATTTAAAGGCTTGACATAATTCGCTTTGCATGTCATGAGTCTATCTCATATATTAAACTCCAGTATCTAATGAAAACAATTGCTTACATAAATGGACTTTTCCACAATATTCTATTTTTTTTGAGTTTCACCTGTATGATATTTTATTAAATAGCTTTTGGGCTACAGATTACTGAATATTTACTTTGATTTTATTATTCTTCCCTTGTATTTTGAATGGAGAATAAAGAAACCCATACCTAAATGCAGTAATTAGGGGGTGTTCTGTTTTAAGAAGCTAGGGATGGAGCATACATAGATCTTGTATGCATTTCAAAGCTTAGTTTAAATCTGATGCGAAATATGAAAGATAACTTTGAATTGACTGCTTCTGCACATCCCAGTGAGAATATGGAGATCATATTTTCCTCTTTGAGAAATAAAACCCTTCTCAAACCTTAAGGTAGAAAGAGAAGCAAGGTAGCCAAGTAAGAGTCAAAATACCAGTCGTTTTCTACTTATTTGACAGACAAAATCTTCTCTTCAAGCAATTTTATGATTCCTACAAGAAACTTCAGTTCAAAATAAGCCATTCTACAGAAAAAAAATCAGCCTCTTATACACACACACACACACATTTAAAGAGTGCTAGAAGTGCCTAATGGCACTTTATTTGGCTAATTACTTTAAACCATGTAGTAGACACAGAAGTGAAATAGTGATTCAGAATAGAATTTGGGAGTTAACTGCAACCATTTGAACTTCAAGTACTTCATAATATTTGGCATCTCTATAACACATTTCATACGTTCTGAAACCTCACATCAGCTCATTAATCCTTACTGTAGCCCTTTATGGTAGGCCAATACGATAAAAGAATTGCAGAGCATTCCCTTTAGTGAGCTGGAGGAAGACATAAAGACCAACAACAACGGTAAAGGACCCCTGGACAGTTAAGATCAGTTAAAGGTGACTATGGGGTTGCAGTGCTCATCTCGCTTTCAGGCTGAGGGAGTCAGCGTTTGTCCACAGACAGCTTTCCAGGTCATGTGGCCAGCATGACTAAACTGCTTCTGGTGCAACGGAACACCATGACGGAAGCCAGAGCGCACAGAAATGCCGTTTACCTTCCCGCCAGAGTGGTACCTATTTATCTATTTGCACTGGTATGTTTTCAAACTGCTAGGTTAGCAGGAGCTGGGACGGAGCCACGGGAGCTCACCCCGTCACAGCAAGCCCTAAAGGCTCAGTGGTTTAGACCACAGCACCACCCACGTCCCTAAAACTTCAGTCCCTGCATACTTTCTGCTTTTCTGCAGTTTGGGATACAACACATAGAGATTTTACTGCCTGGGCCAAGCAAAGGATAAATCAATGTTATATCGTACTACAGTGCCAGTGTTTAGATGAGTATGGTAGTTTTTTATTCTGATTTCTTGTTTGCATTTTTAATAAATTTATAAACAATAGTGGGAATGTTGCTGATTTTCAGTTTGTGGCCAATGAGAGCAGGTGTGTAACAGTTCAATACAAAGTGAGTAATTCCATTGTGTGGTATGAGTAGTTCACTCTAGGTTTAGCTGTTTTCTTTCGATTGATTGATTGATTGATCTTACATGCCGCCTTTCCACAATGAGCTGTGCCCAAAGTGGCTTACAGCAAACATTCAAAACATCAAAATACAGAACACTGGAAATACAAATATACATAGTACTTGTCAGTAAAATCAAAATAACAAAAATCAACAATTTAGCAATCACAGAATAAATTCAATATTACAAAAAACAAACAGACCACTTTAGGCTTAAGTACATAAATACAAAACAAAAATGAAAGTTTACCAACAATAAAGTTATTTTGTTGGTCTTTTTTATTGAAAAAGAAATGAAGTTACAAATTGGAATTCACAGAAAAAATCTCTAATAATAGAAAGTAATAACATGGTTGATCATAAATCATAAAATATCTCAACTTTTCAAATAACAAGACCAAAGGGGGAATTTATTCTCCATACAAAATTTGTTATTACCAATTACCAGTGTTTTAATAAGCCATTTTTTAACATATGGTGCTGAAGTTCGTTTCCAGCATCTCGTCGTATAAAGTTTTTGAAGGAACCAACACATTGAAATTAAGGAGTCTTAAGAGTGGAATGGATTTGTTTATACAGGCTGTATAACAAAACAGTCCAGTGTTCTAAAGTTCTTCCAGATGTTATATATGCCCCCACCCCAGTACAGAGATCTGAAAACCTCAGCCAAGGTGATGTCAGGTAACTGGCAGGTGGCATAGTTTGCTCGAAACAGCCTCACAAGCCAATTTCAGAGTCAGATGGGCCTAAGTAGGCCTACAGCAGGGGTCAGCAAACTTTTTCAGCAGGGGGCCAGTCCACTGTCCCTCAGACTCTGTGGGGGGCCGGACTATATTTTGAAAAAAAAATGAACGAATTCCTGTGCCCCACAAATAACCCAGAGATGCATTTTAAATAAAAGGACACATTCTACTCATGTAAAAACATGCTGACTCCCGGACTGTCCGTGGGCCGGATTGAGAAGGTGAATGGGCAACATCCGGCCCCCGGGCCTCAGTTTGGGGATCCCTAGCCTACAACTTGGAAGCCCACCACCACTGCCTTAGATCTCTTATGTGTATGTTGCTGCTGCTACTTGAATGGTACATTACTGTTGCCAGAAACTTTTCACACTTGGTGTGGAAGCTTATTCATGTTTCCTTGGAAGTAAGTCCCACTCACTCCCTACTTAAGGTTTGCAATCTAAATGTGTCTGGTGTTAAACTGACTCATTCTGTAAAATAAACTGGAGCAAAAACTACTAAATAGCTTTGATATCAGCATGCTTTCTTTGTGGCTAATTGATATATATTTTAAGAAACATGTTTTCAAAATAAATGATTTTTTTTTTACTTGCAGCTGGATTGCAGAATGAAGTGGTAAGGTTCTCCCTAATTTGTATACATGGTTTCTAGAGCATAACACTTCTCCAAATTGTATGGCAACCTTAGTAAAGATTTGATGTTGATGTTGATGAGGCATTTTATAATTTGACTCAAACACTTTTCAACAGGATTCCTACTACTCGGTGTCCACTAGTCTTCCCACCCTCTGAACCAAGTGCTCATAGATCAGAAAATCTCTGATAATTTTTAAATGTAATTTATCAGATTTTTAAAAGTAAAGAACAAGAAACACACAGAAGAATATACAATGCATACAGAGGTTAACACATGTCTAGGACCAGGCCTTTCTTGCTTGCTTCTCTCCTTGTTTCTCTCCGGTTAACTTTTGAGTTAGTTCCTCTCTGCTAGGTCTTTCTCTTCTTCCCGTAGCTAGTATCTCTGTGACCCTGGCCTTGGATGGTTTCTATCTCCATTCAGTTCTTTCCAGCTGGCTCCCTTGATCTTTGTCTGCTCCTTGGTCATAACCTCTTACACAGTTCCTTGCCTTGCTGTCCTTGCCAACACCTTGTGTTCAACAGCTTTCTGTTTAAAAATCTTGCACATTCTGTCTGCTGTGTTTTTCTTCTGCTTATATTTAAAGTTCTGAAGTGCTTTTAGCTACAATATGGTTTTAATCTCATGGTTCTGTATCCTTACAATTTTGAGTCCCCTTGAGTAATCAGAAAATGATTTATTATCTGTAAAAGTATATGTAGGTGCATGTTTTTCTAGTCATACACCCACCCACTGGTTTCACGGGTACAAGAGTTGCGGAAATATGACATATATGTATAAAATGTGCCTAAACTTTCCTTTTGCACGTGTGTATTTTCATGTGGTTCTCGTATTGAAGTCCATTTCATGCACAAGAGACCACAGCTGCTAAAAAGCACTCTTTTTTAATGTGAAAATATTATGATGCTTGGCTTAAAAACTGTGCTAGATTATTCTAATTTATCAATATCTTTTCATTGTAAAGGATGACAATCAGATTTTGCAACATCAGTCAAAACTACCTAAGATCAAGTAAGATGGAGTTCTTTTTTAACATTCTCTATAGCAGTACTTACTGTTTATAGAATCATTTCACTAAGAAAGGCCTCAAAAGAAAGCCAGAGCCAGTGGGACTTTCCTACTATAACATGTCCTGTGGAAAGGGTTCCAGGAGAGGGAGGGAGGCAGGTAAAGGCCACCCAGGAGCAGGAGCAGCTCCACTCTTCTCCCCTGCCCCCCGGAGTGATCCACCATCAGCTGCCCTAGGAGTAGCATCCTGATGTGTTTTTTAATTTGTCACTATTGCTCTTAAAATACATAATTGAATGTTGCTCGTATGCCGTCTTGGTATTATTTATATCCTGAAATGCAATATAGACATAAACACAATTACATTAGAATGTATGGGACATTCTGAATAATTTTGTGATTTCACTTTCGTTTCTCGCTATAATCCTGCCTATGAACACTACACAGCCAACTTTACTACCTGTGGTCTTCTACTCCCTTAAATTACTGCCCATTTGCACTTGTTTTTCCCATGTTTGGAAGCCCCTCCCTGAACATATGGTATAAACTCAGTTTCCTGAGAACCCATTCATTCCACATGGGCTCTGTCATAATTATACCCTTAATCTTCAGTTCCAGCTAGCCAAGCATGTAGCTGGGTTTGTCTGAATTCTGCTTTTCCTCCCTGTCTTGATTTTGTCATTTTGTTCATCTCAGAATGTAAGCTACTGCGGGCAGAGATTTTGCCTTTGCAGCTCAGTACGTTGCCATATGACACTGTGCAATAACTATCGTATTTTTCGCTCCATAAGACGCACCCAGTTTTTAGAGGAGGAAAAAAAAAAAAAATTCTAACTCAAACCTGTGGGTCCCCAGATGCTGAACCGGGCTCGAGCGAAGTGGGAGGAGGGGCGCTGCCTCGCTGGCGGGACTGGGGTGGCGGCGGAGCCTACTGGCTTTGATCGCCGCCACCTCCCATATCTTTGCCCTGGGAAGAGTGAGTGGCGGCGGGAGGAGGAGGAACGTTGCCCCCCCCCCTTTGCTGCTGGCGGCTGCGGAGGAGGAACGTGCAGTCCTCCGCAGCCGCTAGCGGCAAAGGGGCGGGGGAACGTTATCCTTCCTCCCCCACCCCTTTGCCGCTGGCTTTAAAGCCAGCAGGGGAGAAGGGGAGGATGCAAGCGGGGGGGGGAGCCACCCTGACGCTGTGCGTTCCGCTAGCGGACTCCTTTCGGGCCACTAGCCCCGCATTCGCTCCATAAGATGCACAGACATTTTCCCGTTTTAGGAGGGGAAAGGTGCATCTTATGGAGCGAAAAATAAGGTAATCATTATAGCTACCGTGCAGGTGGCACTGTGGTCTAAACCAGTGTTTTTCAACCTTTTTGGGGCAAAGGCACACTTGTTTCATGAAAAAAATCACGAGGCACACCACCATTAGAAAATGTTAAAAAATTTGACACTGTGCCTATATTGACTATATATAAAGTAATTTTTCTATTTTTCCCACGGCACACCAGGCAACATCTCGCGGCACACTAGTGTGCCACGGAACAGTGGTTGAAAAACACTGGTCTAAACCACTGAGCCTAGGGCTTGCCAATCGGAAGGTCAGCGGTTTGAATCCCCACAATGGGGTGAGCTCCCGTTGCTCAGTCCCAGCTCCTGCCAACCTAGCAGTTCAAAAGCACGTCAAGTGCAAGTAGATAAATAGGTACTGCTCCACCGGGAAGGTAAATGGCGTTTCCGTGCGTTGCTCTGGTTTTGCCAGAAGCAGCTTATTCATGCTGGCCACATGACCCGGAAAAACTGTCTGCAGACAAACGTCGGCTCCCTCGGCCAGTAAAGCGAGATGAGCACTGCAATCCCAGAGTCGTTTGCGACTGGACTTAACTGTTAGGGGTCCTTTACCTTTACCTTTATAGCTACCATGTACAGTAGTTAGCTAGTATCAGCAGACTCCCCAAGTGTCCCTATTTTTCAGGGACGTCCCTGATTTAGAGATGCTGTCCTGGTTTCTGATTTGATCCTGGATGTCCCACATTTCCTTAGGACGTCCCTATTTTCATTGGAGAAAAGTTGGAGGGTATGGAGTTATCTGACCCCCAAGCAATTTGAAGGCAATCTTGTATAGGGAAGTGTTTTCTATATTTAATGTTTTATTATGCTTTAATATATGTTGGAAGCTGCCCAGAGTGGCTGGGGCAACCCAGTAAAATGTGTGGGGTATAAATATTTTCAATGGAGAAATGCTGGAGGGTATGTATTAGTATTCCCTCTTTATAAATGAGGGGTTGGGGCTAAGAGAATGGCTAAAAGAACCTTTTTGCTTTCTGTGTTGGACTCCTTGAAATTGAATTATTTGATTAATTTATAGTGAAAAAGTTGAGCTATGATTTGTGGAAAATAATTATTCCAGACAGCCTACTGGACAAACCCTGTTCTGCTGTCAAGTGGCACATAATATAGGCATCTAGGACCAAGGTTTTACAGTCATACCTCTGGTTGTGAATGGGATCCGTTCCGGAGCCCCGTTCGCAACTTGAAGCGCCGCATCTGCGCATGAGTGCGACGCGATTCGGTGCTTCTGCGCATGCGCAAAGTGCTGAACCCAGAAGTAACCTGTTCCGGTACTTCCGGGTTCAGCACGTTTGTAACCTGTGACGAACGCAGCATTCGTATCCAGAGGTATGACTGTAATGGTTTCCTGTTTTTCCAAATGAACTTATTTCCTGAAGAATCCCTTAGTATCTGGCATAGAACCCTGTGCATTGTCCATTCTGTTCTTGTTCTGTGTTAGAAAGGAGAAAAAGGTATAATTAACTCTTGTGACTCAACATCATTCCAGAGAGAACTTCCCTCAAAAAATTAAACCAATACTTGACTAAGATAAGATAAGATTTATTTATTGTCATTGTCCGTATATACACAGCATACACAACAACGAAAATCAAACACCCAAAGACCGGATTTACCATATACATTTGCACATATCTCCAACACTCTCATCCTTATTAAAACATAATCTATTAAAACATAACATAATCCAGAGTATAACATAACCTATTAAAAGCATAGCATAACCTAAGAGCCTGTCTCATTCCCTACTACTCACTGCTTACTATTACTTACTACTGACCCTGAGATCATTATTAAGTGCAATCAAAGCTCTTGGATAGAAACTATTCAGAAGGCGTGTGGTTCGAGTTTTCATTATCCTGTATCTTCTGCCCGAAGGCAACAGTTCAAAAAGGTTGTGAGCAGGATGGGTGGGATCTCTCAGGATGTTGTGTGACTTCTTCAAACAGCGAGACGTGAAGATCTCGTCCAGGGTTGGTAGTTGGAGCCCAATAACATTCTGGGCAATTTTAATTATTCTCTGTAAAGCCTTTTTATCCGTTACAGAGCTGCTCCCATACCACGATAGTATACTATAGGTTAAGACACTCTCAATGGTACTGTGATAATAGGACAGGAGTAGGTGCTGAGATAGATTCAATCCCCTGAGCATTCTCAGGAAATACAACCTCCCCTGCACCTTCCTCACAGCCATATTAATATTTACAGTCCATGAGAGGTCCTCGGAGATGTAAATGCCCAGGTATTTAAAACTGCCAACCCTCTCCACCTCCTCGCCATTTATGTGCAATGGTAAAAATACACTTTTCTTTCTCCTGAAGTCAATTATAAGTTCTTTGGTTTTTTTGGTGTTAAGCATAAGATTATTTTCTTTACACCATTGACTTAACCCCTGTACTTCTTTCCTATAAGCAGACTCATCATTCTCACTAATGAGCCCCACCACTGTTGTATCATCCGCAAATTTGATGATTGTGTTGGAATTATACAGTGGGGTGCAATCACATGTGTACAGGGAATAAAGAAAAGGGCTTAACACACATCCCTGAGGAGCTCCTGTGCTTAATACTAGGGTAGGAGAATAGTAAGATCCCATTCTCACTGTCTGCGGCCTATCAGTCAGGAAATTCCTTACCCACAAACAGATCTTCTGATGTATACCCAGATTGGTCATTTTAAAAAATAACCTGTCTGGTAAAATTGTATTAAAAGCAGAACTATAATCCACGAACAACAGCCTTGCGTAGGTTCCCTGTTGTTCTAGATGACTCAGTACAGTATGAACAGCAATAGAGATAGCATCATCAGTAGATCTATTACTTCTGTATGCAAACTGGAACGGGTCTAGAGTGGATGGAAGACCAGCCTTAATATAATCCAGCACCAAGGCGTTAAAGCCATTGGCAAACCAAAGGTTCCTGAAACGGTATTCATCCATAGCTCTCCCCCCCCCCCCGCAAAAAAAAATATCTTGATGGGTTTGGTTTGGCAGATGCACACCCTGACCACACCAGACTCAACAGCTTCTGCATGGTCAGCATCCAGTCCACAAACTCTGGCAAGCCACACTTTTCATTCCTTTCTACCGCCTTGTAGTTTCCTAATAGGATTGCAAATCCCAGCCAGAGGGGAATCTGTGCACTCAACTTCTTAAAATGTATTAGCCACATAGTGGCCAAAAAATGTAGCTGCGTGGAGGAGGTGGAGAGCTCAGAAGGGCAGGAAGAAGATCCTTTGGTCATCTTGCCATATAACCTTTCCTCTGCTGGTCTCTCCAGAATCAACCCTGAAATAACAGCTGGTAAGCTTATAGGTCCCACAAACAACATAAACTAACACCCATCCTGACAAAATAATTTGCAAACTTGCACAGCTTGATTTCCCACTCACTACATAATCCTGGCCAGGAGCTAGTGATCTGCTTTTTTGTTGTTCAGTCGGGTCCGACTCTTCGTCACCCCATGGACCAGAGTAAGCCAGGCACGCCTATCTTTCACTGCCTCATCTGCTTTACTACCTCTATTTCAATTGCGATTTTTCTGTTATTCCTACAGACTTCCACAACAGCAAGTTACTGCACCCATGAGTGGCATGCTAGGCTTTCTACCGCTGGGGTAAATACAGAGCCAGTGCCCCAGTACCCGGAAAGGCAGGTGGCAGACCAGGGCAGTGTTCTGGAGATCTGGGGTGGGGATGTCCTGCTTCCTCACATTTCAAGCATTTCCTCCAGCAAGCATCCTAATAATAATAATAAATTTATATGCCGCCTATCTGACTGGGTTGCTCCAGAAACTCTGGACAGCTTCCAAACAAATTATAAAACCACATTAAAAACTTGCCTATACAGGACTGCCTTCAAATGTCTTCAAAAAGTCAACTAATTGTTTATTTCCTTGACATCTAATGGAATGGCATTCTGCATGGGGGGGGGGGGCTTGACTACTAAGAAGGCCCTCTGCCTGATTCCCTCTCAGGGAGGGAACTTCCAGAAGGCCCTTGGAGCTGGATCTCAGTGTCTGGCTTGAACGATGTGGGTGGAGACGCTCCTTTGGGTATACTGGGCCAAGATCATTTGGGGCTTTAAAGGCCAGCACCAACACTTCCAATTGTACTCTGAGGCGTAATGGGAGCCAATGTAGATATTTAGGACCGGTGTTATATGGTGCCTGGGGCAGCTCCCAGTCACCACTTTGGCAGCCGCATACTGGATTAGTTGTAATTTCCAAGTCACGTTCAAAGGTAGCCCACGTAGAGCGCATTACAGTAGTCCAAGCATGAGATACCCAGAGCACTATCACTCTGGTGACACAGTGTGCAAGCAGGTAGGGTCTCAGCCGGTGTACCAGCTGTGAGTCCAAAATAACTCCCAGGCTGCACACTTGGTTCTTTATGGGCATATTTACCCCACTCAGGACTTGGGCATTCCCCACACCTCCCTGCTCCTTGTCTCCCAGAACCAGTACTTCTGTCTTGTTGGGATTCCACCTCAATATCTTGACTGCCATCCACCCCACAATCGCCTCCAGACACTCACACAAGACATTCACTGCCTTCACTTGTTTTGATTTAAATGAGAGGTACAACTGGGTTTCATCTGCATACTGGTGAACACCCAGCCCAACCCCCTACTGACCTCTCCTAGCAGTTTCATATAGATTTTAAAAAGCATGGAAGAGGAGTCGGAGCCCTGAGGCACCCCTCAAGTGAGCACCCAGGGATCTGAACACTCACCTCCCCCAACAGCACTTTATGGACATGGCCAAGGAGGAATGAGTGGTCCACTGTGTAGCAGTGCCCCCAACTCCCAGGCCTTCTAGACGATCCAGGAGGATACCATGGTCAGTATTAAAAGCCACCGAGAGATCCAGCAGAACTAGGAAACTGCTTTCACCTCTGGCCCTATCCCTGACCCACTGGAAGTCTGCAACCAGGGTGGTTTCAGTCCCATGATGTGTCGATTGCAAGCAGTCCAAATGGTCCACATCCTGCAGGTGTGCCTGGAGTTCTTCTGCGACCACCCGCTCAATCACCTTGTCCACAAATGGAAGATTTGAGATAGTGCAATAAGAGGAACCTGGTCGACAAGCAGCAGCAAGAACAGAGTCAGTTACCATGTCCAACCAGGTCAATTCCTCCATACACAGTCAAGTCACAGATGGCCCTGGTCTTATGAATCGTTGACCTGGCATTGCACAGCACTACTTTAAGGGAATGTGGGACACCCTTGTTGATACTCTTTTTCCAGTTGTGCATTTTCTTCTGGAATCTGTTCTAAGGCTCTCATCAAATAGTCTTTGAAACTTGATGAGACCATCTATTGTGGGAGCTTACTTAAAAGTAACACAATTAGTTGCTTTCATGTCAACTTGAAGAATTAATGAACTTGATGCTCTTTGGTTAGAAAGGAGCTGTATCAGTACTTAATATACTGATAATTCTGGGGACTGATCAATCCTCCATTCTTGAAAATGAGCATGCAGTTCCACTCCAAAAGGCTTGGACCATTGCTTTAGGAGGATACATGCTCAATTCCTGGATGATCCATTTTCTCCCAAGGATCATCATTGGCAGTCATGTTTGATATAGTTCACATGGGCCCTTGTTCAGAGGGAGGGAGTTGGGAAAGACTTGGGAAGCAATCAGGATACAACAGTGGAATATTCACGCAAACTAAAATGCTGTTGTTGTTGGATTTTTTTTTAAAGGCATGACTGGTACCAAACAGAATCTCATGTAATTGTAACTATTATGATCAAAAACGCAAAGAAGGATGATGTAAACATACAGTTTTCAGAAAAAGAGGTAAGATATGCATAAAATTAAAACTTAATCAGGCACCCTTAGGTTATAAATGTAGTTCTTTTCAAAGTCATTTTTTTGAGTTCAGTGTAACTTCCAAGAGAGTTACAGGTAGGTAGCCGTGTTTGTCTGCCATAGTCAAAACAAAATTAAAAAAAAATTTCCAGTAGCACCTTTGAGACCAACTAAGTTTGTTCTTGGTATGAGTTTTTGTGTGCATGCACACTTCATGTTGGAAGATAAAATCCAGGCTGCGTAATACTGAACCATAGGGAGAGGCAAGCCTAAATAACACATAATTTATGAATGCTCAGTAAGATTGGCAAACCTCTGCTGGGAAAGTTCTAAAGCAGCCGGGTGAGAAAAGCTATAAAAACTATGTTTGGATCTCATTGGGACTGAGTGAAGATGGCGGTTGCCTGTGATCAGACTGTTGGTTTTAATAAGAATACCAGTGAAACGGGGCAATGTGATTCTATGGAGGACTATGGACTTAAATTCACACAGAAACATCGTTTGATATTTTATCTCGCTTGCTGGAATACTTCAGAGGCTGTGAAAACATCGGAATGAAATGGAAGGCAATGGAAAATGGATGATCAGAAACTCCCTACGTTTGAAGCATGGGAAGTCCTAAAAATAATTTGGCAGAAATATTTGATATTTGTATAAATAATTTGGAATATTTTAACGTGATTTTGATATGTTGCTGAATTGGAAAATCTAATAAAAATATTTATTAAAAAAAAGAAACAGAAGTCACCAGACCCTTATATATAGTGAGGGAGTGGGGAGGGTTATTACTCAGAAGGGTGGTTGGAATGGGGGATTGGCTGATAGGTGTGGAAATCCTGTTAATGACTGCAATTGGTCTTAAAGGAGAAAACAAGGGGCGAGATGGTTAAGCCTGTAAGACCAAACAGTCATCAACAGGATTTCCACACCTATCAGCCAATCCTCCATTCCCACCACCCTTCTGAGTAATACCCCTCCCCACTCCCTCACTATATTTAAGGGTCTGGTGACTTCTGTTTCAGTGTATCGGAAGAAGTGTGCATGCACACGAAAGCTCATACCAAGAACAAACTTAGTTGGTCTCTAAAGTGCTACTGGAAGGAATTTTTTATTGTTTTTCCAAGAGAGTGTATGCTCATTGCAGCCCAAGATAAAATCAGCAGCTTTATGCTTGGATGGGAAAAAGTGAGGCTTTGGGAAATGTTGGTGCAGGTATTATCTGATATTTATATTCTCTGTATTGTTCTGTTGTGCTGTTCACTAAATCCTAATTTTAATTATTGGGACCCCAAGTTTGGTTAATTATATTGCAAGTATTCTTGTTTTATCATTTACATATTTTAGACAATAGAATCAAAAATTCAGTGAGTTGCTGCTTTATATTCACACATCTTGCTGGGTATGGAAATGTGTGAAGTATAAAGCAAGAGAAGAAGCTGTGTGTCTTTTGTCCATTTAATTATTTATGGCTTTTGGTAGCTTTCTACAGTTAATGCAATTCTTTACCTAAAGAATGCATATCAAACTGACATAACAGGCTTTCTGAGTACCTACTTGATGACTAAGAACATTAATCTTTTGTTTATGTTCTAGCACACGTGAATAATTCAATATAAATTGCTGTTTGAAATTCCTCTCTTATACTCGACACAGGTTAGATGTTCCCAATGAAAGGTCTTTGCCTTCAGTTTCCTGGGAAATGACGTAAACACTAGCAGGCCTTTTCTTTGTGTTTACTACTGATTATGTTTTGTATTTTAACAGCTAGATGTATTCGTGAGGCTTTCGTCAGAGGAAGACTACAACTTAAAGCTTCATTTTCTTCATTCCATAGTTCCAGAACAAAGTACATTCAAAGTTCTTTCAACCAAGGTAATCTTTTAAAGAACAAATTATTTTGTTAGATACTTGTCGCCAGGGTGGATTTGATTTAAATCAATTTAAATGACTATTTAAATCACTTGTAAGTAATACTTGATTTAAATCATATTTTTAACAAAAAGACCCATTCTTGCTGGTATAATCTTAATATTCACAACCAGATGAAGGTTTCATTTTTTGAATAATAACTTTTCAGAGTAGTTTTTACAGTTACATAAAAAATTGCTGATTCAGTTATACTATTAGAAATACATAGACCAATAATTATGAAATTATTGTGAGGTGTAATAAGTTAACTAGCTAAATTCACCAAATGCAGCTGTGTTAGATCACGTTTGTCAATTCACTGAATTGGGTTTTGAAGTTCTGGAAATCTTGCTGACAGATCTTTAAAACTCACAGTTATTGGTTTCTTCTGGAACCTCATTAGTAGTTATGTGAAATTGTCGCTTTCACTAGAGGATGCTAAAATATTGTTTCAGGCTCATTGGGTTCAGTTTAGTGGCTTGGGGGGAAGCAATGAATAAATGCGTTGACTTGGCTTAGTACTTCATTTTAAACCATTAACTTTCCACCATTATTATTGTTCATAGTTTATACTCTAATGCATATTTCAAGAGTATTCTAATCTAGGAATAGGAATTCAATACCTCTTTTACTCCTAAAAGTGTTGCAAACACATTTAAAAAGGAATGAATGCAGCCTTAAGCACTGGAAGTTTAGAAAGGTTCAAACTGCTATTTCAGGAGTTTTGATTTAAGACAGAGCAGTCCTAACCATGTCTACTCAGAAGTAAAGCCTTTCCAAATCAAATTCAAACTTTATTTGCGTAGCCGACTGGCCATAGCATCTAAAAGACAAACACCAACAAAAATACAACAAATATGGCTACCAATAAAACCTTATAACCTATTAAAACTCAAGATAATAGCTCCTTGGACCTTAACATAAATAGTAAAATGATAATAATAATGATAATAATAAAATCCTATGCTGGGAATCCGGATGTCTACACTGTTGTCGTTCAGATAGCAGCTCTCAATCTCATTGCTCTCTCGATAAATCTGGCAACCTTCTCTGTTATCGAGCTGTTCTGGTCGGCTAGAAGTGAGAACAATTTGGCTTCACAAGAGCGGCCCGGGATGGCAGATAGGAGTGGCGTGATGGTCTCATCTCTCAGGTCTTTATATAGGGGGCAGGACAAGAGTACGTGCGACACAGTCTCTACATAGCCGGATCCACAGGGGCATAGCCGGATCTCGATTGGAATTTTTTGGTATCTACCTTCAAGAACAGCTGAGGGTAACATATTTAGCCTGGCCAGTGTAAAGGCCCGCCTAAATTTTGGGATGGTTAGGTTGGGCAAGTATGGTGCCCGAGATTCGAAGTGGGAGTGGGGCAGATAAGCGTACCAAGCACTAAATTTCTTGATAGAGGCCAGATTATTCTGCAGTTCAATATCCTTCAGGCGCTGGTCAATAAGGATTTTTGCCTTGGGAAGACCCATTTTAAGTAGGTGTTGTGCTTGGAGGCCACATGTGAGTAGTTTTTGATGCACTGCTTTGGACCACAGACTTCTGTGTGCATCTCGTGTGACTAGGGGCAATAGGCCGGATGGATTTAAATTTAAGCGAATCCAATAGTTGAATGTTCTTAACCAAGTCCTGGTTTCGACAGAGGGGAGGCTGGTCTCCAATCGTAGGGCCGCGTTTGGTGCACATGGTGGGACGCCTAGAATCTGTCTTAAGAATTTAGACTGGACCGTTTCAAGTATGTTACAATGGTTTCCCGTCCAGATTTGGGCCCCATAGAGTAACTGCGCCAAGGGTTTTGCTTGAAAAACCTCCAGAGCTGCTGGAATATGCCTGCCTCCCTTTGTAAAGTAAAAGCGAGACAATATTTTGGCGCTTTGGGATGCTTTTCCAATTCAGTGGGGCTTTCCAATTCAGTGGGGCTTACTCCCAAGTAAGTGGGATTAGGATTGCACCCTAAACAGTTGCGTAACCTTTTTTGGATTTCTCAGCAGCTTTTAGCATTGTTGACCATGGTATCTGGATAGGTTGTCTTGAGTGGGATGTTGGGAGGCCCTGCTTCTTGGTGGTTTTGCTCCTTAGACTGTCAGCTCCAGAAGGTGGTGCTGGGGGATTGTTGCTTTGGCAGCAGTTAATGCCTTTTGGGTGTCATAAAGATATAAAAATTACTCTTTGGTCTGCTTAAATTAGTATTTTAAACAATGTAAGGTAAGTTAGCACTATTTAGTTGACATACCGTAAAATATTGAAAAGTATGATCTACAGATAATTTTCAAGTAATAGTAAGGGCAACTTTTGAGCGTGAAATCCTGTGATGGGGGTTTTGGGGATGTCCCATGGGCTGTAGGGTGTTGCTGATCCGCCTTTCTGCTTGCAGTAGATCTGTCCTTACAATTGTGTTTTCCCATTGTCGCCATCGACAGCCCTGCTGTTCTTACCATTCCAGCAGTAGCAACAAAAGGGATTAAGTGTGGATTCACTGAATCCAAAGTTTGATCAGAGTTACTATAAATATTTAAATAAATAAATCGGATCTCATACTCCAGCCAAGTTAGGTTTCCTTAATCATAGTTTGTTGGAATTGAGCTCGTTGCAGCACACCATAGTAGTGAAATACAGACACACACAACCTCACTATACATGTTTTTGTATTGTGATTTTGTGTTGTGAGACACCCTGAGGTCTGCAGCTATAGGGTGGTATACAGTTGTTGTTGTGGTATACAGTTGTTGTTGTTGTTGTTGTTGTTGTTAATGTACTTATTAATATACTTATTTTCCCCTAAGAAATAACATTTTTTGTAAAAGTAGAAGCCTATTTTAAATTATTTCTGTTTAGTTCAATGTTTAAAGTAGGAGTTTTGATTCATGACAGGATATTCAAATAGCTTGCTATAAGACGACTCTAGGGTGAGCATTTACAAAGGTACCGTTGTTCTTAGGGCTACAGGGATCCCTGGGTTATCCTGGGTTTGAATAGAACTGAGATTACTCTGCCAGAACGAGTAAGTTTATGCATAAAATTGAACAAGTTGGACTTTGTCATATGGCAGACTGCTAACACTGATCTTGGAAGCAAATTATATGTTTGTTTGTAATTGTAAAATGAATGCCGTGATATTTAGTGTGAAACTTAAAATACACTTGTAACAGGTGTGGGTAGAGATCATGCTGATATCTCTTCTTTGGCTGATTATAAAAGCGCATAATATAAAATTATCCCAAAATAGAGGGATGAAACCAATATTCTGTATAACTTTAGAATGTATAGTATGTTTAAAAGTCCATGCCTCTGCTGAATCATAGTCTGTCCCATTTGTTTTAAATGATACACGGGGTTTTTTTGTTTTTGTTTTTACATGTGCATAATCATTATTTAATTGTGTTGCTTGATTTGTCAAATGTGCCTTCTTTTAATCAGTCAAAATACGTTTAGCCAGTGGAGGTTACTCCATGATTTCTACAAGTAAAATTTCAAGAACATTTTGATACAGTTTACCCTAAAAAAATCAAAGTTACACACTTTCATGTCCTCCACATACTCATTTCTTTCCTTCAGTTTAGAGAGACTCCTGGAGATGCTCCTGCCAACCAGCTGCCTGCACCACTCAACCAATCCTAATCCAAAAGTATTGTTGTCGCCAGGAGGCCCCTCCCATCTATTACCAGGCAGAAAAACCATGTGATAAATTATATTTCACTAGAACGGCAGGCTTCTTTACCTTAGTGTTGCAGGTTCTCCCTCCATCCTGTTTGTAGGTCTGCTGGTATTGTAGACCAGCATGTTCAGAGTGCTTCCTTGCAAGCCACACTAACTTAGAGCTTGCAGCATGTTCTAAGCAGCTTTGTCCTTTTTTGTTTTGCTTATTATTTATTTTGTTATCTTGCTAGAAAGAGGGTGCATTAGGGGCCACAGTGCGAGTCCCTTTCTATAATGTTTTTTTTTTAAAAAAAATTATTAAATCATTTTGCATTTGTTTAGGAGGAGAAATTGCCAGTGGCTTGTGTATGAGTTGCAGCAGCTTTTGTTGCCTGCCTTGCGCAGGTGGGTTGGGTTGGGCCAACAAACATTTGCTAGCGATTAAGAGAGTTGTTAGTGTCTCCTTGCTCTGGCTTCCCATGGGATTCATAAAGGCAGATGTGCTGGTAGTGAGTGATCGACTTGAGCAAAGAGGAGAGAGTTGAGATTGGGGTGGGGGAAATGGCTACTTCAGAGCTTTCCAAACTTTTCATGTTGGTGACTTACTTTTCAGACATGCATCATTTTGTGACACAGTAATTCAGTTTTACTAGCAAACGGAAGGTTAAACTAATCCCTTTCCAGCCCCATGAAGACTGTGGGGAGCGTTCACACAGCACACCTGCACACTGCAGCCGACACACTAATGTGTCATGACACACAGCTTGGAAAGCCCTGGTCTAGGTCATCCATCCCCGCTCCCTACTGCATCCCAAACTGTGTATTCATTATTTTCCTTTATTCATTAAAAGCTGGAGCTGTTGCTGGGTGGGGCAGGACAGGTTGATTTGAGCCATGTCCAATTCCAGAAGAAGAGTGTGTACATATGTTATGTAGAGATCTGCTTCCTGAATATATCTATATTGGGGGGGGGGGAGTTGTCCTATGTAATAGGACACATTTTCCCTTTCTCACTCCTAACAGCGGTCATCATGCAGGGCGACCAAAGCAGTTTCTGTGCCAAAACCAGGCCTAAACCCCAATTGAAATGGATCTAGAAAGTCAGTTTCCTCCAAGAGCACCTGGATCTGGTCTGTGACCACCTGCTCAAGAACCTCAGCCAGGAAAGAGAGATTAGCAACTGGCTGGTAGTTACTTAGATTTTCTGAATCCAGGGAGGGTTTTTTGAGGTGTGGTTTTACCACTGCCTCCTTCAAACAGGCAAGGGCCACCCCCTCTCATAGAGAGGCATGGATCACCTTCCTGGCCCAGCCAGCTGTTCCCTCCCTGCTGGTTTTTATCAGCCAAGAGGGACAAGGGCCCAGAGCACAAGTAGCTGCCTTGACTGATCCAAGCACCTTGTCCACATCCTCAAGCTTTGCTAACTGAAATTCATCCAATATAATGGGACTAGATTGTGCTCTGGACCCCCCTTGAGATTCATCTGCTATAACAGCCACGTCAAGATCCTGGTGTATGCAAGCAATTCTATCCTTGAAATGCTTTGCAAACAACTCACAGCTACCGTTGGTTTCACCACCTCCTTTGGGCCAGACTGCAGGAGGCCCTGCACTCCCTGGAAGAGCTCTGCCGGATGACCTACTGAGCCTGCAATGGAGGCAGCCAAGTAGGCCTTCTTTCCTCCCTTCCCTGCCACTAGATAGGCTCAATGGTGAGCCCTCACCAGTATTTGGTTGATAGAGGTTAATTTCTAAGTAAGAGGTATGGAGCCAGTCTTTTCAGAAAAAAGATACTTGGAAGCTCTTTCCCTGTCCATAAATGTGAAGAAAATAATTTATAGCAATGAGACGGTGGCACTAGCACATGTGGCATATGATACATTTTTCTAAATGAGTTCTGTACATGTCCTGTTGTGAAGAGAACTGCAAGGTAAAAAACTACAGCCCCACCAAGTTCAAATGTCACCAGTTACCACTGTGCTTAACAGACTGAGGAAGTGATTCAGCCATAAGTATAAAAGTAATGCTCAAGCACACTTCCAAGGATTTGTTTTCCAAAACCTTATTTTCACACATCGTCCTAATTACTGTGGCTCTTGCCAGGCAACAGCTGCTGCTTTTTTTTTGTTGCTCATTGTTCTGCAAAGCTATAGAAAGGTACAGGCCGAGTTCAAAGAGCACAGCTTCAAGTGAACAAACACATACCAGGATTTGTGGCTTGTTTTTGCCCCAGCAGACCACAATCTGTAGTCTAGGTTTGTTTTTCGGCTTACTGATAATTGTTTAGAGCAAAACAAACCACAGTTCCTGGTTCAGCCAGGGCTTTTTGGTTGGTTTCTCCTGGATCCTAGGGTAGGTGGATTGGGGGGGAGGGTTGGCTCTCATCAGCACATCCACAATAAACCATTTACTTTGATAAGCAAATTGAGCTAGTGTGTAAATTAGCTTAATTGTACATTTAACTGTTATGGCAATTAACATTTTTCTTTTTAAAAAAAATTCCACCAGAAAAAAATACAGGCCTCATTTAATGCATTAAAATTTGGGTTTTTGTTGTGTGTTCTGTAGATTGAAATAAAAATGAAGAAACCGGAAGCTGTACGATGGGAGAAATTGGAAGGCCACGGAGGCTCTCCTAAACTAAAACAATTTGCGCCTGGTTAGTATGTTCATGTTCAGTTCTACAAATTGTGCTTTTGCTCTTTCCTACACACTTTATTGCACTCTTTTGTTTGTGACAATCACTTACTGGATTATAGGTCTGTTCTTGGATGCCATCATTATCCATTATTAAACAACAAATTATAGTCCTACTACTCAGAGATCACATGTAATGTAGCAGAGAGAAGAGAATCAGGCTACTTTGGTCAGGATGCAAACTTTTTTCTATTTATTTTATTGTAGTTATCAGATTTTTAGTGTTCCTTTCACCATTGGTCCCAAAGTGGTTTCCAGCCATACAGAGTAAAACTAGATACAATTTAAGATCCAAACAATGTAACCTTAAATGGACAGGACAGGCAAAACAGGTCCTCCTGGGAGAACTAGCTGGTCTTTGTTCAATATTTTATTAATTTTCAGTTACAAAAATCCAATAAACACCATATTTTATCAATACCAAATAACAATACCAATTCAAATACAAATCAATTACATAGTCAATTATAAAATTTGTGTGGCTTCCCACATGCTGTACTTCACGGTCTACTGATTCCCTTTTATTCTGCCTCTAGACTATTGCTCAAACTATATACAATCCACTCTTGATAAAATCCCTTATACCACAGCTACAATAATTGACATCAGTTCCTATTAACACATATAGTAATTTGTAAATTTGCAAGTGAAGTTCTTCCTGTGTGAGGTTTTAGTTTTCATAAATGGTTGCTTTATTTATCAAATATTATGTCCATATTAGTTATTCCTGATCTCCTTTGTGCCTTACGGCTCTGTTGACTCAGAGTAATTCTGGAAAGATCTCTCTTTTGTTCTCAACTCTTCTGATGTAAAATTCCATACTTTCGATTTCAAGCAGGGAGTTGCCTAACGTCCTGCCAGAGTCCTGGCAAGCCTCCAAGTTCTCCCCTCCACATCCAAACGAAGCAATTAATTATAATTACCGTATTTTTTGCTCCATAAGACACACTTTTTTCCTCCTAAAAAGTAAGGGGAAATATCTGTGCGTCTTATGGAGCGAATGGTGGTCCCTGGAGCCGAATTGCCCAGGAGCCAAAAGAGGATCATGCTTTTTATTTTACAAAGAGAAAAGGGAGTGTTGAAAGGACCCTGCTCAGCAGCTGATCAGCAAGAGATCGGAAGAGAGGTAAGAGTCCCGGCTCCCTTTCAGCCCCACCCTCCATTGTTGAATGTGCTGCAGAGGGGGGTTGTTTGTTTCCCCAGCGACATGTGACTGGCTGATTAGATTATCTGTCTGGAAACTGTAGAAAAGGCTCCCTTTCCTTTAGAAGCTGCAGAAATGTGAGTTGAACCCCATAAAAATGGGGCTTTTCCTCTTTGCTTTTCCCCCTTTACAAAAGGAGCTTTGCTTTTCCCCCTTTGCAAAAAAGCTGCAAAACTTTTAGCTGATCCTCAAAAAAACAGGGCTTTTAGAAGAGGAAAACCAGGAAAAAAAATTTCCTTGTTTCCTCTAAAAACGAGGTGCGCCCTATGGAGCGAAAAATACGGTACTTATAGAAGAATGATCTGGTGTCCCGCTAGAACCCTGGCAAGTCTTCAAAGTTCAGTTCTTCCTCCCCTCAATCAGAGGGCAAGTAAAAAATTAACTCCACATAGGCTCCAAGCCCTTTTTATAATTATTCCAAACGTTAATATTTTCCTCACGCAGTCCCATTTGTCATTATATTCCATATCTGTACTCCCATCTTCTTTCCTCTTCACTTGCTGTAAAGAACAAAATAAATAAATAAAAGGCATTAAATAAATAAAAGGCATTCTCGTGGGGGGGGGGTTGCAGAGTCATTTATGTAACAAAGGATTTATAATGAAGTGATTGGCTTCCCTCCCCAACACATACTGTCCTTTAGATCGAATGAAGTCATCTTTCCGATTTAAATCTCTACGACCTTGTAGCTATTTTGATTCGGCAGTCCTTAATCTTGTCCCATCATTGCCAGCACGCTTCTGTGCATTAATCCTAATTCATCTCTTAATGAACAGAAGAGCCGCTGCTCTTAATGGCGGCATTGGATGGTTACTGAGAGGCAGTCTTTTGAACTCAGTGTCTCCCTGCTTCCCACATCCCATGTCAGAGCGAAAGCCAGGTACTGAGACATTCCGCGAGTGAAGCTCTTTCCCCCCAGACTCTGGGGGGAATTTACAAAGATAATTACCCTCTATCATCTTTGTTTATTGCTTTGCCAACAATCTCCTGTTGTCATGGGAGCTGCGCCATTAAGGAAACCAGAAGCCGAGAACTGGCTGCTCTTGGCTAGATGATAAACGGCCAGTACAAACAGCATTGCCACCCACGTCCTTAGGGAGGAAGAATTCCCAAGTCAGGGCACAGTCCTGTCCAGCATTGCAAGCAGTACTTGCCAGTGGCACTGTGTCCAACCACCCTCTCCACAAGTGGATCTCAAGGCTTGTGCTGACTGAAACAGGAAGACACACCACCAAGTGTCCAGGTCAGAAGACTATATGCCAGCATCAACACATTGAATTGGGCCTGGTATCATATAGAACAGAACAGATCTGGTGCCCCATGGGAGCACCTGCCCAAACTCTAGCAGTAACATTCTGTACTAGCTGCAGTTTCCTGAACATTTTCAAGGGTAGCCCCATGTAGGTGTATTGAATTGATTCCTGGCTTGTAAGCTTCTTCTCTGCTGGTAGTCTTTTCTCTTTCCTTCTCTTGAGAAGAGAAGAGCTTGGGATGGTATTTGCTTGATGTGTCATAATTGATGTTTACCTTGTAAAAGCAATTTTTAAAATTTGATTTTCAAAATTATAAACATACAACAAAAAACAATTCCATATCCAAATATCAAGATTACTCTGAATCTCATGACTTCCCCCCATCCCTTCTCTGGGTCCTAATGATAATATTTACAACTGCATATCAATATTATCCAAATTTTTATCCTTCAAAATTATCCATACTTTCTGTTACTTTACAAGTGTGGTTAAAATCCTGTTAATGTTTTAACCTGCTTGCAATGGTCTCTTAAATAAATTATAAACTTTCCCCATTCTTTTTTAAAGTTCTTATCTTCTTGGTTTCTGAGCTTCCCAGTTAATTTTGCCATTTTGGCATGGTCCATCAACTTGGTTTGCCATTATTCTCTGGTCAGGGTTGTCTCTTCCTTCCATCTCTGGGCTAATAGTATCTGTGTGGCTGTTGTCACATACATAAACATTCTTTTCTGGTCCTTTGGTATCTCGCTACCTATAATTCCTAATAGGAGAGCTTCTGGTTTTTAAACAAAAGTTATTTTAAATATTTTTTCCATTTCATTATATAGCATCTCCCATAAATTTTTCGTCCACCACATATGATAAAAAGTACCTTCTTTTTCTTTACATTTCCAGCAAGTATTTGTGCTTGTTCTGTACATTTTTGCTAACTTTCATGTAATTTTCTTTCAGTGAACAACATGCCATGAATTTCAAATCTGTTTTCCATAGCCTCTCCCAGTCTGCCATTTGTATATTATGTCCCAAGTCTTTTGCCCACTGTATCATCATCAGTTTGACCTGTTCGTCTTTTGTATGCCATTCCAGGAGCAAATTTTACATTTTCGACAATAGTTTTATATTATTTTTCTAAAACATATTTTTGAAATCTTGATAACTCATAACTAAAACCTTTCTTTTTATCTGTCTTAAAAATATTTAATTAATGATACTGTAACCAGTCTGTTACCAGTTCTCTTATCTCTTCAAAGTCTTTTAATTTTACCTGTTTTTCTGCTTTGGTTAACAGCTCTCTATATTGCTTCTAATGGGAAGAGCCACCACAGTGTTTTTTGTTCTAATAAGTCTTTATATTTCTTCCATAACTTAAAAATAGATTTTCTTATTATGTGATTCTTTCACACCATAAGTATGCATGCCATCCAAATCTGTTATCATGTCCTTCCAAATCTAAAATGTTTCCATTTTTCAAAATTATCCATTCCCAGATCCAGCAAATGCAGGATGCCTCATAATATAATTTTGTCTTTTCTTATGTGAATTCTCCTTTTAGTTATTGGAAAGGTGGGAAGGTTCCTCTGGGGGAAGATTACAACATTTGGGGTTTTTGGTTTAGAGAAAAGGAAAGTAAGAGGAGCCATGCTAAGCATATTTAAAATATGCATGGCATGGAGAAAGTGGGTGGAGGGAGGTTTTTCACCCTCATAACACGGCAGCTTGTGGACATCCAATGAAACTGAATGTTGGAAAAACCAGGACAAACAAGAAAAGACTTGTTCACACACCACATCGTTAAACTGTGGAATTTGCTTCCACAAGCAGGTAGTCATGGCCACCAACTTGGAAGGCTTCAAAAGAGAATTAGGCAAATTCACAGAGGATAAGGCTGTCAATGACTGTCAGCTGTGATGGGCAAGTTTTACCTGCACTGTTGGTAGGTAGTATGTCTCTGGATACCAGCTTCTTGGAATTAAAGGTGAGGAGAGCAATGTTGCACTCAGGACCTGCTTTCAGGCTTTCCATGGGCACCTGGTTAGCCACTGTGAGAAGAGGATGCTGCCCTCGATGGGTCTGATCCACAAGGCTGCTCTTATGTTCATGGGAGCACAGGTAGAGAACGGAAAAAGTAGAACAGAACTTTTCACTGGCTTTTATGTAGAATGACATTTGTAGGTGAACTGAGCGCTTGGTAGAGCCCAGCATGAATCTGCTGTGGAACAAAAGCTGCCCTCTTTTGTTCCCTCTTCTGCATTATGTAGCCTATTGTTGGAAGACTGGGAAGGTGTGAATTAGAGGATTGATAGTGTTTGTTTGTTTGTGGTGTGGGAGAGAGGCCAAACAGATGCATATTATGTGGGGGGGGGGGGTGAGAAAGAGAACCCCAGTGGATATATGTATGTAGGAGAAAGGTGTGTGGCTTCAGCCCCACTCAACATGGGCATGTAGTTCCTGAGAAGAGAACTCACAAGGACCCATAGCCTTTGAATTAGAAAGAAGAAGAAGAGTTTGGATTTGATATCTCGCTTTATCACTACCTGAAAGCGGCTCACATTCTCCTTTCCCTTCCTCCCCCACAACAAGCACTCTGTGAGGTGAGTGGGGCTGAGAGACTTCAGAGTAGTGTGACTAGCCCAAGGTCACCCAGCAGCTGCATGTGGAGGAGCGGAGACACGAACCCGGTTCACCAGAATACAAGTCTACCGCTCTTAACCATTACACCACACTGGCCTGCCTCTGCTCTGGTTTTTATGTTCCTGTTTGAGTAAGGAATGCGGAGGGAAATACATGCTTCAGTAAACTCAGTTATTTGGAGCTGTTGCCTTCTTTTCAGTCTGTACATGCTAAAGTCCACCACTGTTCATCTGTCATTGGCTGTGATATATTGTTGGGATCAATCTGTTCTCTCCATTTTCAAGTTTCAGATGCAACACACCTTTATCCTTCATCCTCTCATTATACAAGGAATTGGGACAAATTGGTAGTTGAGATTAAAGAAGAAGAGAAGAATGAGAAGTTGGAGGGGGATGCAGCTTTAAATAAACTGTTCCAGCAGATATACTCTGATGGCACAGATGAAGTGAGACGTGCCATGAACAAATCTTTTGTAAGTTAACATGAGATTTTCTGAGTTGTGTTTAATTTATTGTGACTGCAAATGTAACATCAATACTGTTTGACAAGGAAGCCTGTCATAGAATCGTAGAGTTGGAAGGGACCCCACCAAGGATCATGTGGTCCAACCTCCTGTGATGCAGATATGGCGGTTTCTGAGAGTTGGAGAACCATGAAATAATAGGAAATTATTTTGCAGGTGGGAGGGTGCATTGAACTTCTCTTCTTCCAAGCCCTCCCACCACCACCGATCTGCTTAGCAACTGGGCCACTGTTGTCTCCTTCTTGCCTGCAGAACTCACTCTACTTGATTTTTGGATTATTCATTTTTTTAAATAATCGACAAATGTGTGTTTTCCTGTTTCAGATGGAGTCTGGTGGGACAGTTTTGAGCACAAACTGGTCTGATGTGGGTAAAAGGAAAGTAGAAGTCAATCCTCCAGATGACATGGAATGGAAAAAATTCTAACTTATTCATTTGCCGCTTTGTGCTGCCCATATTTGTGTATTTACCATTGTGTGTGGACACAGCATCCTTGAAGCTGAAGCATTGGATATTAATTTGAAGATTATTCCTGTCATCTTACCTTGATATGCTCTAGGAAGACCTTTCTCTGCAGGTCTTAGAGGAATTGAAGTCTCTTACAGCTTCTGTCCTTGAAGGGTTTTTTTGGGAGATAATACAAACCTATCATAACACACATTTTCTGCTGGATTGCTTGGTTATGTATTTGGAGAGTTAGCAAGACTTTTAATGAGCCACCTAGGATTATTGCCTTATTAATACACAAAAATTCTTTAATTTATTTGCTCTGGTGATTTTGGGGGTAAACACACTTTTCACCTACAGTGTTAAGATTGTTTGTTGTTTAACTCTGCATACAAATAAAACTGTAAATATATAACTTTTCCAAAAATATCTTAGGCTCATTCTTTGTCAAACTAAAACGGTTGCAGAAAGCAAATTTGCATTTCTTGAGTTTTAGCCTGTGGATAGGCCGCCTCTGTGCTAAAATTAGGATCTTAGTACAGTGTTGCCTCGGTTTACGAATTCTGCAAAACCAGAAGTAAGTGTCCCGGTGTGCGAACCTTACCTCGGTCTAAGAACGGAAGCCGAGGAGTGGCGAGAGGCATCATTCAGGAAAGCACACCTCGGTTTAAGAATGGTTTCAGTTTAAGAACGGACCTCTAGAACGGATTAAGTTGATAAACTATGGTACCACTGTACCTCATTCAATTTGCAATAAAAATAGCAGACATTGCTCTATAGGCATTATACATAGTGTATTTTTATAATATAATAGAAATAAACGGAATAAGCATGTAACAAGAGGTTAACCACCGTATCCTAACCACCATATATGATATCTATCCCCCAAGCCCACACTGTTGTCCTCCCATGCAACCACATGGAGCGGCACTGAGTTTCACCTTCCTTCCATCTTGACTTATTACTGTGGGTGAACCAGGGTTCATCTCTTATAACAAAAGTTGGTCAGTTTCACAACAAGCCAAGTTCAGACTACGAGTTATGTTTAATACGGGAATGGTGTCCCTTGGGAGGTGGTGGACTCTCCTTCCTTGGAGGTTTGTAAGCAGTGGTTGGATGGCCATCTGTCATGGATGCTTCAGCTGAGATTCCTGCATTGCAGGGGTTGGACTAGATGACCCATGGGGTCCCTTCCAACTTGCAAAGATAATTGCTCCCAAATTATCCTTAATTAACTGCACGGCTGGCATCCGCTACCATGGGATCAGCAGTTTGCCATGGTGGCAAACTGCTTGAAAACTTCTGAACATAAAGAACAATGCCTTGGTATTTCAGACTTCATACACTTGACTTCAATGCTAGGGCTTCTTTTGAGCTTTCCTTGAGTTGGTGCAAAATTACTAAAACCCTAAAATCTCTTTTATAAGGTTCAGGGAAACATATTTGTATAGGGGAAATGAGCAAATTTCAGGACACAGATAATATTAACTCACATGGGCCAAAGCACAAGATTGTTAAACTGATACATCTCAGAGCTTTGTCCTGTGTTGTGGCCTGTTCCCACAAAAAGCACAAGGACCTTCATGAAGCAATTTCTAACTATGTAGTAATTGGATCTTGTCCCCAGGTTGCTAGCTACAAGAGTGGGAGACGCTCCACACTAGTTCCCCCCCCCCTATTGCTCCACTCTGCTCTTCTCCTGCTTTCCCTCCATTGCCCTATGTGTCCTGCCTCCCTTGAACTCCCGCTTGCTGAAGTAGAGGTCCTTGCAGACACAGAAATTTTAAAACAAATTTCACTGCAGTGTGATTGATTTTATATGATTGAGGAATATGACAACCGTGAATGTGCACCAATGGGCACCCCAGTTCAAGAAGGATACTGACAAGCTGGAACGTGTCCAGAGGAGGGCAACCAAAATGGTCCAAGGCCTGGAAACGATGCCTTAATGAGGAACGGCTTAGGGAGCTGGGTATGTTTAGCCTGGAGAAGAGAAGGTTAAAGGGTGATATGATAGCCATGTTCAAATATATAAAAGGATGTCATGTAGAGGAGGGAGAAAGGTTGTTTTCTGCTGCTCCAGAGAAGCGGACACGGAGCAGTGGATTCAAACTACAAGAAAGAAGATTCCACCTAAACATTAGGAAGAACTTCCTGACAGTAAGAGCTGTTGGACAGTGGAATTTGCTGCCCAGGAGTGTGGTGGAGTCTCCTTCTTTGGAGGTCTTTAAGCGGAGGCTTGACAGCCATCTGTCAGGAATGTTTTGATGGTGTTTCCTGCTTGGCAGGGGGTTGGACTGGATGGCCCTTGTGGTCTCTTCCAACTCTAGGATTCTATAGTTCTAAAGTCAAAAATTATGCTCAACAAAGCATAATGGAGACCCATAGGTTTCACTGAAAAATATGGAGGAAAGAAAGCCATCCAAGATTAATGATTCCACCCCTCCTGCCCCTGATAAAACCAACAGAGCACTTAAGAGCCAGAACCCTTGCACATCTGGTTAGGTTCCTCCTGGAAAGCCAGTTGCCATTAAGAAAAGGACTGTAGTCGTTGAGAAGAAGGTTGAAGGAATGGAAATGGAACCTGTAGGTTGCTCTGATACAACGTCTGCTGTTGAGCCCTTGAATGCCATAGACTTCACAAAATCAACTTGCTCTCTCCCCTCATCAACTCTTTGCGCCACAAAACCTTGTTTAACTTGTTTTTCATTGCTTGTTTCAATTTTTGTGGTGGTAATGGTTTTTGTGATTTTATTCTTTCATTATTTCAAGGTAATGCAGAGGACTTTTTCCAATTGGGAATGCTTTAAAAATAATAATACATTGCAGAGCAGCATTATAATAATGTGGTTCAGGGATTTTTGTTTAATCATTTGGGGTGAATCTGTTCTGGGTTGGGAATGCATTAGAATTTCCCCTTTAAGAAATAATGGAAATGTTCAGATTGCTATATGTATGCTCATGTTATGAACCATTTTTCAGGAACAGGTTAGTTTTGTATAGTTTGTTTTGTATCATGGGACCTGTGTGTATTGTATTTATTTCTGGTGTCAAATTGCTTTTAAAGTTATCAAATTAATGTTTTCATGTATAACCGTGGGATCATTAAGGATAGGTAGGTGGCTATAAATATCTTAAATAAATACTTCCAGACTTAGCAGTCAACGTTATGGGCATGTACCAGTTTCATAGCAGCAGGCGGGACTTAATTTGTTTATTTAAGCATACTGAATAAGGGACGTGGGTGGAACTGTGGGTTAAACCACAGAGCCCTAGGGCTTGCTGATCAGAAGGTCAGCGGTTCGAATCCCCGCAACAAGGTGAGCTCCTGTTGCTCAGTCCCTGCTCCTGCCAACCTAGCAGTTCGAAAGCATGTTGAAGTGCAAGTAGATAAATAGGTACCGCTCCAGCGGGAAGGTAAACGGCGTTTCCGTGCGCTGCTCTGGTTCTCCAGAAATGGCTTAGTCATGCTGGCCACATGACCCGGAAGCTGTATGCCGGCTCCCTTAGCCAATAAAGCGAGATGAGCGCCACAACCCCAGAGTCGTCCGCAACTGGACCTAATAAGCATACTGGACCTTTTAAGCATACTGAATATAGCACAATTCTTTCGTACTTCCATATAGTGCTGCCCTTGACTGACTGACTTGCAGAGGTGGGTCACTGAGAGCCAAGTCACCTAAAATGTTTGCACTGTCTTCCAATTACTTCCTGACTACAAAATCGAAAATTCTTTCTAGTAGCACCTTAGAGACCAACTGAGTTTGTTCCTGGTATGAGCTTTCGTGTGCATGCACACTTCTTCAGATACCTGGTATCTGAAGAAGTGTGCATGCACACGAAAGCTCATACCAGGAACAAACTCAGTTGGTCTCTAAGGTGCTACTAGAAAGAATTTTCGATTTTGTTTTGACTATGGCAGACCAGCACGGCTACCCACCTGTTCCTGACTACAATGCAACATAATTGGCCATGAAGCTCTTGACAGCTTTGTCCTTGTGCAACTCAGCATCTACTTTCTCTTTTCTATAATGATGAACAAAAGTTATTTTACTGGCTGTACTTCCTGCACACTCAAACATGAAATTGGACAACCTTGGCAGTCTTAGCAGTTGCCCCACAATTGTGGAAAACCCTTTCCAAAGAATTGGGGTTATATTGTATATATATATCCAGTAGCAACACTTTGCCAAAGTTTGAGCCTCTTCTAGAAAATATACAATAATTTAATTGAATGACTTCTTTTTCCCCACATTTATGCCATATAACACTTCTTTCCAACACATTGATGAAATATTTTTGGGTGGGGTGAGTATGGAGGGGAAGGCTTCTGAAATGGAATCAAAGCCAATAGATTTATACAGTTTTAATCTTTTGAATCTTAGCTAAGTCAGCAGAGCATGAGACACTAGTTTGTGGTTTGAGCCCCACATTAGGCAAATGATTTCTGCATTGCAGAGATTGGACTAGGTGACCCTTGTGGTCCCTTCCAACTCTACAGTTCTATAGCAATATTTTTAGGGCTTCTCTCTCTCTTGCCCCATTTCTCATTGTTGCATAATGTCAGGTATGGAGTGGCTCACAGACAGCAGATGCTGGAAGATTTCAAATGTCTCTGTGTAGTATCTCCATACAGTAGAAGCATATGTGCTGCATCTGGAGGCTATTAACTATTAACGTTAAACCTATTTTCCACTAAAGAAACTGTTTCAAAGCCATCACTTGCTGGAAACAACACGGCCTCTGTCTAGGCCACTGGCAGTAATCCTTGAGAATTCCTGGAGAACAGGCGAAGTCCCAGCAGACTGGAGGAAGGCAAATGTTGTCCCTATTTTCAAAAAGGGAGAAAGAGAAGACCCAAAAAATTACCGCCCAGTCAGCCTGACATCAATACCAGGAAAGATTCTAGAGCAGATCATTAAGCAAACGGTCTGTGAGCACCTAGAAAGGAACGCTGTGATCACTAAAAGTCAGCATGGGTTTCTGAAAAATAAGTCATGTCAGACCAACCTGATATCATTTTTTGACAGAATTACAAGCCTGGTAGATGAAGGGAACGCTGTGGATGTAGCCTATCTTGATTTCAGCAAGGCCTTTGACAAGGTGCCCCATGATATTCTTGTAAAGAAGCTGGTAAAATGTGGGCTAGACAATGCTACCATTCAGTGGATTTGTAACTGGCTGACTGACCGAACCCAAAGGGTA
Organism: Lacerta agilis; assembly: GCF_009819535.1. NCBI lineage: Eukaryota > Metazoa > Chordata > Lepidosauria > Squamata > Lacertidae > Lacerta > Lacerta agilis. The sequence goes on along the minus strand of NC_046318.1, from coordinate 503,597 downwards.
CTCATTAACGGCTCCTCTTCATCCTGGAGAGAAGTGACTAGTGGGGTGCCACAGGGTTCTGTCTTGGGCCCAGTCTTATTCAACATCTTCATCAATGATTTGGATGATGGGCTTGAGGGCATCCTGATCAAGTTTGCAGATGACACCAAATTGGGAGGGGTGGCTAATACAGGATCACACTTCAAAATGACCTTAACAGATTAGAGAACTGGGCCAAAGCAAACAAGATGAATTTTAACAGGGAAAAATGTAAAGTACTACACTTGGGCAAAAAAAAAAAAAAATGAAAGACACAAATACAGGATGGGTGACACCTGTCTTGAGAGCAGTACATGTGAAAAGGATCTAGGAGTCTTGGTAGACCATAAACTTGACATGAGTCAACAGCTAAACTCCTATTGATGCAGCAGCTAAAAAAGCCAATGCAATTCTGAGCTGCATCAATAGGAGTATAGCATCTAGATCAAGGGAAGTAATAGTACCACTGTATTCCGCTCTGGTCAGACCTCACCTGGAATACTGTGTCCAGTTCTGGGCACCACAGTTCAAGAAGGATACTGACAAGCTGGAACGTGTCCAGAAGAGGGCAACCAAAATGGTCAAAGGCCTGGAAACGTTTCCTTATGAGGAACGGCTTAGGGAGCTGGGTATGTTTAGCCTGGAGAAGAGAAGGTTAAGGGGTGATATGATAGCCATGTTCAAATATATAAAAGGATGTCATGTAGAGGAGGGAGAAAGGTTGTTTCCTGCTGCTCCAGAGAAGCGGACACGGGGCAATGGATTCCAACTACAAGAAAGAAGATTCCACCTAAACATTAGGAAGAACTTCCTGACAGTGAGAGCTGTTCAGCAGTGGAATTTGCTACCAAGGAGTGTGGTGGAGTCTCCTTCTTTGGAGGTCTTTAAGCGGAGGCTTGACAGCCATCTGTCAGGAATGCTTTGGTGGTGTTTCCTGCTTGGCAGGGGGTTGGACTGGATAGCCCTTGGGGTCTCTTCCAACTCTATGATTCTAGGCTACTTTGATGTGCAGGTCTCCTGAAGGGACATTATTCTGTGAACCACCCTGAGACCTCCGGGTATAGGGTGGTATATAAATTCAATAAATTAAAATAAGAATAAAATTGATGGGCTTCCTTGGGCCCTTCCGTGCAACAAACCTGTATTTGGATTCTGCCACTGCCCTGCCGCCCCCCTTCAGCTGCTCAGTGAGAAGAGTGTGGAGTAATTGGTTTCTAACAGCTTCTTAATGATCCTCTGGTTCTATATGAATAACAACAAAGAACAGCTTCACTTATTATTTATTTGTCAAGTGCTACATAGTTGAAAGCTACTCCCCAAAGCATTAGGTCTAGTAATCTAATTGGACAAATGTTCACATCTATTTAATAACAGATGGCTTGGGTAGGAGAGGATGTATTTTTAAGAGCGAAGGAGTTGATCTGGTTCAGAATGTATAAGATTCCTTTTTTAATTTTAATTTTCAGCAGGTCTTGGAGGTAATTATTTTCCAGAAGGCTTCTAGGTTTACAATACTTTATTTGTAAAACTAATAAAATATTAACATGAGGTTTTAACTTTACTTACATCTACATCAGCCAATGTCACTTTCTGGGATAATTTAACATACATACAAACAGATTCACTTGCAGAGATATTCTTGCTTCTGTTTGGTTGCCCAGGACAGCCTCCTGCACTTCCCTCTTCCTTTATACCACACCCAAGATGCGAGCAACCCACCAGCTGCAGGGCATGATCAGCCGGCAAGCGGAACGGCAGCCTTGGTAGTTATAAGGCCACGGGTAGTATCCCAGGAGAGGTTCACAGATCCGCTGGCAATGTGTGTAGCTCCGTCTGCACTCAATGCAGCAGACTCCTTCATGGTCTAGCCGTGGATCAAAGGTCATCCCTTCACCCCCTTCCAGCTGCTGAAATTTGAAATATAACAAGCACAGTTTTTCAGTGGTACATTTTATTACGTATCATAAAAATAGCAAGAATTCACCATGGCCATAATTCACAGATTCAGTTGCTCTTAAATTGGATTTCAAAGAGGATGTAGCTCACCTCTAGATTCCAGCCTGATCTGTAGAAGTCTAATACTGAAACTGATCTGAGGTTGATTTACTTGTTTTCAGGCACTCAGCCTTATTCGGTTGGATGATGGGAATTGTAGTCCCAAAACAGCTGGAGGGCCAAGTTTGGCCATCACTGGTGTAGAAGATCTCTGATGGTGGGTAAAACATTATGCAACCCCCCTCCAATAATTGAACTTCCTTTAAATTAGCAACGCCATACAAGTTTAGCATAGCAGATCAGTGCAGTTTCCCATTGACTGGGTTTCTTCAATTTAACACAGCAAATGCTTTCAGCTACTGACTACTGCTTACAGAGAGGTAAGTATAGTGGAACTGAGAGAAAATGGATGAGCGGGAGAGAGAAAGTTAGGGATGAAGCCCAGAGGGGAAACCAGGGCAACATTTACTCTCAGCTCTCCAGAGTCCTTGGATAAGGAGGGCAGCAGTGATATGGAGAAAAGTCTGGTTAAGCCATCAGAAGAATTATAAAGAATTATAATCACCAGAACTCATGGATTCAAGGGCTGAGGGCTGTTTCAGAATACACACCCGAGAAGTTCGACAAAGGAAGCAGCCAGGGGGTGTCCTCTTAACATTTACTAATAAGAAAATAAAAGATGTGATATTACAAAAAAGTTTTGAGGACAACTTGATGGTTGCTGACCAAAAAGTGGATATTTTTTGGGAAATACCTTTTCAGCTCAGACAGAGGTATAGGTTCCTGACATCAATTCTGAGAAGAGCAGACATAAAATACAAATGGGAATACCCAGAAGGGATCTCATTACATTTAAGAAAAAAAAAAGAGTCAAGCTCACAGCAGAAATGCAAGCCAGGGAGTTTTTGGAAAAGAATAGGAGAGATTTGGAGAGAGGGGTAGATCCAATAGAACAACAAAGGGATGCTCTGCAACAACTCACTGGGAGGAAATGGGGGGAAAGGAGCAGATGGGGGGAAAACATATTTTAAGTGACTTTGATGATGGCCAATCTTAAAATACTGAGCTGGAACGTCAACCATTTGAATTGTAAAGCCAAACGTAATAGAATTCAACATGAGGTGAGTAAACCGAAATTGGATATTATTTGTTTTCAAGAAACACACGTTGCTAAAAAAACAAAAGAATTTTAATTAACAAAAAATTAGGAATGGATTTTGTCTCTGCAGACAGTACAAAAAAGAGAGGAGTGGTTTTCTATATAAATCCTGCACTGGAACCCAAATTAGTTTAAAAAAATGAGAAAGGCCGAGAATTGATAGTATAAATAAAAAAATCAGGGAGAGAAAATAATTTTGGTTTGAATATATGCTCCAAATGAGAAAAAAAGTTTTCTATTAAAAAAAACTGCAAACAGAATTGCTTGAATTTGCAGATCAAAAAAATGATACTAATGGGTGATTTGAATGGCCTACCTTCCTTGGAAAAGGACAGATCAGCTAGGGAAAAAGGATACCTAAGAAGGATGATTCAGACCTTGGATTTGATTGACATATGGAGAGAAAAACATTTGTTTGATAAACAGTTCACTTATTACTCTCATGTCCATGATAGTAGTTCACAGATAGATGTCGTATGGATCTCAAAAGAATTGGAATCTAAAGTAAAAAAAAAAAAAGAAAGAAATTAATCCCAGAACTTTGTCAGATCATAATTTTATAATAATTTTAATTCAAAAAGAAAGTCAAACATCATTCAGATGGAGACTTAATGAAGATTTATTAGATGACCAAAATGTATTAGAAAAAGCAAAAGAGGCCCTGAGGGATTATTTTGAATTAAACCTACAGGGCCAACTTAAATGACAAACTGTCTGGGATGCAAGTAAAGCGTTGATGAGAGGATTGTTTATTCAGCATCAAAGGAAATTGAGAGAAAAAAGGAAAATAAATTTTGGATGAAATAGTGAAAAAGGAAAAGGATCTGTCAAAAAAAGCCAATAAAGAGCTGGTCAAACAAGCAATTAGGACATTACAGACTCAATATTCTATTATAATTAATGAAGAGATTATTTGGAAAATAAGGATGAAACAGAAATATTTTGAACATGCAAATAAACCAGGGAAGTTATTAGCGTGAACAAAGGAATTTCATAAACAAAATTGATATAAATGGAAGAACAACAGATAAAATGAAAGAAATAAGAATAGCATTTGTGAAATATTTTTCTTAATTGTATAAGGGAAGGAAAAAATTCCTAAAATAGAAGAATATATTAGGAATAGTAATCTGCCAAAATTTAAAGAGGAACACTTAAGAATTTTGAATACCCAAATAACAGGTCAGGAAATTCCTAATGCAATCAGCTGGACAAAAAAATGACAAGTCACCAGGACCAGATGGATTAACGGCAAAATATTATAAAAAAATTAGTGAACAATTAGTGAGTCCATTGAAAGATATGATGAAAGAGATTTTTAAAACAGGTGAAATCCCAGGAACATGGAAGAAAGCTTACATAACAGTAATTCCAAAACAAGATTTGGATTTAATGCAAATTAAAAATAATAGACCTATTTCATTGTTAAATAATGATTATAAATTATTTGCAAATATTTTAGCAAATAGATTGAAGACAGTTTTAAGTGAATATATATATCAAGGTCAGGCAGGATTCCTACCAGGTAGACAAATGAAAGATAATATAAGAATTATTTTAAATGTGATAGAATACCTGGAGGTAAAAAATGATTTTTAAAAAGCAGCAATGATGTTTATTGATGCTGAAAAAGCTTTTGATATCTTGGGATTTCATGAAAAAACTGTTGGAAGAAATCAATTGTGGACATCAATTTTTGAGAGGAATCAAAGCAATTTATTCAGAACAAAATGCAAAGTTAATTCTAAATCAGGTGATAACGAATGAGTGTAAAATACAAAAAGGAACAAGACAAGGATGCCCGTTGTCACCGCTGTTGTTCATTCTGGTTCTGGAAGTGCTTGCCAGGAATATCAGAATAGATTTTAGGAATAAAAACTGGGGGAAAATGAATTTAAATTGAAAGCATTTGCTGATGACCCCCCCCCCCCCAAATCTCTACCTAAGGTAATAGAGAAAATTCAAAAATTTGGGGAGGTAGCAGGATTTAAATTAAATAAAACTAAAACTAAATTATTAGTTAAAAATTTAAAAGAAGACAAGAAAAAAGATTTGCAAGAAAGTATTGAGATAGAAATTCATAAAAAAGTTAAATATTTAGGAATTTGGCTAACAACAAGAAATATAAATTTAAAGATAATTATGAAAAGGTTTGGTTAGAAATAAAAAGAAATTTGGAAATATGGAGTAGAATGAAACTTTCCCTACTAGGAAGAATAGCAGCGATAAAAATGAATGTCCTTTCCCAGACAGTCCCAGTAATAGTAAAGGATGATTGCCTCAGAAATGGCAAAGAGAGATTGCTAAATTTGTCTGGGAGGGCAAAAGGCCAAGGATTAAACATAAGATACTTACAGATATAAAAGAAAGAGGAGGCTTCGTCCTCCCAGGCCTTAAGTTATATTATGAGGCTGTATGGTTTGGATTAGGGACTGGATAAAACTAGAGAAGGAAGAAGCTTTGGATTTGGAAGGTCATGACAATAGGTATGGGTGGCATGCATACCTTTGGTATGGGAAAGGAAATATACATAAAGGATTCTACAACCATATAATTAGGAAATCATTAATAAGAAGTGTGGGAAAGATATAAAGATTTGATAGAACAGAAAACACCTTGGTGGCTATTACCAATTGAGGTTTCACTACTCAAACCGCATGGCAAGAAAGAAAAATGGCCTATATACAGAGACTTATTGGAAGATCGAGGTGGAAAATGGAAATTAAAAGTTTATGAGGAAGTAAAGGGATATGTGCAGAGCTGGCTACATTACAGACAATTAAATGAAATTTATAAGGAGGACAATAAAAAAGGGTTCAGTTATATTGTTTCTAGATTTCAGAAAGAAGTTGTAGAAGAGAAGGTAAAGCTGTGAAGAATGCTTATAGTATCTTGTTACAATCGGAGACGAAAGATGAAGAGGTTAAATCAGTAATGATAAAATGGGCCCAAGACGTGGGCCACAATATACAATTTGAGGACTGGGAAAAAACTGTGGAAAGTAAATTTTAAATTTACAGATTGTGCTTTGCAGAAGGAAAACTATTTGAAAATGATGTACAGATGGTATACTACACCAGTCCAAATAGCTAAAATGTATAAAACAGACTAACAAATGTTAGAAATGTAAAGAGAAAGAAGGGACTTTTTTCATATGTGGTGGGAATGTAGAGAAGTTAAAAAGTATTGGGAAATGGTTTATAATGAAATGAAAAAAATGTTGAAACAGGCTTTTGTTAAAAAGCCAGAAGCTTTTTTATTTAGGAATATTAGGACAAGATATACCAAAGAAAATATGAAGTTTATTTATAAACACTACAACTGCGGCGAGAGTCTTGCTGGTAGAAGGATGGAAGAAAGAGGAAATACCAATAAAGGAACAATGGCAAGAAAAAATGATGAACTATGCAGAATTGGCAAAACTGACAAATAAATTGTGTGAAAAGGACAATCAGGACTTTAAGGAGGAATGGGAATTTTTTTTATAAGATATCTGAAAAAACAACAAGGAGAATTAGAATCATTGGCAGGATTTGAATAAACATACACAAATTTTATTGGCAAAATATGAATTTGAAAAACAGGAGGGCAACATTTATAAATGTACAATATGCAGAAGTAATTTGAAGGTGAATTAAGAAAGCAGCTGGGGGGAGTCCGGGGGGAGGGGGAAAGGGGGAGAAATTTGTATGATGGTACTGATTGATTTGTATGTATTGAATTTTTGTTAATAAAAAAACTTTTTAAAAAAGAGAGAAGGTGCCTGCCTTTCCTAAGGACATTGTTATTCACCTTGCTCATTTACCAGTGGGAGAGAAGATATGCAAGGCATGGATCGTGCGCATAATGTAGAGTGCCCTGGGAACAGGAATCTTGATCGCGGATACTGATGGCCTTCTGCCTCCCGTAGCCCCAGCACCTGCACTGAGTGTGACCAGGAGTTATGCCAGGCATAGGCAAACTTGGCCCTCCAGCTGTTTTGGGACTACAATTCCCATCATCCCTGACCACTGGTCCTGTTAGCTAGGGATGATGGGAGTTGTAGTCCCAAAACAGCTGGAGGGCCAAGTTTGGCCATGCCTGGGTTATGCTGTTGGCTGGTATTTGTTTTGTTTTCCTGGCAGGTGTTCATCTTTGCTCTTTGCTGACTTGATTGAACTAATTTTTTTAAAAGAAATAGTGAAAGAACTATGAAGAGAATGCATATCATGTTACCACAAATAGGCTGGCTTTTCACTTGCCAACTGTAATTTTTGTCAGTATCTTCCATTATCTGACAGAAAATGCAATTTATTATTCATTAATATAATGCACTATTTTTTATCTTGTATCCTCCCTTAAACTCAAACAACTGAGATTAATTTTTGAAGACTGTACAGGATTGCAATAATTGGCACAGTTGGCTTTTTGCCAAGAGGTTCCTGCGGAAACTAGGTCCACCATACACTTCAGTCAGGCTGCTGCATGTGAAAGACTGAAGGAAAGGCATGTCCAATACTGAAATCCCTGGAAGTATTTCACCTCAGTTCTCTGCTCCAAGACCCCGAGAATAACCTAGTTCTATCGTGGTCCCTTCACCCATCCTGGTCAGCTATCAGATGCTGGTTTTTCTTATTCCTGCCTCTTGGTTAGTGGTTCAGATTCCAGAGATGCCTTTGTGTGTGGGCAGGTGAAGTGGACAGAGTGAAGGCCCCCTCTCACATGCTATGCCCAGCCATTGAGGGGAAAACATGGAGCACCTTGGGCAGAGCTACCGAGTTTGGCCCTGATCCTTGCTCTTGTGCTGTCTAACGTGGGAGAAAATAACAGGCAACCCAGACTTCCCTTTTCTTTTGCTGCTTACAAGCACCCAGATGCAGTCCATGTCCTTCAAGGAACAAACTATGGGGGTGTTTCATTTTTTGCCTATTGTAAACAGATGCTCCCTTGTCATGCAGAAGGCTCAGCAACGTAGTTTTCACCTGAAACACAATCCTAACTGCACAGAGTAGAAACCTCAGCTCACCTAAGTCAGTGACTGGCTGACTGCTCTCTCCTGGCTCAACTGTTTGGTCAGTACCAGAAGATGGAAGAATGAGGCGGTTTCAGGGGGCGTTCTGTAAAAGCTCCAGGGGAGATGCACATTGACCAAGACTGCGCATGTATTCCATTGCTAACAAATACTCACATGGTAAGGATTGTCTGGGTTAAAGGCTGGCTGGGTGTCCTGCTCAGAAGTCCGGGTAGTGTTAGATTGCCGTCTACGCTGCTGAGTCCGCTGGGTGGTTCGTGGCCTCGTATTCACCTCTTCAGCAGCAGCGTTGAACTGATCCAGATCCAAGTTTGACTGAGCTTGGCGTGCTTGCCGCATAGCTCCTCTCTTTCTTCTCTGCCTGACTGCAGACAGACATTGGGGTACATGACTCATTTAAATAGGTTCAGCTAAGTGCTGGTTGAAAGAACCCACTAGGCTAAAGGAGCTGAAATTACTTCCATTGTCCTGCAATGTATGAGAGAGTTCTTGACACGGGGTGCATCACGCACAACAGCTGCGTCTCTAAAGAACAGATCTGCACCACTAGGGAGGCTTGAGGGGCTCCAAATCCTGATGACAGCAGAAAAATAGTTTGTCTTTTTTCTACACTAAAAAGCCCCAAATGTTGTAACCTTTCCTCATAGGGCCTATGCCACGAGACCTGTGCCTCTCATAATAGATGACCCTGGGCTGGATAGCCAAGAGCTCTGATTCAGTGTAAGCCAGAAGACTGCCTTGTCATGAGTCTGGCTCTAGGATCTCCTCAGGCCTCCCCCAGAATGAAACTGATTGGGATGGGCAAAGGTGGCTTAAGTCTAGGATTTAAAGGAACTGGCTGCACTCTGTTAAATAAATGTTACCTTTTGGATAGGATGGCCGAAGCCAGAATATCTGTAGATCTCCACAGAGCTCTAAAATTTTGGGACTCAGAAAATTATTGTTCTTTATAGGTTGACCTGCAGCGACCCAGATTAGCGAATTTTCAGCAAATTTAGCTGGCATAATTTCACCCTGTAAAAGGAGAGTAAAAAATAAACAAATCTGCTGTTAATTTCACTGACAAAAGGTATGGTATGTGTTGCATGTGAAATTGGGTGCTAATAATAGTCAAGGATTCAGCAAAGAAAGAACATTTTGGGTTACTTTCATTCTTTCCAATTACAGTTCCATTTGAGATTAGCTGTTGCCAGGAGCCGAGTCTTATTAGGTTTAAGGGAAAGAGTGAAATTGGCTTCACTTTTTTAAAAAAGACACTTTAAAACATTTTTAAAGGGTGTTTTCTTGGCAGGATTATTAACTGTTTAGGGATCCATGGTGCCCTCAAGAGCTTAAAAGCTATGTCAACATTGTCAATGTTACTGGCTGCAGTAATGATGAAGTTATTCAGTCATTCAATATTTTGGGTGCCATCAGGATGCTGTCACTTCCATAGTATCCTGCAGGTTGAAAAATCAATTTGCACACATCTCTGACCAAGAATCTTGCACACACTACATGGCTTTTAGTTATGTGTTTCTCTCACGTACTCCCCGGAACAACTTGAAGTACGAATTTTGCTTTTATGTCTAGAACTTTTATGTACACTGTTTCTAGTAGCCAAAAACCTCAGGACTGAGTGTCCATGAGGAGCTCAGTTCAGCTGGAATTCTGTGCATGCCCCAGAACTGCGAGGGAGATTAGGCTTTGCTTTCTAAATCAGTGGAAGTCCCTGCACTGCAAGTCAGCACAGATCCAGGCACATGGCAGCATTAGGCTGAGATGATTCCCCCAGCCCCATGCCCAGTGCCAGGAAATCATTTCACCTGGCCATAAATTATCTCATGTGAATGAATGGGAGCTGGCCGACAAGCGTAGCCCACCTTGTGGATTCGGTACTGTTTTGCATTTCCTAAGAGGTCCAAGCTTGCCACTCTTTCAGTAAGGGCAAGATCACCTTATCAGAATAAGATTTCAGGTGCCGAGAGATCCTGCTGGCTTGACTTCAGTTCTGTGGCATGACGCTCAGATGGGGTGGCTCAGCAGGGCTGCCTCAAGTCATTTTGTTGGCCCCCGCCTTCAAAGACCAGACAGAAGCCAACTGGACTAGTAGGTGAATCTTACCCCAATACTGCTGAAAGGAAAATACATTCCACAGCCCTTGAAGGCAGCAGGCTAGCACAGCAGACGCAAAGCTGGCGGCATGGCAGTCTCAGCTCTGTCCCCAGCCCTCAGCACCTGCTGGCCAAGGCAGTTGCCTCCTTCAGTCTCATCCTAGGGCTGTCCCAAGAAACTCTTTATTTTCAAAGAAGAACTCAGGCTAAAATTAAAGGCGACCAGGTGCAGGGAAAGAGGCACTTTTGCTAGCCACTCCCACAGTTAAGGGAAGACCTTAATGGGAGCAAACACAACCTGGTGCTGGATTAAAGTAGGCCATAATTTTATTGATTACGGTGCAACAGGCTTGGCATCACCACTGGACATCCACCCACATGATCAACTGCCACGCTTTGCTGCCTTTGGAGAATGGATATTGACCATTTGTTGAGGCTTACCATGGCAGGAACTGCTTCTGGTGAATCTCCTCTGGTCACTGGTAGAAGAGTTTGAAGAAGAGTTTGGATTTGATATCCCGCTTTATCCCTACCCGAAGGAGTCTCAAAGCGGCTAACATTCTCCTTTCCCTTCCTCCCCCCACAACAAACACTCTGTGAGGTGAGTGGGGCTGAGAGACTTCAGAAAAGTGTGACTAGCCCAAGGTCACCCAGCAGCTGCATGTGGGGGAGTGGAGACGTGAATCTGGTTCACCAGATTATGAGTCTACCGCTCTTAACCACTACACTGGTAGGGGGCACCGTGGCCCTCTGTGCTGAGCCTCTGCACAGATATCACCATCCTCCAAGATCCTTGAGAACTCCTGGGGCCGCTGGCCGAAACACAGACACCAAAGGGGCAGCATACCCCCCAACATTTCTCAGATGAAAATGTCCCTATTTTCATCTGAGGAATGTTGGAGGGTGTGCTGGTGTTTGAAAGCACAAATGCACAGGATGGGTAATTCAGTTGACCTAACGCCTTTGCAGAAACACTAAACTTTTCTAATTTCATGACTCTTCTGACTGACTGTTACTTTAGTGTTGCATTATGACAATTTTTGCACTTACAGCAAAAGAAAAGCACAAGATTATGTCCTAAATGTATTGGTGCACATTTCATTGTAGTAGATATTGAATATAAAATGGCCAATTAAACTAGCATTTGCAAAAACCAGAAAGTGGTTTATCTCCAGTCTGAGGTAATTTGGTTTTCTGGAGTCCAACCCCCAAACCCACCCCCGCATCCATTCTGTTATTTTTATTTCTAAAAAGCTTTCACAGCATTATTATTATTATTTTAAAAAGGCAAAAGAAGGGGATAAAAAACATTTTTTTAAATATCACTAGCTAGAATGCCTAGGAGCCAGTTACAAAATCAGTAATGGCATTGTGCAAACAACTTGGCTAAATAAAAGTGATCTAGTGTGTGGTACTAAAAGTGATCTCAGAGGGCAATCTGAATTTTATCCTCTGCTTCCATTTTAGTGTTTCCTGCAGTGCAGCTACAGAATAGCAGCTCTCTTGTGTAAAAAATAATAATATTTGGATTCTTTAAAGTTTCTAGTTCAATCAGTGCCATTTCCCAACACTGCTTTGAAGATGAGAATGAAAAGACCTACAGGGTGCACTTCCAAATGAAGGCTCTCTTTAACTTGCACTGCAAGCTTTGGGTCAATATAATTGCTTTCACTGAACAAGACTTTTAATCAGAGCTATCATATTAGCTTAACAGTGGAACTGGAAGCTGTATCCAGTCCAAACCAAATCTTTCATAGTATCATAAAATGGATCTCTGGGGTGATTAAACCTAACCTCATATTCTGAGGAATGATTCACTAAAATTTAAACCATCCCCAACTGGTGCAACCTAAAGAAACTTCTGACTACCCAGTTCCCTCAGTGGCAGCAAACAATTCCCCCTGCAACACTTCTCTCTCACATGCCTTCCATGCCAAAAGCTCTCTCATTTGCTCAGTCTCCCCCGCCCCCTGCAGTTTTCCTAAAACGTGATGCCTCAGACTGGCCATAATACTCCAAGGACATCGTTAATGAAGGAGGCCATCTTCAGCCAGCTGGTTCTTGGCTCAACTAGGCTCAGCTGAGGTCAAGTCCCCAACCCTGGCTCAGCCCAAGAAACACTTGCTCGGCTGGAGCCCAGCCGATTGAACAGAGGCCAAAAAGAGATGTTCTGGGGGTGCAATGCAGGTGAGACCAGGGATTGGGCTGGGGCTCAGGTGGATCCTAAGCCTGTTCAGCTTGGTCATGTAATCTGGCACAGAATTATTTAAAAGACTTGTTTTCCTTCTGTCAGGCTCGGGCAAAGCAGCAACACAACTGACAGGACTTCAGGGAGGAGGAAGGGGTTCAGCTGGGAGTGGGTCACACGGGAGCAAGCTGGGGATGGGGAAGGAGATGTTGGGACAGACAATACTGGCATGGGGTGACAGAGGATAATGAGGGGACAGAGGCCAGTGCACAGGAAGCCAAGCAGCGGGACCCAGAGCCAGAGAGGCCCCCATCCACACAAACATGGCAGGTCCTAAGATGTAGGGAACAGCGGGCGGGACACTCCAGGAAGCAGAGGCAGGCCAGGGCCTGCAGCCTAGTTCACTAGCTGGCCAGGTAGGGAAGCAGGTCTGCAATTTCTCAGCTGGGGCAAACAGAGAGCAGGTGAGGGTCACTTGCCTCATCAAGCCCAGATGCTGCAATCAGCAGACACAGTGTCAGAAGGCAGCAGAGGGAGCTGCTCTGTCTGCTCAACTGCCCATGTTGAGGGACCTCACCTGGGATTCGCCGTGCACCTTCCCAGGTTTCTACTTTGAGATTGACTGCTGATCTTGGCTTACTTGGACTGACTCCATACTGTGTTTCCTGATCTTTGGGCTTGGCTTGTGTGGATTGGCGTCTGGACTTGGAACTTCATCTTGGCACACTGTCAGTCAGGTAGGCCAGGGGATTAGGACACAGCAGTCCCACTCTGCAGAGCGGGCTTGGGATCTGGTGTAAATTTATATGGGCTTCCCTTGCACTGACTTGCTTCACAGCAGCTTCTTGTGCGTAGGATCAGAGCCAGCCTGCCAAGGAGAGACCAACTGCAGAACACGGCCATGCGTTTACTTCTTTCGGTGTTCAAGCCATGCCATACAGACACAGTCCTGCTGCTGGCAGGTATCAGCCTGCTTCCAAGGCAAACAAACCAAGGCACAGAGGAGGAGGAGGGGGCTCAGGCTGCCTTGTGTGCCTGCCCAGTCCTGCCTGGTGTCAGGTAGAAGGAACCAAGAGAACAGCTCAAGCCCCTCCTGTGCACCGTTACAGAAGGGGGGGGCAGAGCTGGCTCACTCATTAGTCAGGGTGAAGTAGCTGCTTCAGGCAGCAGAAGCTCAAGAGAAAGCTCTCCACCTGTCCCACCACTTCTGCCGCCTCTGGACCCCCCCCCCAATCTTGCCAAGTTTCAGCCAGAGGTGGGTGTTCTGCAAGGCCTTGGTGCTTGTCTTCTCCACTCCAGGGGAAACAAGCAGCAACACCTCATCCCAGAACACCCCCCTCTCTCTGAAACTTGGCAAGAGGGAGGCGTTCTGGTGGCAGCAGAAGTGGTGGTGGGTGTTGGTAGGGGGCCAGGAGGCAGCACATTTCCGTTTCGCCTCAGATGGTTAAACGGGGATGGGCCACCCTTGTGGGGGAGCCGCCTCTAAGTGCCAGTCCCAAGGATCCCTTGGCTGCTGCAGCCTTTCACTGAGCACATCTCCTGGAAGATGCTGCTGCTGCTGAAGAAAGCCAGACCTCGCCCAAGTGGGGAGCAGCAGCAGCAGTAGCAGAGCTTAGTCAAAAAGTGAGGAGAAGGTGGCAAGGCTGGGCTGCACCTTAAAGAGCAGCTCAAACCTTCCCAGCTGTTTTATGGGCTCCTTGGTGTTGCTGCTGCTGCTTTCAGTAGGTTCTTTAGCCCCACCCACCCCCACCTTCACACTTCCCATCACAAAGCCTTTCTCCTTCCCTTGCACTTGACAAGCCTTCAAGCATAGCTGTGCTGTCAGTGTAAGCATATTTTGGGTGACTACCTACCAGATCCAAAGAGAGTTTCTCTTTGGTCATTGCACTGACTTCAGGGATGTGAGATTTAGCTTGGGCTTTAATGTAGCATTTTTCTCCTCCAGCAAAACGAATTCCACTTATGCCCTAGAAAGACAGACCTTGGTTATTAACATAAATGTTGAGGTGCCCACCAACTGCTGCAAGATGCAGAAGTGCTTTTAACATAAAATGCTTTGCTTCCCACTAAAAAAGACCCAAAGTTATTCACTACCAAGTAAAAAGTACAGTAATAAAATAATATTTAAAAAGATTTAACAATGCAATTATATCACTGGTACTCTCAAATGACCAGGAAAATGAAGACTTTTCAGGAACCAAAATATTGACAAGGGAGGTCTCCCTAGAGATAGCATAACATAAACAGTCGGCTACTTCAGAGAAGGCATTTCCTCTCAACACATGTACAGCACATTGCAGTAGCCTAACCTGGAGGTTATCAGAGCAAAGACAATTAAAGCTGGCTATTCCCATCTAGATAGGGCTGCAGTTGGGCTCCCAGCCCAAGCTGGTAGAAGGCCCTCAGTGCCACTAGGGCCACATGTGTCTCCAGTGACAGGACTGGATCCAGGAGTAGCTCCAAGCTGTGAACCTGCTTCTTCCAAGGGAGTGTAACCCCATCCAGAACTATTCTTGCTCATCTGGGCACAGAAACCACCCCCTTGCAATGTCTTAAGTCTTAGCTGGACTGAGCGTCCATTTGTTGGTTCTCATCCAGTCCATTAGCAAGGTCAGGCACTGTTCCAGCCCAGCAGTGCCCTGTTCTCCCTGCTCACAGTCTTCACACAAGGATTCCATGGTCAGTCGTATCATAGGCCATTGAGAGGCCAAGGAGAATAATCAGAGATGCTTTTACCTCCCCCCCCCCCAGCATTTTTGATGAACTGCTCAGAGGTTCTATTTACAATCAAGTGGTATATAATTTTTGTTCAATGATTTTTAAAAATTCTGTACATGGCAGCCAAGGTGGTCTCAGTAAAAAAAAACAAAAAAAACTAGGCTTGGACCCCAACTGAAATGAACACTGAGCCTAATAAATAATTTCCATGTCCATCGGAGAGTTCTTCTCTTCTCCCCCCCCCCACCCGCTGCTGCCTTGGTGCTTTCACTCCAGATGCATACAGAGGGGAGTGCGACTGGTTTGCCAGCCCTGGGAGCCAAGCTGAGAGGGTGCTGCAACAATGACATAGAATGGAAGGCAAGAGGTGGAGGTGTGTGTGTCAAATTTTGGCATCATACAGGGCACTGCTGAAATTTGAAAGCCCAGAGTTCACCACTGCTTCTTCCATTCCCTCTTGGGATACCCCCCCCCCCAAAAAAAACCTTCAGCCAACCATACTTACAGTCTGAAAATCGTAAACTTCAATAGCCTCTTCCTCACCACTTCCAGTTTTAAAGGTTTCCAGGTTGTTCACAGCATCTATTTCCATTGACACCTCTTGTGCCTTCCCATTAATACTCATCATGTAATGGACATTGTATACCTGGGTTGAAAAAGGGGAGAAAGATTATGACTTTGGTAGAAACCTATCCAACTAGATCTGGTATCAAAGGCTACAGGTTAGATGTTCTATGACACGGGTGTCAAACACAAGGCCCGGGGGCCTAATCCGGCCCGCCAGACCTCGTCATGTGGCCCGCACGCGCCTCCCTCCCTCCCGGTGCCCGCCCGCCCGCACCGGGGAGGGAGGGCGCGCGCGCTCACTGCACACACGCAAACACACACGCACAGGCACACGCACACAGAGCAACCTCCTTCCCCTTCCCCCTGATCACGTGCCCCACTGCTGCCGGGACGGTCACCAGCACCACCCCCTCCCTGCATCTACACACACACACACGCACACACACAGCCGCGCAGCTGGCCTCTCTTGTTCCGTCCGCAGCCGGCACAGGCGCTTCCCCTCTGGGAGCCTCGCGGAGAAAGAGGCGCCGCGGCGGGGAGGAAGAGAGAAGTAGCAGCCGGCGCCGATCTCCTCCTCCTGTTTCGCCACCGGCGGAGGATCCTTCTCCTTCCTGCTCCTCTTTCCTGCCGCCACCGCCTGGAGGTAGCTTTTCTCCTTGGCGTTGCCGGCCGGCTCTCCTCCCTTTCCCCGCGCGCCCTTGCGCCGCTCCCTCGGGGGGCCATGGGGCTCCTGTCGCAGGGCTCCCCGCTGAGCTGGGAGAAGACACAGCGCCACGCGGAGCACGTGCGCAAACACGGCATCCTCCAGTTCCTGCACATCTACTGGGCGGTGGGCGCGAGGCACAAGGACGTGCTCAAGTGGGGCAACGAGGTGAGTGAGGGCCGGGGAGATGGAGCTGAAGACCGGATGGATCCAAGAAGCTGCCTTCCTTCCTTTCCTCTCCTCTCCTCTCCTCCTTACTTTTTTTCTCTCTCTTCTTTCTTTTGTCCACCCACCATGGCGCACTTTTGCTGCTGCTGCTTCAACTTCAACACAACAACCTTGGGAGGTAGACCGCTGGCGGCCCTGCCCTCGCCCAACACCACTGCACGGTGCACATGTTCATAGCTGTCAACTTTTCCCTTTTCTTGCGAGGAATCCTATTCAGAATAAGGGAATTTCCCTTTAAAAAAGGGAAAAGTTGACAGCTATGCATGTTGCATGGGGAGCGAGTTTACTGGGCGTTGACGGGTTTTGCCCTGAGGAAAAGTTTGGGGTTGTTATGGTTGTTATTGTTATTTG
The DNA here is from genome assembly GCF_009819535.1 of Lacerta agilis. Classification (NCBI taxonomy): domain Eukaryota; kingdom Metazoa; phylum Chordata; class Lepidosauria; order Squamata; family Lacertidae; genus Lacerta; species Lacerta agilis. Next base: position 486,566 of record NC_046318.1, on the reverse strand, counting down.
TTAAATTTGTTTGCTGCCCTTGGATCTCAGGATAGTTCACGACATGAAAAAGCACAACATACATAATAAAGCAAACCAATAAGACACACACACACGTGGGTTCCCTTGCACCCCCAATTCTGCTGGTTCACACTCAACCGAGACCATTTTTTGCAGTGTGAAACCTGTGTCACCTTGGAAAGCCACAAGCACATCCGATTTAAAGCTTGTGTCTCACATTCGGTTTCAGAAGTGGTTTAAAAGGCTTGTATAGCATCACTTATGAAAATGCCCTTCAGCTTCCCTCCTGCATGTAACAGATTGCTTTGTGCCTGGGTCTTCTCACATGGTGACTATTCAGTAGGCATGGTGCTTGTTTACTAATTAACCCTGAGTTAAAATGATTGAAGTAGTGCATGGAGTGGACACATAGTCCTACAGATAAAACCGGCCCTTTGCGGGTGACCAAACTGCTGATGCGGCCCCCGATGAATTTGAGTTTGACACCCCTGTTCTATGAGATCTCAGCATCCATGCTGATGCTGGCATACCTAGGATGGCTCTCAAAATGTTATCGCCCCAAAAGTCATGGTGGGTCAAATCCTCACTTGCTATTCTTGTCTGCATTGAGAGATGGTGATTTGAATGTGAAGGGGTTTTCTTTGGCTTCATTGTCATGGTCAGATCCTGGTGAGGTTTAGATAGCCAGTTACCATTTCATCTGCAAGAAAGATCACTCTGCCTGCTTTCTGGTCATTAAAATGGTTCACCCCTAGATGCTGATTAAATCCAAGGGCCAAGAAGTTTCCAGGAGGCAAGGCAGGCCCTCCTGCTATGGAATATGCAGATTACTACCAGCTTCTATGACCTTAAAATGTTTTCCAGAGTTAACAGAAAGGCCAGTTAAAGTAAAGCTAATTAAGTTAAATTCAAGGCTGACAGAAACCTTCTATGGTCCTTGATGCTCAGTTGCATATGAGTGATGTCTTAGTGCACCCTCTGGAACCTTTTATGCCTTGGGCACTTGCCCAAAGTTTAGGGCAAAGGCTTAGGGTTGCGGGAAACCATTATGGAATGGATGGAGTCTCTTGCACCAGGGTGGCTTTCTCCAACCTGGTATCCTCCAGGTGTTTTGGACTAAAACTCCCAGTATTGGTCATGGTGGCTGGGACTGAAGGGAGTTGTAGTCCTAAATATCTACAAGGCACTATGTTGGAGAAGGCTGTCTATGTGCAAGTAAAAGGCTCCATCCACCCCATAATGGTTTTCTGCAATGTGGCACAAAATTATATTTTGTGACTGATGCCCAGGAAGCAGTCTCAAAACTGCAATTCTCAGCATTCCAAATGTTCAAACTGTCCAAGAAGATTGGTACTTCCTGCTGTTGGGCTGCATCTTCTTAAAAAAAAAAAAAAACATCTTTGGACCCGGCCAATATGGCCAACTATCACCCAGTCTCAAATCTTCCATTCTTGGGCAAGGTGATTGAGCGGGTAGTTGCTGAACAATTCCAGGCACACCTGGAGGATGCAGACCATTTGGATCCCTTCCAATCGGGATTCAGGTCTCATCATGGGACTGAAACTGCCTTGGTCATGCTGGTCGATGATCTCCGGTGGGCTAGGGACAAAGGTGAAAGCTGTTTTCTAGTTTTGCTGGATCTCTCAGCAGACTTTGATACCATTGACCATTACATCCTTCTGGACCATCTAGAGGGGGTGGGAGCTGGGGGAACTGTTATACAGTGGTTCCACTCCTTCCTCCTGGGACATGTCCAGAAAGTGGTGTTGGGGGATGAATGTTCAGACCCCTTGGCTCTCACTTGTGGGGTGCCTCAGGGTTCCGTCCTCTCCCCCATACTTTTTAACACTGAAGCTACTAGGAGAGATCATCAAGGGGTCTGGGCTGGGTGTTCATCAGTATGCGAATGATACCCAGCTCTACCTCTCTTTTAAATCAGAACCAGTGAAGGCGGTGAAGGTCCTGTGTGAGTGCCTGGAGGCGGTTGGAGGATGGATGGCGGCTAACAGATTGAGGTTGAATCCTGACAAGACAGAAGTACTGTTCTTGGGGGCAGGAGGTGGGCAGGTGTGGAGGACTCCCTTGTCCTGAATGGAGTAACTGTGCTCCTAAAGGAGCAGGTGCGCAGCCTGGGAGTCATTTTGGACTCACAGCTGTCCATGGAGGCGCAAGTCAATTCTGTTTCCAGGGCAGCTGCCTACCAGCTCCTTCTGGTACACAGGCTTAGACCCTACCTGCCTGTGGACTGTCTTGCCAGAGTGATGCATGATCTGGTTATCTCCTGATTGGACTACTGCAATGCGCTCTACGTGGGGCTACCTTTGAAGGTGATCTGGAAACTACAACTAATCCAGAATGTGGCAGCTAGACTGGTGACTGGGAGCGGCTGCCGAGATCACATAACACCGGTCTTGAAAGACCTACATTGGTTCCCAGTACTTTTCCGAGCACAATTCAAAGTGTTGGTGCTGACATTTAAAGTCCTAAATAGCCTCGGTCCTGTATACCTGAAGGAGCATCTCCACCCCCATCGTTCAACCTGGACACTGAGGTCCAGCACTGAGGGCCTTCTGATGGTTCCCTCCCTACGAGAAGTGAGTTTACAGGGAACCAGGTAGAGGGCCTTCTTGGTGGTGGCGCCTGCCCTGTAGAACGCCCTCCCACTAGATGTCAAGGAAATAAACAACTATCTGACTTTTAGAAGACATCTGAAGGCAGCCCTGTTTAGGGAAGTTTTTTTTTCTTGATTAAAAAATAGCTTTATTTAAATTTTAAAATACAAAAAATAGACAAACGATGAATAGAAATCATAAAATCCAAACAAATCACCTGTAAAATTTTACAAACAAACTGAAAGAAGAGGAAAGAAAAAAGATACACAAAAGTAAAAAGAAAATGCAAAAATTACAAAAATACAAAAAGGAACAAAGAATTATAATTAACAATTTAAAATTGACTTCCAATTATTTGTATATCGCTTCCCTTAATAATTGCTCATAACTTGCTATATCTCTTACTACAATTCAAAAGACACAAAGAAAAAATAGATTAATATATGATTCCCTTTATGTATCTCAATCTAAGCAAATCACCAACTCTGTTTTTCTACCTCTTTTTTCAAAAAAATCTTCAACATATTTCCACTCGGCTTTTGATTTTGTTTTGGTATGTTTCTAATTGCTGCCGTCATCTTGGCTAAATTCATAAATTCCACTAACTTAATCTGCCATTCTTGGACTGTTGGTATTCTCTCCCCTTTCCAATTTTGGGCAATAAGTAGCCTGGCTGCTGCACAAGCATACAAAAAAAATATTTTTCCTATCTTCAGGTATATTTTCGGGAGTCATACTTAATAAAAAGGCCTCTAGTTTGTTTGTTTTTTTCAAACGTAACTCTCAGCATTTTTTCCCCTTATACTTCACTCCAAAATCTATTAACCTTTATACATTTCCACCAGCAATGAAAATAACTGCCTACTTTTTCTTGGCATTTCCAACATTTGTTCGTTTTGGTTTTAAAGATTTTAGCCATTTTCTCTGGTGTTAAATGTCATCTATAAACTAATTTCATCATATTCTCTTTAATTCCTGTACAGGCTGTAAATCTCATATTAACTTTACACAACTTATTGTGTTCTGTAAATTGGTCTTCCTAAGTCCTGAGCCCATTTTATCATTACACACTTCACTTCTTCATCTTTTAATTCCCACTCTGTTTAGGGAAGTTTTTAATGTTTGATGTTTTTCTGAGTTTTTAATGTTCTGTTGGAAGCCACCCAGAGTGGCTGGGGAGGCCTGGCCAAATGGGCAATGTATAAGTAATAAACTACTACTACTACTACTACTACTACTACTACTAATCTAACCTCTACAGCCAGAAGAATACATCCCCCAACCCATGTGCCAAGTTTGAGGGGAAATGTTGTTTAAAAGAACTCCTTCTGGGACTCTGTTTCAGTTTTAGTGCTTTTAAACCATTGGCTGATAAGAAAGGGTTAAAGCAGCACATCTAAATAGCAAAGTTTGTCATTATGAACATGGCACAAAGTATTTAAATGTCAGGATATATGTGTGGATGGGATTGCTGCCTGGGCTCTTTTGGGAGGAAGCATGGGATATAAATTCAATGAAATAAAAAAATTGACACCTAGAATCATAGAATCCTAGAGTTGGAAGAGACCCCAAGGGCCATCCAGTCCAACCCCCTGCCAAGCAGGAAACACCATCCAAGCATTCCTGACAGTTGTGTAAAGTTAATATGAGATTTACAGCCTGTACAGGAATTAAAGAGAATATGATGAAATTAGTTTATAGATGACATTTAAAACCAGAGAAAATGGCTAAAATCTTTAAAACCAAAACGAACAAATGTTGGAAATGCCAAGAAAAAGTAGGCAGTTATTTTCATTGCTGGTGGAAATGTATGAAGGTTAATAGATTTTGGAGTGAAGTATAGGGGGGGGGGAAGCTGAGAGTTACGTTTGAAAAAAACACCTGTGAGTGACAAGCAGCTGGGTGCTAGACTTCAAAATGTTTCTTTTGCCATTTCATCCAGTTATCCAGCCTCATACAACCAACATGCTTAACTCTATTCTTGCATGAAGGGGTTAAGACCATAGAGTAAGCTATCCTTCCAGGCTTAGCTAGGTCACTCCCCCTTACCTTGGGAAGAAGGACTACCAAACACAGGGGCGTAGCAAGGGGGGGCGGGCCGCCCCAAGTAGCCCGGGGGGGGTGACACTCGTGGCTGCCCCCCACGATCGGCGCCTCCAGCCAGCTTTCCCCCTTTCAGCAGCTTCCCCCCCTGCTGGTTGGGCTCCCTGAGCGGAGCCAGAGAATGGAGAGGGGTGGGCCAGCGAGGAGGGGTGACACAAGCGTGACGCCCCTCCTCGCTGGCCTGGGCAGTGGCGTTGCTCCGTGCGCATGCGCCATGACGTCATGCGCACGGAGCGACGCCCCGCCCCCCAGGGTTGCCGCTTGGGTTGCCCCCCCCCAGCAGCCAAGCGGCTCGCGACGCCCCTGACCAAACACTTTGCTCTCTTTCTCCCACCATATGAAACCTACCAGTAAGGAGGTCTAAGCTGGATGCTCCAAGCTTAGACTGTGTGGCTTAAGCAAGCTTTATTTGTGTTTCTATACATATTTAGAAATTCACAACTTTGGAAAGTGCGGTAAGCTAAACTTCCTGTTTTTTCTTGATGCTGTATGGAAAAGCACATGAAGAGCTGCAAGTAAACCATTTTAACATACCAAATGTATGGTCTCTTTGTTTGCTAAGGGAAGTGGGCAACTTAGAAGGTGACGTTAGAAAGTTTTAACAGCCCATATTTCCACACTTTACTTGGCTGCATATTTTCTGGTTTTAAATCTCTACTGGGGCACACTTACCAAAAAGTATTTTCCCCAAACTTGGATCAAGGCATCCAATAAATTCTATTATACCTAGTATTTTTCTTTTAACCAAAATATAAAAAATTGAAGTCAACAATCCAAACTTTTCTAGAGATCCTACTTACTTTCAGGTGGAAAGCCAGGCCTAGAATGGAGAAAGGGGACCCTGTGAGGAATTGGGAGCAATTGTGCTTGGATTGTATCTGCTGCGTGCAGATATATTATTTGTTTATTTTATTCCTAGTAGCGCCTTCTATCCTGCTATGGCTGTAAAAGAGCAGCAGAGAAGAAATCTCCATGCCAGAATGAGAGGAAATAAAATATCTGAAGACCTTGGCAAACTCTCAAGAAGAAATCTTAAGGCAGTTTGTGTTTCTTATTGAAACTTTGTTGGCTGAATTGTAAATGAAACCTGACAGAACAAGGGACATCTCTGTGTTCAAAACGGAAACGTTCAGATCTGGAATTTTAAAACTGCAGCTTCGTCCACAACACATTGCTGTAGACTAATAATTAAAGCACAAGATCTGCCTTATATACCACAGAAACTCTTGTTGAATTCTGTTGTGAATTAGAGGCACACTAAATAAGGCTCAAGGGATGCGGGTGGCGCTGTGGTCTAAACCACTGAGCCTAGGGCTTACCGATCAGAAGGTCGGTGGTTCGAATCCCCGTGACGGGGTGAGCTCCCGTTGTTTAGTCCCTGCTCCTGCCAACCTAGCAGTTCAAAAGCACATCAGAGTGCAAGTAGATAAATAGGTACCGCTCCAACGGGAAGGTAAATGGCATTTCCGTGCGCTGCTCTAGTTTTGGTGTTCCGTTGCACCAGAAGTGACTTAGTCATGCTGGCCACATGACCCGGAAAACGGTCTGCAGACAAATGCTGGCTCCCTTGACCTGTAAAGCGAGATGAGTGCCGCAACCCCAGAGTTGTCTGTCTGGACTTAACTGTCAGTGGTCCTTCTAAAGAAGCCACCCAGTGCAGCACATTTGCCACAGCTCCCGTATGGTGACACTAAACCCGGGTTTTCCATTCAGCCTACCCTCCATAGGAGCCATGGGGGCTTTGGCCCCCACAATAAAATATTTGAGGGGGCTGAGTCCCTCAAAGTTGATGAGAATTCCACTCAAATGGTGTGCGTGCACTGTGTCATGTGATGGATTCTGCAGGGCTTACGTGGGCCCCCACAATATTTTATTCAAGTTGGCACCCTGCTACCCTCTGATTATCAACAAGTTTATTTACTTGAAGAATGAAGGATAACAGATAATTTCCAGTGCAGGGTCTGGTTCCACAACTGCTGCTTGTCTTGTATTTTCTTCACACATGAAAAAGTACCAGCATCACATTTTGTAGCTCAGCTTTATGGATCCTGGCCCCTGAGATGGATCCTGGAAGCACACAGAGTACAGTCCAAGACCTGGCTTTGTTTAAAAAAACAGGGGTCTCCTGCACACAGTCCTTATTTCCGGGAATGGTTTGGGGCACTGTGGGGAGAGCAGCTTAGGGGTCTGCTGGTAGCTTCAGACACCATTGGTGAATATGGTTAACTTTCATTCATGGCCCAGTCAGAGGTAGCCCTGAGCCCAATGTATCTGATCCAAACAAAATCCAAACAAATCCCTCACTTCTCACCTCTTTGTCAGTCACCTTCCAATAGTAAAAGGCTCCCATGGCCCCAAAGAGTAGGAGGATGGCTCCGCCGATAAGCACCATGGCCCCAATCCTGAGCAGCCGCCTTGTACTAGAGGGTTTTGCCATCACAGCTGAGTATGCCTGCAGCAGGGTGGGAAGCAATGTGACTTGAATCAGAGAGGGCAGAGGCCATGCCAAGGCTCCTCATTCGGAGGATGAGCACTTGATCTGCAGTGAAGCCATGGAGGTTCACATGGGGCACACAAAGTCTTTGCTCAGAAACTGAGTGAGCAACAATTCCGTCCAACCCTCTTAAAAATTACAACAAAAGTACCAAACAGTCAAGGAAGGGGGTATTTTGAATTTGGGGTGTGCACATGCATGTCTACACAAGACTGAGAGAAAAGAAAGAGGACAGAGGCTCACATCCAGAGCAAAATGTGGATTTGTGCCTGCCTGCCTGTCCATTAGTGGGGGAGGGGTTTGGGTTCAATTCTGGCCATTTCAGACTTCCTAAGGTTGAAAAACTTCTCATTTAGAGGAGGAAAGTCCAGGACAACATTGGGATGTGGAGGACATCTTGAGGACACTCCTACCTTAATGGGGAGACAGGCAGGTGCAAGCCTACCTATTGTCCAGATTTCCACCTACCAGCCCTCCTGAAAGGGAAATGCTCCACTTCCACTTAATATGATATAAGAAATGAGATACCTGTGCATACACACACCCAGTAAACCCCAAACACATGCCAGGATGGCAACTTCTCATGTACACTGGCCTTTCTGCTTCCAAGTAGAGGTGACAAGTCAAGAGGCACTGGCATGTTCTGGCATTTGCCACGATGGGCTGACATTCAAGTTCCATGTATTTCATGCCTCAAATATCGGATTCAAATCCCACCTCAGCTGTGAACTTACGACATGGCCTTGGACCAGTCCCTCCATTCTTTCTAGGCAACCTGTTGTGCAGTACAATCTTGAGCTTATTAATCTGGAAGTAGCAGCTTCACAAAGGGGCAAAGTGGGGGGTGGGGTGGGGTGGGGTGGGGGAGAGAGAAGCAGCACCTTCCGTTACAGTATTTGAAGAAGTACCAAATCCTGTCCCTGCTAGCCATTTTTCCTGGTAGCCTGTTTCTTTCCTAAAGAGCTACTGACATATGTCTATGCTCAGGTATGCAGGGAAATGGGCTCCTTCCCTGGCACAGACCCTTCCTGGCTGTTGAGATGGTTCTGTGGAATGTCGGCTGCCTGAACGTCACAGGCACCTGGTACAGATTGTTTGTAACACGTCAGCTTGGACTTCTGTGACGCTCTCTTGTGGGACTGCCACGGAAGATGGATCTGGCTGCAACATTGGGTGAAGAAGCTGCATGTGAAGCAGGGGGCCATCGGCAGACCACGGAGTGGAGCTTCACCCCACTGCTGTGGGAACATCTATACTTCCAGAGTTGTACTGGCTGCCTAATCACTACGGGGCTCAGTTCAAGGTTTTGCCAATGCCCTGATGCACTTTGCACAGTGACACAGGATGGGGCCTCTGGAAGGCAATTAAAGATTCATCTTTTTCATGTGGGCATTTGATGGAGGACTTAGGTTCAATTTGGCTCCTTTTAGTCCTCTGCTGAACTGCTTGATTGCATGGGTTTTCTAAATGTGTTTTTGTGTGCTGCTCTGAGATGCTTCTGGATAAGGGATGGTATAAAATAATAAATAGAGAAATGATTCACAATGATCAAGAAAACTAAGCTCTGAAGAGATCCATTCTGTATCAGACCCTGTTCCAGGTTGTCCAGCACCTTGACACAAATCAACTTTTCCAACATGTTCTTTTCTGTCCTGCTAGTGGCTGCTAGTTCCTCACATCCTTCTGCTTTGATCCTGACACCCAGCTGAAGGTCCATGGGGCCACGGGGTGGGGGGGTGGGGGGTAGGGGGAGAGATCTGAATCCCACAGGGTGGAATGTAGGTGCAACACCATCATTTTGCAGGTGTGCGTGTGGGTCCTGTCACCTGTGAATGCTCTGAATTAGTGAATTGCCCTTCTGTCTGGATCTTGTATTTTGATGCTGGTGGGCCTCTGGGCGCAGACCCAAGCTTGCTATAGTATTTGGAGCGGAGGTTCGCCTGCCCTAGCTGTGTGAGAGCGGTTCCAACTAAAACTAGACTTTCTTCTTCCTGGCCAGTTGCCCAACCAGCCAACTGCAAAGCCATAAAAAAATGTGTGAGTCAGGTATTTTTTCTGATTTGCACTGGTCTTTTTTTTTGGGGGGGGGAGGAACCTGCCCTCTGCATATGCCCACTTTGAGGGGCTCCGCACATGCTGGGGTTGGGGGGCAGGCCAGAAGTACCTTAGCCGAGGCACTTTGCACAAGAACTGCAGAGCACACACATCACGTGCCTCTCCCCAAGATGAGGGGGACGCCTGGAGCATTATTCATTACTAAATGGAGTGGGGGGGGCGTAGAAAGAGTGAATAGGGTTCCCAAGCGAGCGATCCTCCTTCCCTTTTCCCCAAGAAGCAGAAGTAGGGACCCCCTGTCTGTTTTTGCCATTGTTTGTGTGAGTCTTCTGAGGAAAAATCCCCAGTTCCTTTGCGAGGGGAGGGAGAGAACAGTTGGCTTTCTCTTTTGCGCGAAAGAAAGTCCCGTCCCGCCCCCCGCCCCCTGCTGCATTATTTGTGAGTCCGCAGCAAATCCCCCAGATCCCTCCGAAATCGTTAGACAGAGCTCCATCTGTAAGGTAGAAGCAGGACTTTTTTTTTTTTTTTTTTGCAAAAAAAGTTTCCGCCAGCAAAGGGGGGCAGAAAATTGGCTGGGCGAAGGGGAGCGGCGGGCTGTACTCACGGGGGGCATCGGGGCGGGCTCCCCGTCCTCCGGCTCGGCCAGTGCGATGGGCACCTTCTCCAGCCTCTCGGCCATCCTTTCCGCGGGACGTCGGCTGCCAGCTCCGTCTCGGCGGCTCTGCCTGCGGCTCCTACGGGAGCCTCGACAGCATAGACGCGCAGGGAGGCGGCGCATCTGGCAAGGCGCGCGCGCGGCGGAGGAGCCGGAGGGGGGGCGTTTCCAGAGGGTAGAAAAGGTGCGCTTGGGGTGTTTTTGGTTTCTTAACTAAACTTAAAAAAAAAACACCTCCCCAGCCTGTTGAATCCATCTGTGCCACAGGCACATGCCTGGTCTCATAAGTAGGAGCTGTGAAAGTTTACGAAAAAGAATAACGTGCAGAATTGTTCCAAAACTGTGTCGAGGGAGGTGCGGTAGGGGGCTCCGCTGCAATTCCCAGGAAAAAAAAGCAGGAGAGGGGGGGTTATCACAACACCGGGGCTTTGCTCTTTAATTGGCCATGAGAAAGGAACTCTGTCTATGCTCAGAAGCATATTTCCCCTTGGCAGATTTTTAGTCGAGTTGCACGACACTGTGCAGAATGCGAAAAAGCTCTGCTAAATAGGTGCAGTTGAAGATGGAGAGGTGGGGGGCCATGATATTCTGGCTTGGGGAACTTTGTCAAAATAGTAATGTGGGCTGAACAAGGTAACTGGTAGGTGGATTTGTAGCTCGCTGACTGACAGAACCCAAAGAGTGTTCATTAATGGTTCCTCGTCATCCTGGGAAAAACCACTGAGCCTCTTGGGCTTGCCAATCAGAAGGTCAGCAGTTTGAATCCCCATGACAGGGTGATCTCCTGTTGCTCTGTCCCTGCTCCTGCCAACCTAACAGTACAAAAGCACGTCAAAGTGCAAGTAGATAAATAGGTACCGCTCCGGCAGGAAGGTGGGCCTTGGGGGATCCACAGGGCTTTGGAGCCAAAGCCATTGGGGCTTTCCACCAGAGCAAAGCAGGGACCTCTCCTACAACAGTCTCTCCCCCAGAGACTCTCAGAAAGGAAACTCCTTGCAACCCCTCTCTGCTTCCCCAGCTAAATTACTTCACACACAGAGAGAGAGAGAGAGAAAAACACACACACACACAAACACATGCTCTGCCATTTTCCTGACTCCAGAAGGATTCCCTGCCTTGCCTCTGTTGCAAGGCAGGGAATCCTTCTGGAGTCAGGAAAATGGCAGAGCATGTGTTTGTGTGTGTGTGTGTGTGTGTGTGTGTTTCTCTCTCTCTCTCTCTCTGTGTGAAGTAATTCTTCCAAGCCCCAGAAGACAAAGAGAGAGGTGATATTTTAACAGGGGTAGAGACAGTTTCAACACTGCACTTCAGGTAAGGAAGTTGCCTCATGTGGTTTTGAAATGTTACCATCTAGTAATCATCACGTGTTATGTTTTGATGAATTATTTAATGGATTGTCATTTAATATTTTGATGTCTTAGTCTGAATTTGTGTTTTAACTGTTGACATGTTGTAGACTGTTTATGGCTTTTTGTATCGTGTAATATTTTTCAACATCTATGAAAAGATACATGAATAAAATTGATGGTAACATTCATAGCTTTTTCGCTGCTCTGTAAGCATGCATTTTTCTCTCCTGGGGTGAGCAAGAGCATTCAAGAGGATCAGTGCAGCTCTGGAATCCCCACCACACCTTCCTTCCAAAGCCCAGAGCATTTTTGCAACCTTTTAAAACGAGATAGATAGATAGAGAGAGAGAGAGAGAGAAACTGTGAGCATACTGGTGCCTTCAGAGAATTCTGGGCCTGTAGAATGTGTGGTGTCAGTGTAGTATAAAAAAGGTAAAGGACCCCTGACAGTTAAGTCCAGTTGCAAATGACTCTGGGGTTGACGGTGCTCATCTCGCTTTACTGGCCAAGGGAGCTGACATTTATCTGCAGACCAGGGCCGTCTTAAGCTTATCTGGTGCCGTGGTGCAAGGATCTATCCGGTGCCCCCCACCTCCCGGCACAGCACGGCACGGCACTAATTTGTTGAGCAGCCTTCTCCAAGCTGATGCCCTCCAGATGTTTTGGATTACAACTACCATCTGCCCTGACCAGCATAGCTATACTAGCCAAGACTGATGGCTAAGACTCTCCCACTTTTCCAACAGTGACAAGCTGAAGAAGAGCGCACGAGGAAGGGAAGGACTTTGGTGGCTCCCAAATCTGGGATCGCCTCCATCTGGCAGCGGGCTGGCCTCTTGCCGGGCCGCCAATCTCGGCTTCTGTTGCACCACCAGGATCCCCTAGAGGATCCTTCCCCGCCTCCATCTCTCCGTCCGCCCCATCCCCTGCTGCGGCTTCCCCGCAATGGTGCCCGCAGCCTGAGGTGGGTGAGGGGGTGCTGCCGGCAGCTGGAGGGGGCAGCCCGATGGGCAGGGACGTTGCTAGTTGTGGCCCACCTCTGCCTGCTCAGCTGAAGCGGCAGGAGCCCTGGCTGCCGCGCTGCCAGGAGGCTCTCCACCGGCTTCCCCACGACGGCGCCCGTAGCCCGAGAAGAGGCGGGAAGGAGGGGCACTGCTGGTGGGGCTGGAGGGTGGCTCCTCCAGCAGGGAGGCGGCTGCAGGGGTGGTGCAGCATGGCGGAGGTGCCCTCCAGAACTTGCCGCCGTGGCGCCTTGCACCACTGGGCTCTGTGGCTAAGACATCCCTGTCGCAGACAGTTTTTCTGGGTCATGTGGCTAGCATGACTAACGCTAAGTTGCTTCTGGCAAAACCAGAGCAGTGCACGGAAATGCCGTTTACCTTCCTGCTGGAGCGTTACCTATTTATCTACTTGCACTTTTTTGGTGTACTTTGAACTGCTAGGTGGGCAGGAGCTGGGACCGAGCAACGGGAGCTCACCCCATCGCGGGGATTGGAACCACCAACCTTCTGATTGGCAAGCCCTAGGCTCTGTGGTTTAACCCACAGCGCCACCATCATCCCAGCAGTGTAGTATAGATGTGAATCCTGCACTTCTCCACAGGCATCTGCCAAAGAACGATAATCCCCAGACTCCCCGCTTTGATTTAACAAACACAGTACATTTCTAGAACTTGTAGAATCTGAGAAACGAGGCAATGTGCACTGGCACTATTCTCTCCTCTCTATCTCTCTCTCTCTCCCCCCCCCCCCCACCAATGGTTTACTTTGCTGCCCCCTCAGTGGAAAAATAAATTTCTGCAGACACCTATGCCTCTCTCTTCACCTTAAAACTTTTAGCACTTCAGAAGTTGGTCTAATAAAATATTTCATCTTATCTATTATGCATCTCCTGTAAAAATTAAATGAAAGATTAATATTGCAAAAGATACCTGGCTCCTTTCTGCCCAGGGCTGCCACAAGTTCTCCTTTCCTTTGCTGTTATTATTAAAGAGACTCCATCTTGAAATACCCTAGGCTTCTCCAGTCATATGATTTCCACTTTTAATAACTTGTATTCTGGATTGGGGTTGGGGGGGGCATAGTTTTTCAGCCATTAGGGCATGTTGAATTTTTCAACTATCAAATTCCAAAAATGAGATGTGCAAAAAAGTTGTAACTTGACTTGGGAATTCAAAGTATTTTTGGTTCACTTCCGGTTAGGTGCCGGTCAATGGCGGACGGGGGTCGGACGGCTCCGTCCTTCGACAGGCTATAGGGACTACCCTGCCTGCGCCAGGGGTCCCTTAAAGCCACGGGAAGAGTGTCCCGTGGACTGCTGGCTTCGTGGGTCCCAGACGTGCCGTCTCCGCTCCTGATTGACCCTCGTAAGGGGGAAAATCAGGCGAGCGAAGCACCGGCACGGGACTGAAGAAGCGACTGCCTGCGGAGGATCAAAGCAGCGATCCCGCCAGACTTGAGCACCCAGCACTTCCGATATAGAAACTTTCAAAGAAACTCTGTAAGTAAAAACTTTGGACTATTTGACAAGTTTGGAAAACACTGCTTGCAGAGGAAATTTTAAAAGGAAGCCTGTTCCCTTTGTACTGTTTGCGCGAGCTTGGTAGCGCTAAAAGATCAAAGCCGCGACTAACGGGAAAGTTTTGCGAACTCTGCCAAACTTTTTAAAAGTTGATTAAAAGTTGCTTAAAGGATGTTTAAAGACTTAAAAGTAGTTGATATGGCAAAAGAAGACGCCCCTCACCCTCTGGATTAGGATTCCGGGTCAGTAGCGGGCTGCAATATATTGTTGCCATTTTTTTTCTTTGTTGGTGTTTCAGGACTGTTTACCAGTGGAGACATTTTGACTTCTTTGCAACCAGATACAAGTTACTTTTTGGACTTTGGTGGTAACACTGCAAGTTAGAAACTGTAACTGACTTGGGCTATATGAAAATAAACCCTTCTTGGCTTTAAGGAATTTATATTTTGAAAAACTTAAACTCTTTGCCTAAAAGCTGGATTTTTGGGACTGGTGTGGGCTCCTGGCTCAGCAGTCTCTTTGTTCTCAGAACTGAGCTGCTGGCCACCTGGTGTTTACTTTTGGGATTGTTGGCCTTCTGCTGTGAATGTCTGAGATTGTTACCACAGCAACTGGAGTGACCTTGAGATTACAATTGCAGAGCTTACAGGACATGGACACTAGATCAAAAACAACTGGTGCTAGCTCTGCACAAAAAAGAGGCTCTGTTTCCCTAACTCTACAGGAACAAATGGAGAAATTGGTTACTAGTGTGGCAGAAATTGCTGCAGGACTGAAAAGCGTTACTGAAGGGTTGAAGCAGACACAAGATCAAGTTTCATCAGGAAATACAGCAGTGAATTCAGCAATAGAAAAATTACAAGCTGATATAAAAGCTGATATTAAAAATTCTACGCAGACCCTGGAAAAATCAATTGGGCAAATTGAGGAGAACGTAAGGAAGAATAGAGAAGAAATTAATAGGATCGGGCAGGAGGTGACCACTCTGAAAAAGGACTCAGAGGAAATTAAAGTGGTTAAGGAAAAAATAAAAAAGGTGGAAGAAAAACTGGACAACTTAGATTTGGAGCAGATAGAGAATATTGGAACACGACAGAGAACTGTTGAAGAGTCTCTCGCTTTTCTGCAACTACATCAGAGAGAGGGCAACATCCGTTTGAGGGGTCTTCCAGAATTGGAAGGGGAAGACCTAAAAGCCTATATTGTGAACTTATTCTCAGGATTCTGGGAGGTAGAAGAAGTTAACGTCTCAGCGCGCATAGTGAAGGCCTTCAGATTTGGTCCAAGAGGTTCCAGAGGAAAGAAAAGTAATAAAACAGTTAGTGACTGTTTGATTGTGTGTCACGATCGACACGATAGGGACTTTTTTCTGGACTTGCATTATAGAAACAACCTGGTGGTGGAGCAGAACAAAGTAATTTTTTATAAGGATATCCCCAGATTTTTCTTGGACAAAAGAATTCCTTACAACGACTTGGCAACTGAGCTCAGAAAAAGGAAAATTCCCTTCAGTTGGGAATTTCCAGAAGGCCTGGCATTTACGTTTGAAGGAAAAAAGATAAGAATAAGATCCCTGGCGGAGAAGCAAAAGTTTTTGGACAAGCATCTGGAACAATTTAAAGGTACACCACTCGACCCAGCACAACTTTACAGGTTCCCAGAGGTATTTCCACCACCGCCGGGACTACCAAGTTTGCCAGGCCCAAGCCAGGATTCAGAGAAAGATAAGAAAGGAGAAGCAACTGGAGGAGAAGACTAAAGAAAGGAAAATGGCGCTCAAGTTAATGACATGGAATGTCCGGGGATTGAACCAGAGACCAAAGAGACGCAGAGTGTTTTACAACATAGAAAAGAAGAATTTGGATATAATATGTTTACAGGAAACCCACATAGCCCGACGTCATAGAAGATTACTACAGAACAAAAAATTAGGCCAAGAGTTTATATCATCGGATAAGGTCAAGAAGAGAGGAGTAGTGATATATGCAAAGGAGAAATATAGCCCAAGACAGCTCTTTAAAGATGAAGAAGGGAGATACATCGCAATTGAAATCAATATACAAGGCGAAAAATTTTTGATTCTGGGACTTTATGCACCAAATGATGGAAAGTCAATTTTTTATAAGAAAATACATGATCTGCTGTTGGACTATTTGGATTACAAACTAGTTTGCCTTGGAGACTTCAATGGTGCAGTTTCCACATTAATGGATAGATCTCAAAGAACTAAACTAACGAACGATGGGAAACTCCCAAAGACTTTTTTTGAAATGGTGGATAATTTGAATTTGGTGGACTCTTGGAGATTAAAAAACCCTATAGATACAGAGGCAACTTACTTTAGTGAACCTCAGCAGTCATGGTCGAGGATAGATTATATTTGGATTTCGAATGAATTGGCTCCAAAAATACAAAAGGCAGAAATCGGCCCCAAAACTCTTTCAGACCACAATCCGGTACAGTTAAATCTAAAAATGATTTCCAAGGATTCTTTTAGATGGAGAATGGATGACGCTTTGATGAGAGACACCAAGCTAGTAGAAAGAGCGGCGAAAAAGATGAAAGAATATTTTCAGATAAATTGGAGTTCTGAAGTGGAGAAAAGAATTGCTTGGGATGCAAGTAAAGCTGTAATGAGAGGATTTCTCATTAGTGAAAAAGCAAAAAAGAAGAGACAACAAAATGCAGAAATAGAGAGAATATTGAAATCAATTAAAGAAAAGGAAAAAGAATTAAGAGGATATCCCAGATGTGTCAAAATTCAAAAAGAAATTAAATACTTGCAATCCCAATATGCCAATATAATGAATCAGGACATTGAATGGAAAGTGAAAATGATGAAGCAAAGAACATTTGAATCGGCCAATAAGTGTGGAAAACTACTAGCTTGGCAATTGAAGAAAAGACAAAAGGCAAATGTCATCAGTACGTTAGTAGTAAATGGAAAAAATGTGGAGAAACCGGAGGAAATCAGATGGTGCTTTCAAAGATTCTACAAGCAACTGTACAAGGAGGAGAAGATAGATGAAGTAGAAATAGACCGATTTCTGGAAAAAAATGGATTGCAAAAAGTCCCAGAGGAAAAATTAGTTACTCTCAACCACCCAATATCGACACAGGAGATAGAAGATGCAATAAACAACATGCAATTAGGGAAGGCTCCAGGACCGGACGGATTAACAGCAAAATATTATAAGACACTGAAAGACTGGCTATCGCAGCCGCTAAGAGAAATTTGCAATAAAATACTAGAAGGAGATAGGGCACCAGAGACGTGGAAGGAAGCCTTTATCACACTGATTCCAAAACCAGATACTGATAAGACCCAAATGAAAAATTATCGTCCAATATCCCTTTTGAATGTGGATTATAAAATCTTTGCAAATGTATTGGCTACAAGGTTGAAAAGAGTGTTGAAAGACTACATACACAGAGACCAAGCAGGTTTCCTGCCAGGAAGACAAATTAGTAATAATACAAGAATTATTGTGGACATCTTAGAAAAACTGGAGAGAAACATAAATACAGATGCGGCACTACTGTTTGTTGATGCAGAGAAAGCATTTGATAAAGTTTCTTGGACATTTATGAAAAAGAATCTGGAAAGGATGGGAGTTGGTGAAAAATTTTTGAATGGCATTAAGGCCATTTACACAGAACAAAGAGCTAAAGTAATAGTAAACAGTGTGATATCGGAGGAGTTTGAAGTTGAAAAGGGAACAAGACAAGGGTGCCCTATCTCCCCCTTACTTTTTATTACGGTCCTGGAAGTCCTCCTAAATATGATACGAAAGGACAAACAGATAAAAGGAATTCGTGTGGGAGAGAAGGAATACAAATTACGCGCCTTCGCAGACGATTTGATGTTATCCCTGCAGGAACCGGAAAGCAGTGTCCCCAGAGCCTTGGAAATAATTGAACAATTTGGACTTGTAGCTGGTTTCAAATTAAACAAGCAGAAAACCAAAGTTTTAGGAAAAAAATTGACTGCAGAACAAATTCAAAGAATACAGGAAGGCACGGGCCTCAATTTTGTCAAAACAGTAAAATATCTAGGTATCAATCTCACAACCAAGAATCTGAACCTGTACAAGGACAATTACGAAAAACTGTGGATGGAAATAAAGAAAGACATGGAGATATGGACAAGATTGAAACTGTCGTTAATGGGAAGAATTGCCGTGATAAAAATGAATGTCCTACCAAGGATGCTGTTTTTATTCCAAGCCATACCAATTTTGGACAAACTGGACTGTTTTAAGAAATGGCAAAAGGACTTAACAAGGTTTATATGGCAGGGCAAAAAGCCAAGAATTAAGTTTAAGATTCTGACAGACTCTAAAGAGAGAGGAGGCTTTGCCCTGCCGGACTTGAGACTTTACTTTGAAGCAGCGGCCTTTTGCTGGCTAAAGGACTGGTTCAAACTAGAGAATGTTGATGTATTGGACTTGGAAGGATATGATAATATGTTCGGTTGGCATGCATACCTTTGGTACGACAAGGCTAAGATCCACAGAACTTTTAAGTCTCACATAGTCAGAAAATCCTTGTACCAGGTCTGGATTAGATATAAAGACTTGTTAGAGAGAAAGACCCCTAGATGGATCTCTCCAGTGGAGGCCAAAGCCTATAAGAGACCGAATATGTCTGCAAACTGGTTAAGATATATGGACATATTGCAGCAGGAAGGGGACTCTTTTAAGCTAAAAAGCTACGACCAAGTGAAAAGTCAGGTCCCCGACTGGTTGCATTACCATCAGGTACATGAAACATTTAAAATGGACAAAAAAGTTGGTTTTCAAGTAGAAAAATCAAAACTGGAAACAGAATTGATAGAATCGAACTTTAAAAACCTTTCCAAAATGTATAATCTATTGCTAGAGTGGCATACGAAAGATGAACTGGTTAAATCGTCAATGATAAGTTGGGCGAAAGATATAGGACATAATATTATGATGGATGACTGGGAGGGATTGTGGCAAAAAGGTATTAAATTTACGGCTTGTCATAGTTTAAGAGAAAACATAATGAAAATGGTTTACAGATGGTATTTGACACCAGTTAAAATAGCTAGGATGAATACCAAAATGTCAGATGTATGTTGGAAATGTAAACATGCGAAAGGTACCTTTTTTCATATGTGGTGGTTGTGCCCAGCGGTGAGTGCTTTCTGGGATAAGATTTATAATGAACTCAAGAAGGTAATGAAGGTTACCTTTTGTAAGAAACCAGAGGCATTCCTTCTGAGCATAACTAATGAAGAGATACCCAGTCAGGATAGAGTGTTTTTTATGTATGCCACAACAGCAGCTAGAATCTTATTGGCAAGAACATGGAAAGGCGAAGAGATACCAACGGTGGAAGAATGGCAGATGAAGATGATGGAATATATGGAACTCGCAGAACTGACCGCCAGAATCCGGGACCAGAGGGAGGAGAAGGTGTCACGAGACTGGAAGAAATTCAAAGACTATTTAGTTAAATCAGTAAAATTGAATATTTGAGCAGAATCAAATAGAATAGCGGCTTTAGCAGGTATATGTTAGATAAAATTGTTACTAAGATTTTTTGGTGTGAAAGATTTAATTGTCAGAAAATGAGTTAAGATTTGGTGTTTAAGTTAAGATATGATTAAGTAAAGTAAAGCGCATTAAAAATTGAGTAAATGTGAATAGAATAAGATACAAAGCTACCTAGAAGATATAAACGATTTTGAAGACAGTGGAGGGAATGGGGGAAGTCCCCTAAAATAGAGAAGATAGTAACAAGAGAAGTAAGAGGATAAGTGTTAGTTTATAGGTTTGTATATGTTTCTTTTTATTGTGATTGTTGGATTATGTTTTTGTGTTGTGTTTATGCATTGTATTTTTGTAGTGTTAATGTTGTTGTTTATGTTATGTTTCTTTTTTTTGTCTTAATAGAAAATAATAAAATCTTATAAAAAAAAAAACAAAGTATTTTTGGTTCAATTAATTATACTAATATTTTTATATTTATATATTATACATATTTTATATTAAATTGCATGTTGCAAACACACACACACACACACACACACACACACACAGGAACTTGCTTTCACTGAAGGCCAGAGAGAGACTACTTCTGTTGGACCACATCAGATTGGCTTGCCAGACCTGCCTGAGTGTAACAGAAAAGTCAGAAAGCAGAAGCATGAAGAAGACGAGAGAAGGCAGCTTTCTGAATGTAAGCAGAGAAGGAAGGGATGCTTCAATGCCATCAAATGAAATTTGAAATTTCATCTGTGCTGATGAAAATAAGGAACAAATAGCTGATGCCCAAGATGGAAATGATGGAATTATGAATTGACACTAGGAAAACCAAGAACGCACCCCACGTCTAATAAAAAGACAAACACAATAGAAATACATAATTTTGCTGTGCAGAGCACCAGATGTGGTGTTGGCCTGTGTGCTATAGCTGCTGTTACGTCAGGAATCAGACTGAAGGGTACTGCTCTGAGGAAGAATGGTGGGAGCCCCCCCTCCCTTTGCGCAAGAGCCTGATCCTGAAGCTCCTCTCGAGCAGGAGGATAGCATCGACCTAGAGCAATGGTTCGTGGAAGGACACAGTTTGGGAACTGACAGTTGGGCTGAGCTGGGAGAAGAGCAACCAAGGGGAGAAGAACAGGAAGAGAGCGAGCTGGTTGAATCTCCCTCACTAGAAAGTGTGCAGGCCATGAGTCCTAGAGCCAGGTGTCTGGATAGGGTAGCCTCTCAGAAGGCTCAGTGGTGGAGGGATCACATGGTAAGGAGACAGAAAGATGGAAGTAACTAGAGGGAAGTGGGAGGAACTCAACTGGGAGCACCTGCACGATGAGAACGGATGCTTAATGTTTGTGCTGTGTTTAATAAACCTCTCTGTTGCTACCAAAAGACTGCTTTCGCTTTGTGCTGTTATCTACAGAGGGGGAAGGTAAGTCTTGCCTGGCAGTGAGCCAGGTGGAAGATATCTCTACCTCTTCACTCTAGAGAAAGGCTCAAAGAGAGAAAAACCAACTCACGTTAAAAGAGAAAAACCAGCTGTTACTGCCAATAATCTTGTAGATTTCATGAATAAGGGCACTGATAAGTGCCTGCAGACCATTGGAGGTGATTCTACAAATGTTAACTCTGGGTGGAGCCATATGTTGAGTAGAGGTCAGGCTTGGTCATAAGCCGATCTGGTTACTTTGTGCCCTCCACACCAACAGGTAACATTGGCAAGATGCTAGACGCAGCTACAGACCTTGAAACTGATAATTCACCAAACTCTCAATTGGAGAGCCTCTTGCTTCACTGAGTGGCAATGCCATAAAGGATCTGTCTACTGATCAAGCATATGGGTATCAGATCACACAGGCCGTAAGGACAGGAAACTTCCCATGGATTTGAAATTGGCCCAGTGAGGCATTCAAGGTAGTGAATGACAGCAAACGGCTAAACAACTTAAGACTGATAGTGGAATACATTGTTTGCATGTACTACCCCTGCTGGTTCAACATCAAAGCAAAACACTCGGGTGGAAGGCCCACACCATATCTTGTGTCAGCTGTGGCAAGTTAGACTGCAATAGAAGGCTGTGGTGGATGCTGTTTTGCCAACCATTCAGCACTCAGTGCTGCATTCAGTGAAATGATAATCCAGACACTCTTGTGCTCAGATGACAGAGAGGAGAGCTGGCATCCAGAAGGTTGTTGACTTGAGGGGTGGAGATGATAACAGACTGGGAGATCTTTCTGTACATCTGAGGAAGACACCTTCCATCACCCCCAGTGCTTTGTCCCTGCTGGAGCTGATAGACTGGTCTGATGGGGTATATGAATCTCCTTTGACATGTAAACTTGCTACAGCAGAATTAAAGAAGTTCATTGGTGAGCCCATGCAAGTCCCTCAGTGGCCCTGTCATGCTCAGTCTATGGAGAAGTATGTGAAACAAGTCACAGAAGCAGTGGCCAGGGTGTCTACACATGAGAAACATGAGGGCTACATCAAAGGCCAGGAAGCAAGTTGGCGGCTGATGTCCAAAAACAAATCAAAGCAAGGCTTGATGAAACTTGTTGTTTAAATTTCTTATTAACTGATGTCGTTACTTTCTAATGTTGTTTTATGAGTACCAGGTAATATTGTATGCAGAGAAACTATTTTTGTAACATCACCTAACATTTTCAGAAGGGAAAATTAAAATTATTTGGTTTTCTGAGAGCAGTTTATGTGCTTTTTAATCAAATGTAGATTTACCAAGCTCAGTGTTGTCCAGTCACAAAAATAATAGCAAATTTGAATCCCTCACACCCCAAAACATATTTTGAATACCCCTCACTGAAGAAATTTGCAAAAATTAACCTTCAGCCCCTAAAGTGATTAATCCCATTCAGCCATGGGCTTTCTGCATTGCCTTTCTCTTAATTGGCTGATCAAACCCTTTCTCCACAAATGTACAAGTCTTTGTCCTTTCTAATATCTTCAGAAGCCATCACTGCTGGGACCACTAGAGATTTTTTATTTTTTAAAAAAGATCAAGTCATCCACAATTAAATTGAACTCCAGTGCTCTCAGGTATTAAGCCTCCATATTGTTGAAGAAGACCAAGACTGCCTTTTAGTTCCCTCTTTCCCTAAACAGAGGCTGGCTTTTCTGTCAATTTCTGTTATTAGTAATCAAATACTCAATAAGCACAGATATTGCTGAAAATACTCTTAATAAGCACAGATGTTGCTGAAAACAAATGCAATCACAGTTCATTAGAACAGAAGCAAGGCATGCTGTGTGACTCTCTAATTGGCTTGTCCCTAGATGGAGGGTTACTGTTGTGGCTCATTTCTAATGATAGGTCTTCTGATCTTCTTCATTAGCAAGCTATTTACTATCCCCAGAAGGGGATGTGTGGATGCAGTCAATGTCTGTTCTGACAAATGTGAGAATTCAAAGCTTTGATCAGGGTGCAATGTGTGTTCCATGACTGTACACAAATGAAGCAAGAAGATGCAAAATGTTATACTTAGTGGAAAAATCAGCTTCCTGAGCATCTCAGCCTACATTTTAAAAATCAGCACCAACTTTCTAGTCCTTATGCCTTAACCACAAAGACATACCCTCCAATATTTCTCCCACAAAAATAAGGACATCTCATTCCATAATGATAATTTTACTATTTATAACCCACACATCTTGCTGGGTTGCTCCAGCAACTCTGGGCAGCTTCCAACAGATATAAAAACATAATTTATTTATATATTTTTAAAAAAACCTTCCCTATATATGATTGCCTTCAGACAGCTCAGAGGTTGGATAACTCCATACCCTCCAACATTTCTTCCATGAAAATAGGGATGTCCCAAGGAAAAGTGGGAGAGTCTGGGATCAAATCAGAAACTGGGACGGCATCTCTAGATCAGGGACGTCCCTGGAAAATAGGGACACTTGGAGGGTCTGCAAAGATACTACTTTGAAGTGTACACATGACAACTGGTGAATCACAAAAGCCAAACAGGATGTGAAATCCAGGAGGACTGGGAGATACCTTCTACTTGATCCAATCATTTGCCCATCTAGCTGTGTATTGCACACTCTACTCATCTCCTTTTTTCTACTCTGCCAAGGTCTCAGGCAGAGAGGTCTCTTCCGACTTTACTTACTACGGACACCTCTAACTGGAGATATCAGGGACTGACATTGGAACCTTCTTGGTGCAAAGTATACTGTATGTTCTGCTACGGAGCTACTGCCCCTTCTGTGAGTAAGTTTCCAGTGGTCATAAAGTAGGGTTTTGGAGCATTACATGCCCTCCTGCACATAATAAAAAAAATCAAATTATGCATATTGCTCCATTTGCGCAATTTATATAGGTCACAGAATCTGGATTTCCTTAGTGGAAAATTGGAGTGCCTGTCACCTTCTCTGTTATTCATTAAATGCAGAGCTCTCCTTTTAATCTCATGGTTCAGGTAGAACACCCCCAATGAGAGAATTAGCCTACTTCCTCTGATCTAGCAACTTCTCTGGGGTAAACTATGCTAAAGAGGGGACTTTGGGGAGTAGGTGTTTAAGAGGAAGAGGCGTAGCTGGACTGCACAGCAAAGAGGAACATGTTTCCATTTCTACTGCAAAAATGAATGACTAAATAAATAAATAAATAAAAATCTGCTAAGGCTGCAGTTAGGTATCACCACTATGAGACCAATAGATATGATTTGTCTTTGTAACAGAATCTTGGATTCACTCTAAAATCTGAATTCCTGGAGGGGGGGAAACTGTATTTTATGAGGGGTTTTTTAGAAAGGGAGTAGGGAGAACTACAACAACCTCATTTTTATTGTTCACCTTTGTTTGCCCCCCCCCAACCACTCTTCCACCTATAATTTGTAAATGTAATTTTGTGTGTCTCCTTCATGGAACACTGCCTTGTCGTGGCGAAGGGGCTTGAATAACTCAGGGAAGCTATGAGCTATGCCACCCAAGATGGACAGGTCATAGTGGAGAGTTTAGACTAAATGTGATCCACCAGGAGGAGGAACTGGCAAGCCACTCCAGTATCCCTGCCAGGAAAACTCCATGGACAAAGACAACAGACATATAAAAGTAATGACGCTGGAAGATGAGCCCCTCATGTCGGAAGGCGTCCAACATGCTACTGGGGAAGAGCGGAGGACAAGTACAAGTAGATTCAGAGCTGGTGAAGCGGCTGGGCCAAAACCGAAAGGTCGCTCAATTGCGGATATGCCTGGAAGCGAAAGGAAAGTCCAATGCTGTAAAGAAAAGTATTGCATAGGAACCTGGAATGTAAGAACCATGAACCCTGGTAAGCTGGATGTGGTAAAAAATGAGATGGCACGAATAAACATTGACATCCTGGGCATCAGTGAACTAAAATGGACGGGACTGGGCAAATTCAGTTTGGATGACTATCATATCTACTACTGTGGGCAAGAATCATGTAAAAGAAATGAAGTGGCCCTCATAGTCAACAAAAGAGTGGCAAAAGTTGTACTGGGATGCAATCTCAAAAATGATAGAATGATCTCAATACGAGTCCAAGGCAGACCTTTAGACATCACAGTAATCCAAGTTTATGCACCAACTACCAGTGCTGAAGAAACTGACCTTATAGAAATGACACCAAAGAAGGATGTTCTTCTCATTATAGGAGATTGGAATGCTAAAGTAGGGAGTCAAGAGATAAAAGGAACAACTGGCAAGTTTGGCTTTGGAGTTCAAAATGAAGCAGGGCAAAGGCTAATAGAGTCCAACAACACAAGAGACGACTCTACACATGGACATCACAAGATGGGCAGCATCAAAATCAGATTGATTATATTCTCTGCAGCCAGAGATGGAGAAGCTCTATACAGTCAGCAAAAACAAGACCTGGAGCTGACTGTGGCTCAGATCATCAGCTTCTTATAGCAAAATTGCAGCTTAAACTGAAGAAAGTAGGAAAAACCACTGGGCCAGTAAGATACAATCTAAACCAAATCCCTTATGAATACACAGTGGAAGTGAGGAACAGGTTTAAGGATTTAGATTTGGTGGATAGAGTGCCTGAAGAACTATGGATGGAGGCTTGTAACATATACATGAGGCAGTAACGAAAACCATCCCAAGGAAAAGGAAATGCAAGAAAGCAAAGTGGCTGTCCAATGAGGCCTTACAAATAGCGGGGGAGAGAAGGCAAGCAAAATGTGAGGGAGATAGTGAAAGATACAGGAAACTGAATGCAGATTTCCAAAAAAATAGCAAGGGGAGACAAGAGGGCCTTCTTAAATGAGCAATGCAAAGAAATAGAGGAAAACAACAGAATGGGAAAAACCAGAGATCTGTTCAATAAAATTGGAGATATGAAAGGAACATTTCGTCCAAAGATTACCATAATAAAGGACAAAAGTGGGAAGGACCAAACAGAAGCAGAAGACATCAAGAAGATGTGGCAAGAATACACAGAGGAATTATACCAGAAAGATATGGAGGTCTCGTACACCCTAGGTAGTGTGGTTGCAGACCTTGAGCCAGACATCCTGGAGAGTGAAGTCAAATGGGCCTTAGAAAGCACTGCTAATAACAAGGCCAGGGGAAGTGATTATATTCCAGCTGAATTATTTAAAATTTTAAAGGATGATGCTGTTAAGGTTGTTGTTGTGTCCGACTCTTCGTGACCCCATGGACCAGAGCACACCAGGCACGCCTAACTTTCACTGCCTCCCGCAGTTTGGCCAAACTCATGCTAGTCGCTTCGAGAACACTGTCCAACCATCTCATCCTCTGTCGTCCCCTTCTCCTTGTGCCCTCTATCTTTCCCAACATCAGGGTCTTTTCTAGGGAGTCTTCTCTTCTCATGAGGTGGCCAAAGTACTGGAGCCTCAACTTCAGGATCTGCACTTCCAGTGAGCATTCAGGGCTGATATCTTTAAGGATGGATAAGTTAGATCTTTCTGCAGTCCATGGGACTCTCAAGAGTCTCCTCCAGCACCATAATTCAGAAGCATCAATTCTTCAGCAATCAGTCCTCTTTATGGTCCAGCTCTCACTTCCATACATTACTACTGGGAAAACCATAGCTTTAACTATACGGACCTTTGTCGGCAAAGTGATGCCTCTGCTTTTTAAGCTGCTGTCTAGGTTTGTCATTGCTTTCCTCCCAAGAAGCAGGCGTCTTTTAATTTCGGGACTGCTGTCACCATCTGCAGTGATCATGGAGCCCAAGAAAGTGAAATCTCTCACTGCCTCCATTTCTTCCCCTTCTATTTGCCAGGGGGTGATGCGACCAGTGGCCATGATCTTAGTTTTTTTGATGTTGAGCTTCAGACCATATTTTGCTCTCTCCTCTTTCACCCTCATTAAAAGGTTCTTTAATTCCTCCTCACTTTCTGCCATCAAGGTAGTATCATCAGCATATCTGAGGTTGTTGATATTTCTTCCGGCAATCTTAATTCTGGCTTCGTATTCATCCCATCCAGCCTTTCGCATGATGAATGCTGCATATAAACAGGGAGACAATATACAGCCTTGTCGTACTCCTTTCCCAATTTTGAACCAATCAGTTGTTCCATATCCAGTTCGAACTGTAGCTTCTTGTCCCACATAGAGATTTCTCAGGAGACAGATTAGGTCAGGGGTCTGCAACCTTTAAGACACAAAGAGCCACTTGGACCCGTTTCCAAAGGAAAAAAAACAACCTGGGAGCCGCAAAACCATTGCGACATTTAAAACAAATATAACGCTGCATATATTGTTTCTTACCTTAATGCAATAATAATAAATAACGTATAGGAGCCAATGCAAAGTATAATTAGTAAAAACAACAAGAATAAGTTCTTACTTTTTTGCATTGACTCAGGGGCGTACCCAGGATCAAAACTGGGGGGGGGGCAAGCCATGGTCGTTCAGGTTGTGACATTTCAGCACGGAAAGGCGAATGAAACCAAAATTTTAGGGAAATTATATATAATTATAGCAGTGCTTTATTACAGTAGTTATTACAATTATTTGCTTGGTTTTTTAAAATTTTTATTCTAGTTACATGTCTTATACCAGGGGTGGCCAACTCCCAAGAAACTGTGATCTACTTTCAGCAGTGATCTACCCCCGTTTTTTGGGGTTCAGCTCAAAGTTGTTTTTTGGGGGGTGTGGTGGGTGGGAGAGAGGGCTTCCCCCTCTAAGATAGGTTGGCAAGCGAACTAATAAAGAAAGAAAAAGGGGGGTGGGAATGGAAAAGTGGGGTGGAAAAATATAAATTGGGGGTGGGGTGGGGTGGGGAGAATATCTATTAAAAATATGTAGTAGTTTAAAAAATAAAAATAAAGGGGGGGAAATCTTTTTCTAATTTTTCCTTTTTTGAAAACAAAAACAAAAGGGGAAGAGAAAAGAAAAAGGGGGGATAGAGGGAGAAAAGGGTAATAATAAAAATTCAAATAGAGTGGCTGCAGCAGCTGTGGGGGGTGTTTGTTTATTTTTCGTTTGTTTGTTTGTTTTAAAAATGGGATTTCTCCCCTTGGATTAAAAAAGGAGGGGAGGAAAAAAAAGAGGGGGGGGTGGGAGAGCAAGGCAAAAAGCCAAAAAGCAAAAAACAGGTTTTTTTTGGGGGGGGGGAATCGCGCCAGGCTCTGCAGCGCGCCGGCCTCGGGGCTCCGGGCCCCCGAGCCGCCCTTGGGGCCATCGTTGAGCATGTACACCGCCCGCAGCGAGCGCTGGCGAAGCACCGGTTGGCGGAGGTTTCAGAAGCAGCCCGGACGTTTTCGCCGTCGCCGCCCGGCCTTCCTGTTGCACAGCGGCGCAGGAAGGCTCCGAGTCCCGGCCGGGCCCCCGGGCGCCCCCCGGATCCCGCTGCCAAAGAGGCGCCGGAAGGCGAGGCGGAGCAGCAAAGCCAGGCGGAGGCGGCAGCAGCACCATCCGGCGACCGACGCCGGGAAGGTCCCCCGCCCGCCCGCCTCTCCGGGGAGCGGGGAAGGTGCAACGGAGCCAAGCCCCACAAGGACACCCCAGCCGCCCGCCGGGCCCGACACTCCAAGGAGGGAAGCGGGCAGGCGCGGCGGGTCAGGAGGATGGCGCGGCGGGCGCAGCCCAGGTGGGCCAGGAGCGCAGCGCAGTGCCCCCACCACTCCGCGCCACCTCCGCGCCCCAGGCAGCCGCCCCGGAGCCGAAGGAGGAGCGCCTGTTGCGCGCTCACAGTGGCGGGCCACGGCGGGGACTGCCCCGCTCCGCTCCGCCAACTGCGCTGCCGCCGTCGCACCAGGCCCCGCCCCCCGCGCCTCCCCCCGGCTGCCCCCTCCCTCCCTCTCTCTCTCCCCCCTGCAAACCGCCCCTCCATCGCTGGCAGGGCTGGCGCGTCTTCCCTCCGGCCGAGGAGTTCTCAGGCGCAGTGCCCCCACCACTCCGCGCCACCTCCGCGCCCCAGGCAGCCGCCCCGGAGCCGTGGCAGGGCCGCGAAAGAGCCGCATGCGGCTCCAGAGCCGTAGGTTCCCTACCCCCGGATTAGGTGATCTGGCACTCCCATTTCTTTAAGAGCTTGCCATAGTTTGCTGTGGTCGACACAGTCAAATGCTTTTGTGTAGTCAGTGAAGCAGAAGTAGATTTTTTTCTGGAACTCTCTAGCTTTCTCCATATTCCAGAGCATGTTCGCAATTTGGTCTCTGGTTCCTCTGCCCCTTCAAAATCCAGCTTGCACTTCCGGGAGTTCTCGGTCCACCTACTGCTTAAGCCTGCCTTGTAAAATTTTAAGCATAACCTTGCTAGTGTGTGAAATGAGCGCAACTGTGCGGTAATTGGAGCATTCTTTGGCACTGCCCTTCTTTGGGATTGGGATGTAGACTGATCTTCTCCAATCCTCTGGCCACTGCTGAGTTTTTCAAACTTGCTGGCATATTGAGTGTAGCACCTTAAGAGACCAAATTGCGAACATGCGCTGGATTATGGAGAAAGCTAGAGAGTTCCAGAAAAACATTAACTTCTGCTTCATTGACTACGCAAAAGCATTTGACTGTGTCGACCACAGCAAACTATCCATTCTTAAAAAAATCAGCCCTGAGTGCTCACTAGAAGGACAGATCCTGAAGTTGAGGCTCCAGTACTTTGGCCACCTCAAGAGTCGGACACGACTGAACGGCTGAACAACAACGAACAATTTTGTGTGTGCATTGAATGGGGATTGATTAAGCAAGGCTTTCCATGGCTTTAAAATAAAATATATGGGTTTCCATTCAGAGACTTGAAATGCAGCTTGTGGAATGCAAAGACCCTTGTTTGCAGACCTGAGGACAAAAAAAGGTGACTTAGCATTGCCAATGAATGCCTCCTTTGAAACATGGAATGTGGGGGACACTGGTGTCTGTGTGAGCCTCCTATTTCAATAGAGAGTGTGTTCTCAGCTGCAGTGAAATGAATCCCTCAGACCAGAAGCCCGAATGGTATGTCTTTCAAAAGGCAGCCTTTCCGTTTGCCCAATAATATTAGCCACTGGACTGAAAAACATTCCAGGGATGTCTCCTGTCACCATTATTGGCCAGCAGAATTAGTTCTGATGAAGAAATCAAAGGGATATCCGTGGGTTATAATGCATATAAACTGAAGGCATTCACAGATGATGTGGTGGTAACTGTGAAATACCCTATGGTTAGTCTACCAAGTGTTTATAAAACCTCTCTGTGTGTACTGTATATAGTTCCACTGTGGCTGCAGTTCTCACTCAGGTCCACAACATGCAAATGAAGGATTGAGATGCTGTTCACGGATTGGGTAGCTAGAGAGAGTTGTTACTGTTGCATGTTACTGAGTACTATATAAGCAGGCTGGCTGAGCCTTCCGTTCAGTTCTGTTCCAGCATGAGAATAAAGAGAGCTGCTTGGAGGATCACTATGTCGTCTGCTATGTCCACCCACTACTTAATACCAAGGCTTCTGGAACAGATTTCTAAATTTGGAGAAGTAGCAGGTTTTAAGTTAAATAAAAGCAAAACAATTTTTTTTGGGGGGGGGGGCAACATGACTGATCAGTATAAAAAAGAACTACAGTCATTAACAGGATTAATGATCAAAAAGAAAGTCAAATACCTAGCAGTGTGGCTAACTGCAAAGAATATAAATATTTTAAAAAGATAATTATGTAAGAACATGGAGAGAAATAAATAAAAACTTAGAGGTGTGAAGTTCATAAAGCTTTTCTGAATCATGTAATAAGGAAAGCATGGCAACTTTCCCCACTGGAGGTGATATCCGTAATAATAATAATAATAATAATAATAATAATAAGATAAATTACTGGGTATCTTATAAAGAATTGTTAATGGAAATAGACCATGAGCTGAAATTAATAATATAAGAGGATTATTAACTGATTGGTTACAATATTATTATTATTATTTATTATTTATTTAATTTCTATATTGCCCTATACCCGGAGGTCGCAGGGCAGTTCACATAAAAAGATCACAGTATGTAAAATAAAAATAAAAGCAAAAACCCAATAATACCCTTCAAAAAAGAGCCACATTTTAAAAGGACGTAGGCTGTGAATCAGATCAACCAAAGGCCTGGTTAAGAAGGAACATTTTTGCCTGGTGCCTAAAGGTGTATAATGAAGGCACCATGTGAACTTCCCTGGGGAGAGCATTCCACAGACGGGGAGCCACTGCAGAGAGGGCCCTGTTCTCGTGTTGCCACCCTCCAAACCTCTTGAGGAGGAGGCACACAATGGAGGGCCTCAGAATATTATCTCAGGGACCGGGTAGGTTCACATGGGAAGAGGCAGTCCTTGAGGCATTGCGGTCCTGAGCCGTTTAAGGCTTTATAGGTCAAAACTAGCACTTTGAATTGGACCCGGAAACTTATTGGTAGCCACTACAGTCAGTCCTGGATCGGTGTAATATGCTCAAACTGTCTTGCTCCAGTGAGCAACCTGGCCACTGAATTCTGCACCAGATGAAGTTTCTAAACCATCTTCAAAGGCGCATAACGCATTGTGGTAATCTAACCTTGAGGTTATCAGAGCATTGACAACAGTAGTTAGGCTATTCCTGTCCAGATAGGGGCGTAGCTGAGCCACCAGCCGAAGGTGATGGAAGGCACTCTGGGCCACTGAGGCCACCTGACCCTCGAGTGACAGCAAAGGATCCAGGAGGACCCCCTGTCTACAAACCAGCTCTTTCAGAGGAAGTGTAACCCCATCATGAGCAGGTGACCACCCAGCCATCTGGTCTAGGGAACCACCCACTAACAATGCCTCAGTCTTATCTGAACTGAGCTTCAGTTTGTTGGCTCTCATCCAGTCCATTACCAAAGCAAGACACAAGTGTTTAAAAAGGGGAATGAGAACTCTGCTAATTTCTGGGACTTGTAAACACAAGTTAGAATAGGATATCTTAAACAATATATCCTCTCCTGCATCCCAAAACATTCCCACAGTTTTTAATGTTTGATATTTTATTCTGTTTAATATTCTGTTGGGAGCCACCCAGTCAGATGGGTGGGGTATAAATAATAAATTACTACTACTACTACTACTACCTTGTCCAGGAAAGGGAGATTAGCAACTGGCTGGTAGTCTGTTAGGTTTTCTGAATCCAGGGAAGTTTTCTTAAGGAGTGGTTTTACAACTGCCTCCTTCAAACAGGCAGGGACCACCCCCTCTCCTAAAGAGGCATTGATCACCTCCCTGGCCCAGCCAGCTGTTCCCTCCCTGCTGGATTTTATCAGCCAAGAGGGGCAAGGGTCTAGAGTGCAAGTGGTCGCTCTGACAGATTCGAGCACCTTGTCCATATCTTCAGGCCTTACGAACTGAAACTCATCCAACACAACAGTACTAGACTGTGCTCTGGACACCCCATGAGATTCATCTGCAGCAGAGTGTATGCAAGCAATTCTATCCTTAAAATGCTTTGCAAACAACTCATAGCTGTGGGATGTAAAAACATACCATTGCTAGAGTGGACATGAAGTTTATCTCAGTCCTCCAGCCTAGGCTTCCTGTTTACCTGGACTGAGATAACTTCCTGTGTAACTAGAGGTGGGAATGGTCTCACCTGTATACAAAACTCTTGAGACCAGACACCATCTCTCCCTCTTTTTGGATTCGTCTCTTCAAGGAACAAGGATGCTCTCTTGGAGAGGCCAGGTGAAGCCTGCTCCCTTATGGAGATAGCTTCACACATGTAAATACATTTATCTAAGCTAGCCTGCCTTCTGAGACTGTACTGTAACTCAGGATGAAAAACTGTGAGTAAACTCTTTTTATACTTATAAAGAGCACTGTACTGTGTTTTTACTTTTAAGAGGGAAGAAGGGGAATAGACCAGGAATATATATGTTATTCTGAGGCTTTAGCAAGCCTGTGCGACCCTTCCTGCAGTGCTTTAGAAAGGGAATGCAACTCTGCTAAGTTTGGAGCTTGTTAACACAAGCTGGGATATTGATATTCTTGGCCATATTCCCAAGTATTTAACTTTTTTTTATCTATACTCCTTTTTTTCTTGCTCTGAAATGTTCTTAACTGAATTTAAAACCTGATACTTGTCCAAATTCCTGTATTTTTTCTAATATTTTTGGTAATGAATTTATAATCTTCAACTGTTATCACAAGGTCACCCGCAAATGCTTTCAATTTATATGCTTTACAGTGGAACCCCAGGTTACGTACCCCCCCGTGCTGCGGACATTCGAGTTGCAAATGCCCACAACCCGGAAGTGTTTCCAGAGTGCACGTGACACGTGCACGACCCCCAGATGCGCAGAAGCGCTCAAATCGTGCTTTTTTCCGGGTTTTGTTTTATGCGTTCATGATACGCAAGCCTGTGTTACATACCGCAACCCAGAAAGGATCGCTTATGTAACCCGGGGTATCACTGTACTTCCTACTTTTATTCCTCTGATGGTTTCTTCTGCTCTTATATGTCTCACCAGGACCTTTAATACTAAGATAAACAATAATGGTGACAAGGGGAATCCTTGTCTTGTCCCTTTCAGAATTTTACATTTCTCAGTGATAACATTACTCACAATTAATCTTGTTTGTTGCTCTGAATAAACTGCATCTATTCCTTTTCTAAATCTTTTCCTGAAATTAATCTCTTCTAAAACCTTATGCATAAATGACCAAGAAATATTATCAAATGCCTTTTCAGCGTCAATAAACATCATGACTGCTTGTTTTTAATTACTTACCTCCAGGTATTCTATAACATCAATTATGTTTCTTATAGTATCTTTCATCTGGCAACCTGGAAGAAATGCTTGATTCTGATGTATTATTTCTAACAATATTCCTTTCATTCTATTGGCTAATATATTTGCAAATAATTTATAATCATGATTTAATAATGAAATTGGCCTATAGTTTTTGACTGATAACAAATCAGCCTCTTGCTTCAGTATCACTGTAATATAAGCCTCTTTACATGTTTCTGGTACCTTTCCTACCTTAAAATTTTCATTCATTATGTTTTGCAATGGTTAAACCAATAAATTCTGCAATTTTAATTCTGCTGCTATTCCATCTGGTCCTGGTGATTTCCCTAACTTTGCTTGGTTAATTCCAAAACCTCAGCAGTACTTATTGGTGCATTTAATATAGCTAATTTTCCATCTGGGATTTTTGGTAATTTATTTTGTCATATATTTTTCAATTTCAACTGAAATGGACTGGCTCGATATAGATCTGTAAAATATTTTACAAAATGTTTTCTAATGTCTATCGGATTGTCAATTATCTTCCTTTCTACATTAAGATTATTTATTGAATTTTTTTGTCTTGTTTTTTATTTAATTGCCATGCTAACAACTTTCCTGGTTTATTAGCATACTCAAAAATTTTCTGTTTCATTCTTTTTTATTTTCCACTCCACTTCTTAATTTATTACCATTGAATACTGTATTTGCAACATTTTTATTGCTTGCTTTGTTGTTTCTTTTCCTAGTTTCCTAACTAACGCTCTTTTCTTCTTAATCAATTCTTCCAGAATCTCTTTTTTCTTTCTTTCCTCATCTTTTTCTGGTGTGCATTTTATTGTCTGAAAAACCCTCTCATAACCACCTTACTGGCATTCCATACTATTATGATATTTGTTCCTTCATTAAGGTTTAATTCAAAATAATATTTCAATATTTTTTCTGCCTTTTGTTGTATATACTGGTTATCTAGTTGTTCCTTATTCAATCTCCATCTAAATGTATTACTCTCTTCCCCTTTTAATTCCAGGATTATTGGATTATGATCTGAGAGTGTTCTTGGTAGTATTTCTATTCTTTTAACCATTCATGTTAACTCTTTAGAGACCCATATTGAGTTGATCTGTCTGCTAGACTGATAAATGATAAACTTCTGAGTGAAATGTGTATTCCCTATCCAATGGGTGTTTGAACCTCCATAAATCTATTACGTTTAGGTTCTCCACCATATTGAAAAAAGTTATGGGTAATTTCCCTTCCTTAGTTTCAGTTTTCAGTCCTGTCCATTTCCAGGGAGATGACCCCATTCATATCTCTCATTAAAATCATCTTCTGATCCATATATACTAAAAGATTATTCTCTAGATTTTTTAAATAAAATTCTGACTTTTTTCATTTGAGGCATAAATTCCAATTACTGTATTATAGTCGTCTCAGCTTGTATCATTATTTGTACTGCTATCACCCTCCCTTGTTCATCCTTCAATAACTGTTTTGGATATAATTTTGGTTTAATGTATAAAACCACTCCTCTTAGTTTTGTCTGAAGTTATAAATTCTGTTCCAATTCTTTTATTTACTAAAACTCTTCTATGTCTCTTGGCCACATGGGTTTTTTTTTTAATAAACAAACTATGTCTAAATTTTGTTTTACTATTACATGTTCAATTTTATAACTTTTTTTTACTTTACTATTTAATCCATATATATTCCTATTTAATATCTTCAAATCAGCCATTTTGTTTGTCACTTATTAATGCCTTGTCTTCCCTTCCCTTCCCTTCCCTTTCTTCTTGATTATCTGTACAGTGGTTCCGCTCCTTCCTCCTGGGCCGTGTTCAGAAAGTGGTGGTGGGGGATGAGTGTTCAGACCCCTGGGCTCTCACTTGTGGGGTGCCTCAGGGTTCTGTCCTCTCCCCCATGCTTTTTAATATCTATATGAAGCCGCTGGGAGAGATCATCAGGGGGTTTGGGCTGGGTGTTCATCAGTATGCGGATGATACCCAGCTCTACCTCTCTTTCAAATCAGAACCAGTGAAGGCTGTGAAGGTCCTGTGTGAGTGCCTGGAGGCGGTTGGAGGATGGATGGCGGCTAACAGATTGAGGTTGAATCCTGACAAGACAGAAGTACTGTTCTTGGGGGACAGGAGGAGGGCAGGTGTGGAGGATTCCCTGGTCCTGAATGGGGTAACTGTGCCCCTGAAGGACCAGGTGCGCAGCCTGGGAGTCATTTTGGACTCACAGCTGTCCATGGAAGCGCAGGTTAATTCTGTATCCAGGGCAGCTGTCTACCAGCTCCACCTGGTACGCAGGCTGAGACCCTACCTGCCCGCGGACTGTCTCACCAAAGTGGTGCATGCTCTGGTTATCTCCCGCTTGGACTACTGCAATGCGCTCTATGTGGGGCTGCCTTTGAAGGTGACCCGGAAACTGCAATTAATCCAAAATGCGGCAGCTAGACTGGTGACTGGGAGTGGCCGCCGAGACCACATAACACCGGTCCTGAGAGATCTGCATTGGCTCCCAGTACGTTTCCGAGCACAATTCAAAGTGTTGGTGCTGACCTTTAAAGCCCTAAACGGCCTCGGTCCTGTATACCTGAAGGAGCGTCTCCACCCCCATCATTCAGCCCGGACACTGAGATCCAGCGCCGAGGGCCTTCTGTCTGTTCCCTCACTGCGAGAAGCAAAACTACAGGGAACCAGGCAGAGGGCCTTCTCGGTAGTGGCGCCCGCCCTGTGGAACGCCCTCCCATCACAGGTCAGGGAAATAAACAACTACCTGACATTCAGAAAAAACCTGAAGGCAGCCCTTTTTAGGGAAGTTTTTAATGTTTGATATTGTTGTATTTGGTTTCTGTTGGAAGCCGCCCAGAGTGGCTGGGGAAATCCAGCCAGATGGGCGGGGTACAAATAATAAATATTATTATTATTATTATTACTATCACCAGGTGTCTCTTCTTCCTCACCTCCTACCACCCCCTCTGTTTCTGTCAGCTGTTTGGTCTCTCCTAACTCCTTTTTATATGTCCTCCAAAATTTCTGGGCCTCCTCTACACTCATGAATCTGCATTTCTTATTTTTATATGTCAAGGAAATTCCTTCTGGGAATTCCCATCAATAAGGTATTTTATTGTTTCTCAGAGCATCTTTTTGAAATTTGTAGGGACTTCCGGCGAGGGCGCCATTGCCAGCGGTCGAGGGTTGCTTCGGCAGCGAGGCGACCCTGGCTTTCCCGGGGGATAGGAGTTCCGCTACCGCGCAGCGGGCTCCGTTAAGCAGCGGGAAGAGCGTCCCGCTGTGTGGGCTCTCCAGCTAGCCCCTTTGCGCAGACCCTTTCTCCTGTTCCCCTTGTAAAAGGGGCGCAGGAGTGAAAGGGCAACGGCGCGGGGCTGTGGAGGCTTTGCCCCAGCCGGGAAAGCTAAGTGGCGGCTGCCGCTGGCGAGGAGCGCATCGTTCTTACCTGAATTGAAGCAAAAAAAGAAAAAGAAAAAGAAAGAAACCCCATAAGCTGTAAGTACAGAGTTTAATTGGACCCTAAATCTTTTTAATTGGCTTTTGGGGAGGAATGTTAAAAGGAAGTCCGTTCCTCTCCCTGCCGAATCAGGAAGTAACAATGTTTCTTGCTGTTGCTGCATTTGGCTGTTACAATGTATCTATTGGAGTATTGCTGACAAGTACGATCTGTCAAAACCCCTGTTAGGGGAGGACTGAGACTTTTAAAGCATTTCTTCTTAAAGTTGGTGGAATATAATTTTTGCACCCTGACTAGGGGAAAAATGGTGGCTGAAACTTGAGCCTAAAGATGAAAAAGTACTGAACTTTGTTATTCCCTGCCTGCTTCTGCCATTTTTGGTTTCACTTTTAAAATGACTTTAGATCCGGGAATAACCCAAGGACAAAAGATAATTCTTTTGAAACCAGAACTCTTGAACTGAAAATTAGAATGGCTGAATCAGAATGTCGATGAAAAGTTTTTTGGAATTAAGACTTCTGAGAACTTTGCTAATGAACCTGAGGAGAACCTTGCTAAAGAACTTGAGGAAATTTTGGAAGAACAAGACACTGCGACTATGCAACTCCAAGAAGAAGAAAAACCCGGCTGGTGTGAGAAGCCTAGGGTTGAATTTAGACATATTATATCCGATTTCTGGGGTGGGAGCCCAGAAGTGAAGGAACAATCTTGGGAATTACAATTAAAAGTTGATTGGAAGTTCGAAATGGAGATGCTGGATGGTGACGTATTATATTTCCTGAAGAGCTTGGCAAGGATGTTTCTGGACAAGATTTTGGTCCTTAGATTTAAGGAAAAAGTGGACATTCTGGACAATGGTTTTAGAAAGGGATGGAGAGAAGCCTGGTGGGTGATTCCGAGGTGGGGAGAAAAAAGGGTAAGAAGAGGGGTAGGGTGAAAAATTCTAGATGTGTAATCAGGAAGGCTTCCTATGGTACCCCGAAGTCAGAGTGTTAAAAAGAAAATTTGATTTGGTATAGAGAAGAGATACTTGGACTGTTTTTAAAGAAGGATAGTTTTATATTATATAAGATGTAATTTAGAAATAGCAGCAGCAGTTTTAGTGTAATAAGAGATAGATAAGGATATAAGAAGTTAAGATTTGTACTAAGAAGTTGTATTTTGAAACTATTTTGGTATTTTGATACTTTGATATTGAATAAGAGATAGATAAGATTATAAGAAGTTAAGTTTTGTATTATGAAGTAAAAAGTTTTGTGTTAAGAAGTAAAACTTTGTTATTTTGATGTTAAATGAAATAAGATTTTATGGAAATTATGAATTCAAGTGAGGGAATTAAGACAGATAGAAAGTTACTAAAGTAAATTTGAACTGAAAGCAGAGGAGAGAACGGGGGAAGTCCCCTTAATTAGATTGAAATAAGATTACAATTAAATTAAAGAAGTATTGGTGTGTTCCGGTGTAGGTGTTAGGTATGTATGTAGGTATGTATCTTTTTTCTTTTATTTTTGTCTTGTTTTTGTTTTTGTATTTGTTTTTCTTTTATGATGTGGTATATTTGTTTATCTTTGTTGTGGAAAACCAATAAATTTTTGTTTCTTTTTGAAATTTGTAATTAATGCGTTTCCTCAGAAGGCGTGCAGGAATCTCCTTCAGAATAATAATATTCTTTCCTCCAATTTGTAATTTATTTAAATAATTGGTTTGTATTATTCTGTCCTTAATGGATCTTGAAGTGAATTGAATGTCACCAGGTAATCTCCTGGTAGTTTCCTAGTCTTTGCAAATTTGGATTTCACTCGAAATAGCTTATCAATTGAAGCACCCATAACTTCTTGCTCTGTCTCCAGCCATTCAGCAAACACTGTAATTAAATATTCTCTTAAATCCTGCTCACCTTCCTCTGGGACCTCTGAGTCACAAAACCATTTCCTGCTGTTTCATTTCCAGGACCCCAATTGCATCCCAGGCTGCTTCCTGAGTTGCATTTGATCCATCCATATCTACACTTAATTGTTCTTGATCTCTTTTCAAATCTCGAGTCTCTGATTGCAATTTTTTTGTTTTTTTCTTCCGTACCTTTAACTGATAACTCTAGGGCAGTAGTTTTATTTGTCAATTCTTTGAACTGACACATCAAATCTAGTAAAAGCATTTTAGCATTTTTACTAATTTTTGCTGCCAGAACAGTTGAGCTTTCCTTTAGTTCCTTACTTAAATCTCTTTTCATTTCTGCAAATAATTCCACCATCTCAGATTTAGATTCTACCTCTTGAGAGGAGGGCCTTCTGCTCTGAGATGTAGCCCCTGTTGAGGTTGGAGGGGGGTTGCTGCCATTTCTACATTCCCTCACTCCTTTAGATCCTCCACAAATCCCTCAAGTCAGTTACAGAGAATATTAATACTTCCCCCTTGCTTCTCTTCTAAATTCCCAAAGCTCTTCTTCAGTATGCCTAAGTTCTCCAAACAAATAGTCTGCCTCTCAAGAAGCAGAACTATTTTTATCCTTATCAGTCACTGTCAAGGCCTCTTCCCCGGAGTATTAATACGAAGGAATATACACCCTTTATAATTTCAGACTTGCAAAATCAGAGACAACCACAAATCCATAAAACCATAAAATATAAATAAAATAATAAAAAGGAGGTCAGAGAAACCTTTTGCTGCTTTTTCAGAAAGTTCAAGTTAATAGTGGTGATGATTCAACAGTCCTTTTCCTTCAGTCTCACTGAAAGTCTGCAGGATGCCTCTGCTTTTAAATATTTCCAGGTTTTAATTGTCTATTGCCTCCAATGATCACAGGTAAGGCAGATCTCACTCAATAGCAAGCCTGCTCCCAAGTTCAGGACAATGTTATCAAAGCAAAGCTAAGGTCCACTTGATGCTCTTAAATTCCAAACAATTCAAATCCAATTGTTGTTAAATCTGCTGTTAATTCCACCATCTGTGAACTTGTTGCCTATAGCTAAGTCACCAGACCCAGCCTATGTTCAGACTTCAAGAGCCAATCTAAAGTGATATGTCCAAGGTATATCCAATGAGACTGTATTCTTGCTTCCAAGTTCAAATAAAAACTTCCAGTTCAGTGTTAATATAAATGTGTTGGATCGAGGTCTCAAGTTCACATCCAATAATAAATTCCAAGTTCACAATCAGAAATCACATTTCTAGATTCAGATAGGTTGCTGAATTACAACTTATTACTAAACTGAAAATTATGGAGAGACCTGGTCTGAACAGACATATTGGATTCTTGTCTCACTACACATGCTAAAGCTATTTTGGTCATCTCCCTTTCTTTTTCCTGTAGGACTAATTGCAGTCGTTAACAGGTTTACCATACCCATTGAATCAATCACCCATCGCCTACTACCCATATAAGAAATACCCCACCCCACCCCACCCTCCCACTATATACTGTATAAGGGTCTGGTGACTTCTGTTACATACTGCCCTATTGCCAGAGATTGAGAGATTTCAGGGGTCCCAGCATGTCCCTTAGGTTTGGTTCCCTTGGAAAGGAGGTCACTGGAGATGTCTGCTGTTCCTAGGACAGAAGGTTTATTTATCCATATAGAATCATAGAGTTGGAAGAGACCACAAGGGCCATCCAGTCCAACCCCCTGCCAAGCAGGAAACACCATCAAAGCATTCCTGACAGATGGCTGTCAAGCCTCCGTTTCAAGACCTCCAAAGGAGACTCCACCACACTCCTTGGCAGCACACTCCAAGTATAAGATGGATTGTTAACTCCAACTCCAAGATGCACTCCAACAGATCCTCCCAAGAGATTTCTAGGGGGAGGGTACTAAAGCCATAGCTTGAGTTTATTTGAGTCAAGTTTTTGTGAGCCCAGCCACACTTCCGTTCGTCCCAGGATTTTGTACCATCTATTATCACGAGTCTGAGAGGGTGGGTTTTTTGTCCTGCTGTTTACCCAGGAAAATCCGCTGTTTACTGCTGAATCATCAATCTGCCAAAAAACAAAAACAAAACCCTGAATAAAAAATTGCCCCTCTTCTCTTGAATGGGATTTTGTGGGCTTTCCTGTGGGGGCTGTGTTTGTGTGTGTGTGTGGGGGGGTCTGCTCCCACCTCCTTTCCTCCCCCCCCCCTATCTCTACAGGACAATATTTCCTGTTGTTTCTCCAACAACACACTTCCAGAATTCTTGGCTTGTTTATTTTTATTATTGTTTTATTTTCCCCTGTTTAGCACTCATATGAAAATTGTGATCAAATGATATACATGCAAAACGTGTGTGTGTCCCTGCTCACTTGTGTTGATTGCTTGTGATGGTTCCAATCACGTGTTTATTTTCTGTCTTTAATATTAATTAATTAATATGTATTGGAAGGGTCCTTGTATATTTACTGTTTAAATGACAGCACTTTCCTGCCTGAGCATTGGGGTGTCATCGTCCCCCCATTTTTCACCACACTACTTCATAAGCTTGGGAATGGCAAAAAAATGTGAAAGAAATTTTCTTCCAAATTAAGATCAAAGCCTTTTTATCAGGGACTTTTGCATATAAACTTCACTTTGTGGGTTATTCTCTTTTAAGAAAACTTTTATTAACACAGTCATAATAAGTGGCAAGCTGGAAAACAGTAAAATCTCGATAGGAGACACCAAAAGTAGATGCCATTTCTCCTCAATTTGGAGGCACAAATGCTAGACCCAAGCTGTCATAATGACTGAGAGCATGCCACACCAATCTGTTTGTATTCCTCAACAAATAAGAAAACATCTTTATCTCCCCAAGCTGTAGCTAATTTGGAGGTTTTGCAAGCTGACATGCAGTTTGATTAAAATGACCTTGAGCTAACAATTCATTTTAGACGGCTCAATGATCAAAGTAGTGCAGACCTTCTGTAACTTATTCTCCTCCCCACATCCCCTATGGAAGAGATATTTTTTCTGCACTTTGCTTCTGGTGCCTAGAAACAAAACAAAAACAGCAAAGGACTTTCCCCTCCACTTTCTAAACGTGTACCCAAACCATCCATTTTGTGCTCACTAGAAAGATACAGAGGAAATAATAGAGGACTATACTTGAGGCTTGCAACAATACCCAGGGCACTGCACACATTTTTCAGCTGTGCTTGCTTTTTGTGGCCTAGATAATACTGCTCCTTTTCTGTCCTTGGCAGGCAAGTAAGCTGCTCTCATTTTATTCTCTCTCTCCCGCCCCACTGCCAATTCCAGTTTCCAAAATCTTCCTATATCTGTGCTAATATTCATCTTATTCAAGATGGCATTTTGCTCTATAGCTGCTATGATTTAGGGTGTTGGGTCTATAAATGCAGCAGAATGAGGTGGCAGATTGCAGAGGTGAAAGAATAGACAGCTCCACTTTAAGTTGGAGAAAATACCAATTTGGAATGCTTCCCCGTGGGGAAACCAGAAGCTCTCTCTCAATACAGAAAACAAGGAAGATTCTACCCTAGACTTTCATTGCTGTTTTCCTGTTTTAAATACAGAAAAGCATAAAAAATATGAACTGCCCAGGTTGACAGTCCTCCCCGTGCTCTTGATGCTCTTGTGACTTGTGCTTTTTAACTCGTTCATGGACCATGTGGAATAAGGAGTGGGCAGTGAGCACTGAGAGAGCCACATTTGCAAACGATGCTAAATTGTCCAGGGTAGTTAAAATAAAAAGAGATTGCAAAGAGCTCAAAAAAGGATGTATTCAAACTGAGAGAAAGTTTGGTGAAATGGCAAATGTAATTCAGTGTAAACAAGTTACAATCGTGCATGTCAGGCTAATAACAATAACAATAACAATAATTTCACATATACACTGCTAGGGCCTGAACTGAACACTCCTGGTGTTGCCTGACTAGGAATAAGACCATGGGGTCATAGTGGAGAGCTGAATGAAGCTGACTCAGTGTGCAGCAGCATAGCATGGGTTGCTGGCACCTGGGGAGGGGCAAGAGTTACACCCCCTGGTGGACTGGGCAGCCAGGAGGGCATGTGCAGAGCCCACTCAGAGGGTGACGGGAGCCCGCCTCCAATAGACTCCTCCGGCGCCTCCATCCATATGCCCACGACACCAAGCTACCCACTGCCGTGGCTCTGCGGCCAGGGCTCTGTGCCTGTTGTGGGGGCGCTTACATGGCTGCCCCTCCCCCACTATGCTTCTGCCATTGTGCAGCAGCAGTGACAATGCCAAATTCCATGCTAGGAATCATTAGGAAAGGGATTGAAAATAAAACTGCTTATACCACAGTACCATTATACAAATCTATGGTGTGACGGCATTTGGAATATTGTGTACATTTTTGGTCATCTCGCCTCAAAAAAGATATTGTGGAGCTGGAAATGGTTCAGAAAAGGGGAACCAAAATGATCAACTTCTGTATGAAGGGCTTTTTCTGTATCTGGGGCTTTTTAGTGTAGAGAACAGGTGAGTAAGAGTTGGCATGATAGAGGTTATAAATCTCTGCATGCTGTGAAGAAAGCAGGTGGAGAAAAGCTTCTCTCTCATTGAACACTACAACTTGTGGACATTCAGTGGAGCTGAATGCTGGAAGATTCAGCACTGACAAAAGGAGGGGCTTCTCCACACACCACATAGTTAAATGATGGAATTTGCTCTCAGAAGAGGCAGCAATGGCTGCCAACTTGGATAGCTTTAGAAGAGATTTAGGCAAATTCGGGGGAAAGGGCTATCAATGCCTCCGACCTCCACAGCTGGAGGCAGTATTCTTCTGAATGCCAGTTGCAGCAGGAGTAGAGAGTGTGGTTGTGTTCTGCTTTTGCTTCCTTTGCTGCTTCCCACAGAGGTTGGACACTGAAAACAGGATGCTGGACTCTGATTCTGCAAGCTCTTCTTCTGTTCTTCTATAAATAGGAGCCAAGTTTGATTCTAATTGGTCAGTCGGTGGACAATTAACACACGGAGCCCCATTTTGACCTTCTAAATGAGTGCTAGTGGAGCGCAACCCGAAAACGCGTAACCTGCAGCGTTCGCAACATGAGGTATGACTGTACTTGCATCTCTTCTCCAGTAGGGGAATAATTCAGATCAAGCCTATGAGCCACTGCCTGACTTAAACTTCAAGAGGATCTTGAGGTGGCACTGTAGATCGTGGTGCCTAGCATCTCAAAGAGCTGCCGTCAAGAAGCTGCCAATTGAGTAACGTGCCAGCAGGGTGGGAGGAGCAAGGCAGATAGACTCAGATTTTGGCCTCCAGATATTTCCACATTGGCTCTCCACACCTTTTACCCTTACTGGTTCCATGGAATAAGCAACATATACAGTACTAGGGAAAGGTAAACTGTCCTCTTGTTAGTTGCATCTAAGTTCCACTGAATCAATAACAAATCCCTGAACGTTCGTGGCGAAATTTTATCCTCTCTCCTTCATGTGAACTTGGAATATATGCTGTTTGACTCCTGGTTCAATGTCACTTGATTGAACAGATGAGGAACTTGTATTTTGAATTTGAAAGCGCTCTTTACAACATAATTAGTTTCCCTAGAGGGCTTTCCTTATTAATTTTAATTATGTATATTTTAATTATGTACTAAAAGAGAGTGACTATGCAGGCACGGTCTGCGGCTCCCATGCATCACAAAAACACATTATACTGCTA
Source organism: Lacerta agilis (assembly GCF_009819535.1). NCBI lineage: Eukaryota > Metazoa > Chordata > Lepidosauria > Squamata > Lacertidae > Lacerta > Lacerta agilis. Next base: position 442,053 of record NC_046318.1, on the reverse strand, counting down.
TCCTTCCTGATGCTGAAGGCTGCTTTTCTACACTTTTAGAGCAAGCAAGCAATTACCCTAGCTAAAGTTTCTATTGTTATGAGATGAAGGTGGTTGGATGAGACCCCCACCCCGCATCCACCTTGTGTTAAAATATAAGCAAGACTAGCTTCCTGTGTTGAGGTGATCACCTGGGTGATGGGCCATTAAGAGAACAAAGGGGAATCTGTGTGAGGCAACAAATGGGTGGGGCACCTCCCTCAACTCAGAGATAGAAGGACCCAGAAGCAAAGCAGCAAGCTGGGGAGCTTTCTGTTTGAATCCAAGGCTATGACTATGGGAGAAACAAGACCCTCATGGAGTGTTAATGCTGTGAGCCTCTCCATCGTAGGCTCAGGTTGCATACGTATATGTGTAAATAAACCATATATCATAAAGATGCCATAGTCTCCACTGTACTTCATTCTGAAGGAAACATGAACCCTGGGTGAGTTGTCTTGGGCAGGAGGGACATGAGTGATGCCATCCCAGTTTCCATGATCATGGAAGACAAGGCCACAAGGTGGTGACATCAATATGGAAGGTTCTGTTGAGGCCTTGTTCCTTGTTTATGGCTGGGATCCTGGCTGCACATCTGTTCTTTAATGCCAGTTCTGTGCATAGTAAGACCTCACTCAGCCATGTTTTGATCCAAGATGATTGCTATTTGGATAAGCCATGATTTAGGTGGCTGGCTACTGTGGCAACAGACTGCCAGAGTAGATGTGTCTGACTGAGCAGGACTCTCCTTATGTTAAGAGAGAAACACAAAACCCTGGAGCCTCACAGTTTATGCAGTTCAAGTCACTTTATGAGATTTTGTTAAGTCATAGATCATCCTGGGACAATTCAGTTACCTGATCCAGAGAAGCTATGTACTGATAGGCATTGCGAGGGAGAGCAATGCCAGCATAGCTACTGTTTTCCCCACACTTGACCAAAATAAGTCCTTCAGCACAACAGAGGTGGGTAACCTCTGGGTCCAGGAGGCTAATTAGAGCCAGCACAGTTCCCAATTTAGACTGCAATGCCATTTCCCCCAAAACACACCCACCTGCCCCGTACCGGATTTTGTATGAGGTGTACCTTTGTCATGTAGGGTCCATTTATTCACATTCTTTTGGTGGGTGCCTCTGCTTATTTGTGCATGTATTTGAGCAAGCATTTTCATGATCCATTATGACTAGACATTTTTCAGTCAGTGGCACCTGGAACTCCTGCAATTTTACAACACTCTCCTTTAAAAAGAAGGATGCCATTGATAGCCATGCAAGTGATCGTAGTAGTATTTTTACTCCAATTTTGCAATTTTGAGGAACTGAAACATGGCAAAAGGGAGATTCATGCTTGGGGGTGTCTCTTAGCCATCGTGCGCCACCAGCCTTGACTCATCTGCTTGAAAATGTCATTGGAAGCAATGCCAGTATAGTTAACTGATACTAATGATAAACTACCATAATTACAATGCTGTAGGATCACGTCTTACACAGGGTTTCACTTCCAAGGGTTCCACGTATATGTAAAAACTCATGTGCTCAGATCCTTGGGATCAAACCCACTTGTGAGTAGCCTGGGACTTCTGGAAGCAGGGCAAAAGTTGCAGAAGCCCAGGGATGTTCTTGTGAGATCTCTCAGGACTGTCCAATTTGCCATGAAAAGTTATGGGAGCACCCCAAACCCACTTGGAGGAAAAATGGAATATCTGGTGGGAAAAGAGCAAGAGAGCTTCCCAAGTAAGGCTGTCTCCTCATTTAACTTGTGGAATTTCAACCAGCTGGCCTTCAGTCATGCATTATTGAAATTGCACAAGTTAAATGAGCATAAGACATGATCACACTGCACATTCTGTGGCTAAGGCATGGTTATGTATCATGGTATATGGAGTTACGATGAAAATCTACAGGCATGAATACCAAAAGCTAGGTGATGGAATAATTTAAGCAAAACAAGGAACCCCCTCCAGGTGTTTTCTGGCACCCTAGATGCACTCCTAGTGTGTTGTATCTGTGTGTGTGATATTGCTGGTGGTGGGGCTGAAAGAAGAGTGGCTTCTGAGTCCATCGCTGAGACAAGATTTGAACCAGAAGCATTTTATCTCATAGCTAAAATTATTGGGAGCTGATGGGTAGAAGGGGAGATATAAGGGAACATGAAAACCTTTTTTGCTCTGATTGCAATCCACATGCAACCCTGGCAGCCCAGAATTTGTTATTCATGGAACTGTATGAATTCTCATAACTTGCTCCATTCATTAATCACATTTAAACAAACCTGCTAATTGCAATTAATGCACCTTTTCCAGGTTTCTGAAATTATTCTGTTCATAAAGTTATAGAATCATAGAGTTAGACGGTACCCTGAGGGTCAACTAGTCCAACCCCCTGCAAAGCAGGAATCTCAGCTAAAGCATCTATGGCAGATAACCATCCAACCTCTGCTTAAAAACAGAGGCCCACAACTTCCCAAGGGCCTGTTTGAACAAAATAAAAAAATTCATTCCAGTAGCACCTTGGAGACCAACTAAGTTTGTTATTGGTATGAGCTTAGTTGGTCTCTAGGGTGCTATTGGAAGGATTTTTAATTTTGTTTCGATTAGGGCAGACCAACACAGCTACCTACCTGTAACTACCACTGTTGAACAGTTCTTGCAGTCAGAAAGTTCTTCCTGATGTTTAGTCAGACTCTCCTTTCTTGTAACTTGAAGCCAGTGGTTCCAATCCTGTTACTTGGTTTTGGAAGAAAGGTTGTCCGGGATATGGAATAGCCGCAGTGCAGAATCTGAAATAGCTTTCAGTAGTGTGGGAAACCCAGGCTGAACAGGTGTGCTGGTGGTAATTTGCTGGGTGATGTCAGCTTCAGCTGGCTTTGGCCAGGGGGCCACTGCTAGATACTCAAAGGACATACCTTGGGTTGGCATTTTTCTGTCTTGGGAGACAGTGGAGGAGTGCAGCTTTTGGAATGAGGTCAGGCTTTTGGCAGGTTGCAGTGCTTGCTGTGGCTGCAGAGACCAATGTGGGAGAAATAATAGTAACAGCAACAGCAACAGCAGCAGCAACAACAACAGCAACAATAATTTATTATTTATACTCTGCCCATCTGGCTGGGTTTCCCCAGCCACTCTGGGCCACTCCCAGTCGAATATTTTTTTAAAAAACCAATACAGCATTAAACATTTAAAACAGGGCTGCCTTCAGATGTCTTCTAAAAGTCAGATAGTTGTTTATTTCCTTGACACCTGATGGGAGGGCATTCCACAGGGCAGGTGCCACCACTGAGAAGGCCCTCTGCCTGGTTCCTTGTAACCTCACTTCTCACTGTGAGGGAACTGCCAGAAGGCCCTCAATGCTGAACCTCAGTGTCCAGGTTGAATGATGAAGGTGGAGACGCTCCTTCAGGTATTTAGGGCTTTAAAGGTCAGCACCAACACTTTGAATTGTGCTGGGAAAGAGACATGTTTTGTTGCAGCTGGACAGATGAAGGCATCCAGTTGTGCTGCCACAGATACACCACAGCATTTCCTCTCTCTGCACTCCTTCCAATGGTCATTTCTCCCCTGGTCATTGCTATGGATACATGACTTGACTGCCTGTCTCCAGGGATTCCCACAGGGCAGGAATGTTGCCAGCCTCCATGTCACATTTGCAGACATCTTTGCAACATAGAGTTGGTCTGGGTGTTAAAGGACCAGGAGATCTTGGTACCAGCTGAAAAATCTTGGGCCTTGAGCATCCTAACAACAACAGCAACAATAAAATGCTACAGTTCTTATTCTTGGGCAGAAAGCAATAGTAGTAGCTACTCGTAATCAGTTCAGAACTACAGCCCTAATACAGTGACTTTTTAAAGTAGCTTGTAAAATTAACAGAAATGTCCATTTTAAAAGTATCATCATATTTTTCCTTTCCTTTGGATATAAATTACAATCTTGCTTTGGAGGAGATGTTCCAGAAGAGCTGTAATGTTTCTATATTGCCTTTAAAGTGCTGCATGTGTTTATTCCCATGCACAGAGTGAGCAATGCTTGCTTCCTGCGTCTTTGAAGACCTCTGAGCAATGTCATCCAGGTCAAAAATGGCAGGTCCTGCACCGCCACCTATTGGCCTCTTGGCTTTCCAAAGGCAGCTTCATCTTCTGAGCTGCTTCCACTTCCCACAAGGCTTTTATTAATTGCTTGCTTTCTCCAGTTCCACTTCAATCAGGCTTGTTTTGATGGTTGTTCTGGGTCTGGAAAGCAGGCAAACTTAATTTGTGAGAATTCTATCAGCTATTGACCCAAGGGGGAAGCCAAAGTGGGGCAGAGGGGTGAGGAGATCATAGGATGCATACGCGCCTTGCCCTCTCTTCGTCCTTTGATTAATTTCCACATGATCTTTTAATGACAGCACAGCCTGGCAGGGTTTTGCTTCACCACAGAACAAGCACCTGCTGCAGGGGCTCTCAGCCAGGGGAGGGAGGGGAGGCTCCTTGACACTCCCATTTATCATAATTGCTTCTGGTCCAATTTCATTCACGCCTCACATTTTTTATTGTCTTGGATTGAACATTACCAGAGGAAATGCTGCTAATAGTCTTTTGCAGTACACCCCCAACATCTAAGGCATTTATTATGGAAAGGATTATAATAAATTAAATGCTTAAACCAAGACTGTGTAAGCATTTTTGTTTTAGATCAAAAATGTTTGCACTAGCTGTTTAAACATTCAATTTATTATAATGGTGAAATATCATTGAAAAATAAGCATGTTAATTAAAATTGGGTTTAACAAATGTGAGTTATCCCAAATGGACACACTATAATGAATACAGACAGGTAGAATCTGCCTGCCCTTTTTTTCTCATTATGAAAATGAACATTTGCATATTGAAAGCCTGCAGCTATTAGTTATTTTTAATGAACAGTGTTGCCATTTCAAAGTTGAAGCCCTCATATGATGCAGCCGAGATATTCCTAGGTCAGGAAAGAACTTTAGCTAATTAAATTGCAGAGAAGTTCTTCGCCACAAATAATTGATTAAAGTCGTTACACGGATAATCAGTTTCGCAGCTAAGTAAATAACTTAAAAAGAAGTAGCCTCCAATAAGATAGGGTCACATGGAGGTGATTAAATGTAAGCAAAGGCTTAAGGAAGAAAGATGGTCAAAGTGGAGAATGGTGTGGAGGAGGAGGAAGAGATGAGCACGAAGGAACAGAAGAAATCTTTAGAATTCAAGCTATTCCAGCTGTAGTGAGAAGGAGCACCTTGCAGCCCACAATGGCCCAAGGAAAGTCTCTTCCTTTTGATCTCTTCCTTTCCCCCCTTGCATAGAGAAGGAACCCATAGTGCCAGCACAGAGGGCATTTCCACTGCAAAGGATCAGGAAGCAAGTGATGGGCAAGAAGATCACCTTGGAGAGTCACTGCTCATCAGATGATAGACCAATAGTCTGACCTAGTAATAAGGCAGCTTCCTAAGGACAATTTCCAGCATTAGTCATACTCAGAGTAGATCCACTGAAAGGAATGCGTCTACACTGAGTATGGCTAACACTGGAGATCTCCCTAAACCTTCAGACCATAGAGAATGGAAGCAGTGCAGAAACTGACCAGGAAGCACTTGTAGCTGAGCACTACAGCATCTGATTTGCATGTTGATGTTTCATGGTTGAATCCCAGTTATGGGCTGTGTTGTAGAGCTCAGAAACAATCCTGCTCACTTGAGACAGTCTTGGAGAGGCTCTCTCAGCCAGTAATGTGAGATGAATCATAGAATCATAGAATCATAGAGTTGGAAGAGACCACAAGGGCCATCCAGTCCAACCCCATGCCAAGCAGGAAACACCATCAAAGCATTCCTGACAGATGGCTGTCAAGCCTCTGCTTAAAGACCTCCAAAGAAGAAGACTCCACCACACTCCTTGGCAGCAAATTCCACTGTCGAACAGCTCTTACTGTCAGGAAGTTCTTCCTAATGTTTAGGTGGAATCTTCTTTCTTGTAGTTTGAATCCATTGCCCCGTGTCCGCTTCTCTGGAGCAGCAGAAAACAACCTTTCACCCTCCTCTATATGACATCCTTTGATATATTTGAACATGGCTATCATATCACCCCTTAACCTTCTCTTCTCCAGGCTAAACATACCCAGCTCCCTAAGCCGTTCCTCATAAGGCATTGTTTCCAGGCCTTTGACCATTTTGGTTGCCCTCCTCTGGACACGTTCCAGCTTGTCAGTATCCTTCTTGAACTGTGGTGCCCAGAACTGGACACAGTATTCCAGGTGAGGTCTGACCAGAGCAGAATATAGTGGTACTATTACTTCCCTTGATCTAGATGCTATACTCCTATTGATGCAGCCCAGAATTGCATTGGCTTTTTTAGCTGCTGCATCACACTGTTGACTCATGTCAAGTTTATGGTCTACCAAGACTCCTAGATCCTTTTCACATGTACTGCTCACAAGCCAGGTGTCACCCATCCTGTATTTGTGTCTTTCATTTTTTTGCCCAAGTGTAGTACTTTACATTTCTCCCTGTTAAAATTCATCTTGTTTGCTTTGGCCCAGTTGTCTAATCTGTTAAGGTCATTTTGAAGTGTGATCCTGTCCTCTGGGGTATTAGCCACCCCTCCTAATTTGGTGTCATCTGCAAACTTGATCATGTTACCCTCAAGCCCATCATCCAAGTCATTGATGAAGATGTTGAATAAGACTGGGCCCAAGACAGAACCCTGTGGCACCCCACTAGTCACTTCTCTCCAGGATGAAGAGGAGCCATTAATGAGTACCCTTTGGGTTCGGTCAGTCAGCCAGTTACAAATCCACTGAATGGTAGCATTGTCTAGCCCACATTTTACCAGCTTCTTTACAAGAATATCATGGGGCACCTTGTCAAAGGCCTTGCTGATGAGCGCCGCTTAGGTCAGGGGTCCCTTTACCTTTACCTTTAAGGTGCTACTGGAAGGAATTTTTAATTTTTTATTTAGTTTGAGGATGGTCAGTGTTGTGGAACATAAGGGCTCCCAACTCTCAGACTATGCATTCACTAAAATAATTTATCCCATAGGCACAGTCCTGAATTAAGGCGTTTTTAGTTTTAACGTGTCTCAATTCTGGGCTGAGCTTTTAAGATTTTTGTGTAGTCTGGCAAGCCAAAATTGTCATTTTTTTTTGAAATTTCAAACCCCTATAACTCACAAATGGGATGAGATAAAAAATTAAAATTTTAGATTTAAACTTAGTTTTGATCATTTAACAAGTATGCAAAATATTAATAAAATTTTCAAAAAGGGAGAAAGAGAAGACCCAAACAATTACCGCCCAGTCAGCTTGACAGGAAAGATTCCAGAGCAGATCATTAAGCAAACGGTCTGTGAGCACCTAGAAAGGAACGCTGTGATCACTAAAAGTCAGCATGGGTTTCTGAAAAAGAAGTCATGTCAGACCAATCTGATCTCATTTTTTGACAGAATTACAAGCCTGGTAGATGAAGGGAACGCTGTGGATGTAGCCTATCTTGATTTCAGCAAGGCCTTTGACAAGGTGCCCCATGATATTCTTGTAAAGAAGCTGGTAAAATGTGGGCTAGACAATGCTACCATTCAGTGGATTTGTAACTGGCTGACTGACCGAACCTAAAGGGTACTCATTAACGGCTCCTCTTCATCCTGGAGAGAAGTGACTAGTGGGGTGCCACAGGGTTCTGTCTTGGGCCCAGTCTTATTCAACATCTTTATCAATGACTTGGATGATGGGCTTGAGGGCATCCTGATCAAGTTTGCAGATGACACCAAATTGGGAGGGGTGGTTAATACCCCAGAGGACAGGATCACACTTCAAAATGACCTTAACAGATTAGAGAACTGGGCCAAAGCAAACAACATGAATTTTAACAGGGAGAAATGTAAAGTACTACACTTGGGCAAAAAAAAAATAAAAGTGAAAGGCACAAATACAGGATGGGTGACACCTGGCCTGAGAGCAGTACATGTGAAAAGGATCTAGGAGTCTTGGTAGAGCATAAACTGGACATGAGTCAACAGTGTGATGCAGCACCTAAAAAAGCCAATGCAATTCTGGGCTGCATCAAGAGGAGTATAGCATGTAGATCAAGGGAAGTAATAGTACCATTGTATTCCGCTCTGGTCAGACCTCACCTGGAATACTGTGTCCAGTTCTGGGCTCTAGTCAGACCTCACCTGGAATATTGTGTCCAGTTCTGGGCACCACAGTTCAAGAAGGATACTGACAAACTGGAACGTGTCCAGAGGAGGGCAACCAAAATGGTCAAAGGCCTGGAAATGATGCCTTATGAGGAACGGCTTAGGGAGCTGGGTATGTTTAGCCTGGAGAAGAGAAGGTTAAGGGGTGATATGATAGCCATGTTCAAATATATCAAAGGATGTCATATAGAGGAGGGAGAAAGGTTGTTTTCTGCTGCTCCAGAGAAGCGGACACGGGGCAATGGATTCAAACTACAAGAAAGAAGATTCCACCTAAACATTAGGAAGAACTTCCTGACAGTAAGAGCTGTCCGACAGTGGAATTTGCTGCCAAGGAGTGTGGTGGAGTCTCCTTCTTTGGAGGTCTTGAAGCGGAGGCTTGACAGCCATCTGTCAGGAATGCTTTGATGGTGTTTCCTGCTTGACAGGGGGTTGGACTGGATGGCCCTTGTGGTCTCTTCCAACTCTATGATTCTATGATTCTAATTAGTGTTAAGCATTTTGGTTAAATGAGCCTGGTTATCTCACAAAAACAATGTGGCGTGAATGGAACAGAATGTAGAAAGGAGGGCAAACAAGAGTTGTAGAAGGGCTGTGAAGGTAGAAACAGGAGATAGAGAAATAACAGGGTGATTTGAGGAGTCTTCAGGTGAGATCAGGACAGAATGTGGGAACGGTGACAGTGGTAGAGGGATGCTGGGTAATCATGGGAGGTAGGTAACTGGAAAGTGAGGCCAGATGCTGTGCATCAGGAATTGGTTAAGTTGCAGGAAGCAAGCAGTAGGAATTAACTGAGTTTCTCCAAATAGAGAGGTGTAGAAAATGGAGTCCCCCAAAGATCTGTGCTTTGTAAGTTGCTCATAAGCAATATAGACTTAGCAGTGAGTAGTGAAGTGCCAAGTTTGCCAGTGATACTAGTTTAGGATGCTTAAAACAAAGAGAAACTGTGAAGAGCTCCAAAAGACATCTGCAAACTGAGTGAATGGGCAGTAAAACAGCAAAGGCAATTCAATATAAACAATTGTAAAGTGATACATGTTGAGGTAAAAAAAAAAAAAAAAACCGTTTCACATATATGCTCAAATTTCATGCTAGGGATCAATAGGAAAATAAACTACATTATCATAATGTCGTTATATAAATCTCTAGTGTGTGCACTTGGAATACTGTGTATAGTTCTGGTCACCTCACCGTAAAATTATATTGAAGAGTTGGAAAATGTTCAGAAAAGGGCAACCAAAACAATTGTGGGGATGGAGTGACTCCCCTGTGAAGAAAGGTTTCCGTGTTTGGGGCTTTTCAGTTTAGAGAAAAGGAGAGTAAGAGGAGACATGATAGAAGTGTAAAAAATTATGTATGGCATGAAAAAACTGGAGAGAGAAGTTTTTCTTTGCAGTCATCAGTTGCAGGCATCTGATGATGCCAATGTTGGACCATTCAGGACAGATAAAAGAAAGAACTTCTTTATGCAGCACATAGTTAGACTGTGGAACTCCCTCCCACAGCAGGCAGTAAAGGCCACCAACCTAGATGGCTTTAAAAGAGAATTAGACACATTAATGAAGGCAAGGGCTCCCATGGGCCTTTGCTCTGCCTCCACAGTTGGAGGCAGCAAATGTTTCTGAATATCAGTTGCTGGAAAACACAGGAGGGCAAAGGGCTCTGGCATGGGTTTCCCACAGGCTTTGGCTGGCCACTGTGAGAACAGAAGGTGGCCCAGATACGCCACTGGCCAGATCCATGAACTCTTCTAATGTTCTTAGATGAAACTGCCCTCAGAAAAATTTGAAATTAGGTGGCATGGGAGTAAATTTGGATGCCAGCTATTTTAATATAGTTCTATGACTCCCTGTTTCTTATGCAAAAATTGTCATTACTTGACTTGGAAAGGCCTGTAAATTTGTAACTGTGATAATCAAATGCAGCATCTGAGCCCCTGAAACTCATAACAAGTCTTTATTAGTGTTTATATAAGTGACACAGAATAATTAAACCACATTTAGTTTGAAACTGACCATGGACTCCAGAAACACAATTCATACTTTGCAAGGCAGTCTTTCCAATACAAGTAGTTGCTTAACTAACTTAGCATTAAACTGTGACAGTTCCTTTATGTGACTCCTAAAGAATTCAGGATTTTTTCTTCTGCACGTCTTTCAGACAGTTCCTTTGGCAAGAAATTCAGATTCTCCTTCCCCAAGGTTTTATTATATAAAAATAGAGTGAAATTTCCTTATGTACAAACATTACATTACACCATATACAGGTTTTTTAAAAAAACCACTATGAAAAGACAGGCCATGGGTAAAACAAAAGGTCAATATAGGACAAAAAAAATTAAATACTGCACATTTCATAAAAATTACATTAACTACAAAGAGTTCTTTGTTTGCAAATATCAAACAGTACCATTGTAATTGGAAATCTTTCCCAACAACTTCATTTATAATATATATCTTAGTGTTTAAGGCACATTTTGCTTATTCCTACATACTTCACTGAACCGAGTCAATAATTTAAGAACTCTTGGGGGAAATCAAACAGTGTGCATTTATGTAGGTACATACTTTGGGGGTAAGATGCAAGGAATGGAACAGGTAGGGGTGTGTGTGTGTGTGTGTGTGTGTGTGTGTGTGTGTGTGTGTTTAAAGAGGTGCTAAAATACAAAGACTTCTCCTATAAACTTGGAAGCTTGTCGGGGCTGGCTGTGATCACAAAGCAGTGAGAAAGACACTTTGCACATGCTTTGCACATCCTCTTCAGCCAGCCTGCAGATAACACAGAGAGATAAACATCTCCAGCAAATATGTGGTTCTGGAAATTCAAGTTCTGTGGCCTGACACCAGCTTCTTACACGGCTCAAGAGAAGTACACATTAGCAGTTAAACCTTCTGACTGGTCTCAGGTGGAGGGCCTAAATATTGAGTGGAGGGTGCTTGGTGGAGGGTACCGAGATCTCTTGGAGGTCTGGCAGCCTCCCCTGATGAGGAGGCGATAGCAATGTAATAGTCCTGTCATAATCCCTATGCAAGACTTTCTCATAGACACTCTGCAGCCCCACCGTCTTGGGCAGTTGTGCCTGATAATAGTTGTCTCGGCGAAGGGAATCCCTGGGCAGTGAGGTGCTTTTGCAGAAGGTGGACAGCTGGGTCTTTGGGTGGGGGGATGAGTAAGGATTGGCTTGGCCACAGGAAGGGCTCCAACATCGATCTGAGTGGCCCAGGATCTTGCATTCAGCCGTACAAGCCCACAACCCTAGAAATGCAAGGGGGAAAACAGACATGAGAACATGGATGCGTAGCAAGCAGAGCACTGTTAGGGCAGCACCTAGGAGACCATCGTATCAGTGCCATTCTCAGTGAGAGGAAAGAGGGGAAGGGGAAGAATCATTTCATGCAGCTAGCATGAAGGACAAAAAGATCCTCATACAGCTACCATCAAAACTGCATCATAGCAAGCTGCCATACACCAAGTCAGACCATTGGTTCACCTAGCTAAGCAGCCTGTGGAAGTTTCAAACAGGGCTCCTTCCCAGCCCTAGCTGGAGATGCTGGGGGTGTGACCTGGGGCCTTCTGCATGCACCCTCCCCTTAAAATGACAAGCCACAATACAAGCCAGCACAACTCAGAATGTTGTGCCGAGAAGCACCCAAAGGATAAGCATTCTGAGCTGCTTGGAGAAATGGCAGGATAAGAAATAGCCAGACAGAACCTGGTCCTTTGGCTTCGGGTGATATGGATGCGCCCCAAACTGTCAGCCACCCTGGCTGCTATATTTTCTCTAGTTCTGAGATTGATTGAAATCTATAGCTCTTGATGTAATTAACAGCCTATTCCCAGACTCATTAAAATTGAGGAGGGTTTCCAAAAACAGTAGAATGGTGACCAGGTCTTTTGGTGCTGGGCTTCTTTCGTTGCTTCTGGGACAACAGTTTCCAAGTTCTGTGGCATTCCGAGGGGAAAGTGCCAAAGTTTAAGGCATCCTTACCACTCTGCATGTGTGTGATGAGGTCCTTTTTAAGAGCGTCCCCACTGATGTCAGAATCACTGTCGTTGAAATCACTATCGCCTTTACCGCTGTCTTTGCCACTGAACTTCTCTGCTTCTCTGCCTGATATGGTGTTGAAAGAATGACCCTTCCAGACGGCCACAGGTGGGACTGGCTCTTTGCTGTAACTAGGGGTAGAGGCATAAGACTGGAAGAAGGTGGAAGGGCACATGTGAAGGTTTTGGGGGGGGAGGGGAGAGAGGAAGAAAAGGAGAAACAATGTTATAAGGAACAGCAGTGTTAATAAAAGCAGTCTAGCGGCTTGGGCCACATCCCTGTGAACTGGAATCACCTGGACAGAGGCACAGGAAGGTCAGGTGGTACCTGGTGTGGAAAATTTCTTGTCACCCTCCCCCCCCCACATTGTGGTTTGGTTTTTTTTTTTTTTGCCTGCAAAAATGGTTTTACATTATTTCATATTTTCTTACAAAGGAATGTGGATTCTGGTCCTCTGATAACAAGTAGGTGACTATGGACAGATACTTAAATCTACAGGATGGATTGTGTTTTGGCTTGTGTTATTTTATTTATATTTATTGTTTATTTATTTAATAAACTTTATTTTAAAAAACCTGCAAAGTGGTTTACCAAAACAAAAAACAAAACAAAAAACACCACAGCAGTAAAATCAAGAAAAATTAACAATCCTACTTTAAAACCTACAAAAGATAAAATATTAGGATTAAGATTACTTCAACTTCCTAAGCATCTAGGTATGCTTGCCTAAAGAAGAATGCTTTTAGCAGGTGCCCGAAAAGAGTCTAGCAAAGGCACGTGCTTTGCTGCAATAGGCGGGGAGTTCCAAAGTGCAGGTGCTGTCACAGTAAACAATGCAGTGCAGATATGCATGAAACTACTGGAGGGGAGGTATTTATTTATTAATTTAATCATTCATTCATTCAGCTCCACTGAATTGAAATTTCAGCCAGGCATGTCCAAAGTCCATTTCGGGGGCCTAATTCAGCCCACCAGTTAGTTTAATCCAGTCCCTGTGGCAGTTTATTTCCTGGAGTAAAATCCTTTAAAACCCCCAACAACTTCAACCCTAGAAAAGGTTAACAACTTTGGTCGGCCCTTTGGTCAGCCCTCACGGCCCTTCACTTCATCAAATCTGGCCCTCTTTGAAAAACGTTTGGACACCACTGGCTTACACCATACTAAATATGTTAGCCTTTTAAGGCAACTCTTATTTAAAGCAGGCCCCCACCCACCCCAAAAAATATTTTTGGTCTCACAAACAGCAGTACATTCCACCTCAAAACAAAATATCAAACACTAAAAAAATTATAACTCCTGTTAGGATAATTAAACCAATCTTACACATAGATTTTATGGGCCAATTTATTCACACAGTCTTTTCCTATGAGGTTTTGACAATTTGAGAATTCAAGCAGTGAAATTACTAGGAACCATAATAATATAAGTTTCACAGGTGCAGTCTGCACAGATGTTGGTCACATAAGTTGGCATCTCTTCATATATTCCTTTACTTCTCAACCACTTTATAAGAATCTGAAAGCAAGGAGACATAGCAACTCACACCTCTTCCATGCAGCAGCATATCAGAACACTAACACTTTATGACTAAATAGCTTATAATTTACTTTAATTACTTGCAAGCAAGTGTTAACCATTAAGTGGCAAGATGTATTCTGAAATGCAAAGAAGTGAGTTGTTTGGAAAGTACAGGAAAACATCATTGCTTATTTATACTCCAGTCATCAATCCAGCAATAAAGTACATCAACACACAAGCACACCAAACCATGTGTGTTAGTTTACTACCAGTTAGGTAGATTTTGTTTTGTTTTACTTTAGATTTGAAAAATCATCCAAGCAAACACGTTTTTTTACGGGTTAAAAAAAGGCTGGGGGGTGGGTTAAAGGAAAAAGACAAAGGGGTAAAGTCACTCATTAAAAAATCGCTGTGGATCAAAACAGCAGCACAGAGAAAGCTCCGTGTTCCCTTCCAGAGATCACACAACAATGGAGGGGAGGGGAGGGCGGGGCGAGGCGAGGGGAAGGGGCAGGAGTCAGTTTTAGCGACCAAAACCTGGGGGGGGGGGAATCAACTGGGATTAGGCGTTAATAGGTCATAGAGTACCCTGGTTCTTATCGAGCAGTCTCAGGGTGGGTGAAAACATCTGGAGACTGATAAGGAAGGGGGGGAATCAGGGAGATCTCATTGTCTCCTCTCCAGATGTTTTCACCCAGCACACTTCCCTGTTCGCTCAGTCTCAGCGAACAAGCACTCAGCAATGGTAGCAGCACTGCTTTTGCAGCCAGACCCAAGAGACGACTCAGAAGCAAAACACGAGCTCGGCCCAACCAGGCGCCCATGCAACCCGCGGAAGGCGATAGGAGGAGCGGGGGAACTTGAAAGATCGGGAGGGAGGGAGGCGGTTGAAGAGGGCAAAGCTGTGCTCACCGCAAAAAGCTTCACCTCAGCCCGGCGACTGGCTTGCTTGCTCCGCCGCCGCCTGCATTCCTTCTTCTTTCTTCCGGCTGCCACCCAGAAGGAAGGAATAAGCAACTTGCGTGCCGGCGGAGCAAGCTAACAAGCCAGCCACCTCCACACCTAGTGAAGCATTTTGCCGCTGGGCAGCGGGGCTCGGCTTGGGCGCGTGGGGGGGGGCGAGTGTCACCCCTCCTCCAAAGGCTCCAGGGTGGCACCCGGGCGCTCCGCCCCCTACACCCCACCTTCGCTCCACCACTGCACCTGGACTCAAGCTGGGTTACAATTCAAGTACTTTTGTTTAACTCAGGCACCCCCAACCTGCGGCCCTCCAGATGTTTTGGCCTACAACTCCCATGATCCCTAGCTAACAGGACCAGTGGTCAGGGATGATGGGAATTGTAGTCCAAAACATCTGGAGGGCCAAGATTGGGGATGCCTGGTTTAACTGATGTGTAGACTGGCTGTAAATAACTTTAAATGCAAACATCCCTGCTTAATTACTTTGGGAACTGGATGTAAAAATCGCAAAACATTCAAGAATAAGCTAAGGTGCAAGAAGCAAGGTGCCTTTCCCATTCTCCCGGGGGTGGGGGGGGGAGGCAATGAAGACCATGGGAAATGCTACCTCTGCATTCGTCCCCCGGAGTCTGCTCTGGCTATCATAGAGACTGGCGGTCTCTCTGATGTTTTCTAAAGCCGGGATGTCGTCGCTGGCTGGGGAGGGCTCCGGGCTAGCAAAGGAAGATTTGCTGGGGAAGGAATGCACTTCGAAGCCATTGCCTCGGGCGCCAGGGCTGGAGATCAGGCCCCCATCCTTGCCTTCCTGCTGCCCCTTCTCCAGGTGAGAGCTGTCCAGCGGCTCCTCCAGGACTCCCTTCTTCTCCTTCTTGCGCCTGTTGCAAGTGGTGGCAATAGTGATGATGGCCACCAGCAGCAAAGTGCAGCTCCCAGCAAGGACGATGATGACAATCAAGGGTATATCCCACTGCACCGCTTTCCCTTCCCCAGTGTTGGGCTTGGCCTTAGAATCCTGGCTGCTAGAGGGGAGCAACGCAACAGTCACCTGGAAACTGATAGGGACCGTAGTGGAGAGGGGAGGCCGTCCATTGTCGGCCACGGTGAGGAGCAGTTGGTAGACTTGGTCCAGCTGTTCTTCTGAGAAGCTCCCGGTGAGCACAACTTCTCCTGTTTTCTTGTTGATGGCAAAGAGGTCCAGGGCTGGTGGCTGCTGTTGCTGCGGATCTTCTAGGAAGGAAAAGCTTAGCTCAGCGTTGACTCCCTCATCGGCATCTCTGGCTTTGATGTGTGCCACCACCGAGTCTTGGGCAGCTTTTCTGGACACCCCGATCTCAAGGGATCCGTTGGTGAGTGCTGGGTGAGTAATGACAGGCGCATTGTCGTTCTGGTCTACTACCCGCACCTTCACCAAGGCTGCGCTGGAGAGCTGAGGGGAGCCGCCATCCGTGGCTTGGACAGTCAGCTCCAGCTGCTTGAGGATTTCGTAGTTGAAAGTGCGCAGTGCGTAGATGGCCCCCGTCGCCGGATCCACCGAAACATAGGTGGAAATGGAGGCGCCCATTACCTGGCTGTCCATCAGGCGATAGGTGACCTTGCCGTTGGCTCCTTGGTCCGGGTCGGCGGCGAGGACGGTGGCGAGATAGGCGCCAGGCGGGTTGTTCTCCAGCACGGCCACCTCATAGCGCGCCTTGACGAAGCGCGGCGCATTGTCGTTCTCGTCGGCCAAGCGCACGGTGAGACGGTGCACGGTCTTGGCCGGCGGCGAGCCCAGGTCCTCGGCCACAACCGTGAGGTTGTACTCGGCCACGCGCTCGCGGTCCAGGGCGCCCGTGGTGAGCACCACGTAGCTGGCGTCGTAGGCGCGCTGCAGGGCGAAGGGCTCGTGCGGCGCGGCCAGCAGGGCGCAGCGCACCTGGCCGTTGGCTCCCGCGTCGCTGTCCGAGGTGCTGACCAGCGCCACCAGGCTCTCGGCCGGCGCCGCCTCGCTCACGTAGGCCACTGTCCAGGCGGCAGCGGCGCCCTCGGGGGAAGCGCCCCCCTCGACGAGCGGCCCCGGCTCGGACCCCGTGCCCTCCCCGCCAACGCCAGCGCTGAGGGCGCTGATGGTCACGGCCGGCGCGTTGTCGTTGACGTCGAGGAGGCGCACCACCACCTTGCAGCTGGCCGCCAGCGGGCTGGCCCCGCGGTCGCTGGCCTGCACGTCCAGCTCGTAGGTACGCTGGAGCTCGTAGTCGACTGCAGCGCGAAGGCTGAGGCGCCCCGAGAGCGGGTCGAGAGCGAAGAGGTTTCGCGCCTCGGCGGGCACCTGGCTGCCCCAGGCGTAGAGCAGCTGCCCGTTGGCGCCCTCATCCGGGTCCGAGGCGTCCAGGTCGAGGAGCAGCGCGCCAGATGGCGCGTCCTCGGGCAGCTCGACGGTCAGCAGCGCGCCGTGTGGGAAGGCGGGCGCGTTGTCATTGGCGTCCAGCACTCGCACGCTGACTGTGGCCGTGCCCGAGCGCGCCGGG
Source organism: Lacerta agilis (assembly GCF_009819535.1). Lineage (NCBI taxonomy): Eukaryota > Metazoa > Chordata > Lepidosauria > Squamata > Lacertidae > Lacerta > Lacerta agilis. The sequence continues at coordinate 424,815 of NC_046318.1, read as the reverse complement.
CTGCCGCCGTCCTTGGCCACTAGCTCCAGACGGTAGGCGGCCTGCGCCTCGCGGTCCAGCTCCGTCAGCAGCACCAGCTCGGCGCACTTGAGCCCGTCGGCGCGGCTCTGTGCCTCTAGGCCGAAGTGGCTGTTGGGCGAGACGGCGAAGCTCTGGATGCCGTTGGAGCCCACGTCCAAGTCGTGAGCCAGGTCGAGCGGCAGGCGGGTGCCCGGCGCTGCGCTTTCTGACACCTCCAGGGCGATGAGCGGCTGCGGGAAGCGGGGCGCGTGGTCGTTGATGTCCCTCACCTCTAGCTCCACGTGCACCAGGCGGTACGGCGAAGGAGGCGAGCCCCCACCGCTGCCGCTGCGCGGCCAGCCCAGACTCACCACGTCGAAGGCCAGCACGCATGGCTCCTCCGCCTGCCCGCACAGCGCCTCGCGGTCCAGCCGTTCTGCGCCCAGGCTCAGCTGCCCGTCCCGCTCGCGCACCTGCACCAGCGAGCTGTTGCCCGGCGCCTTCACCAGGCGGAAACTGCGCTCTCCGCCGCCTCCTCCCGAGCCCTTCAGGGGCAGCTCGTCGGCCAAAGTGCCGATCACTGTGCCGGGAGGGTCTTCCTCATAGATGTGGTATCGGATCGTCTTGCCAAGGGCAGAGGAGAGCAGCCAGCCTAGGCAAAGCAGACCCACAGGGTGGCAAAGGTTGCCTGGGCAGCGCCCGTTCTTGCGCACATTCATGGCTCTGGCACTGCCTCGCTCGTCGATCAGAGAGAAGGGGCCACTGGGTGCGAGGGGGCGAGAACGAGGGGCCAACAGGTCAGCGGCTACTCGGCGAGTTCTTCCCTAGCTTGGCATGGGTGCTGTCTAGACTGGCTCCATGCGCGGCACAGCTCCGTTTCCAAGCCACTGGAAGCGCGAAGAAATCGCTGCCGCTAGGATACCTGCTCGCTGCGCGCCGCCCTGCAGCTGTCTCGCTCTATCCCGCTTCTAAGCCGGCGCGGCCCCTCCGAAGGGTCTTTAATAGACTCGGGTATGCAAATTTGCGTAGCGGATCAGCCAATGGTGGGCTCCCTTACCTCCCCAGACGCCTCCCCGAACATCTCACATCGCAACATGCACATATATTATATGTGCCGGGACTGAGAAAAAAGGCGCTCGAGGGAGCCTTGCCCTTGTGTCCTTCGGCTCTATTTTATTTCCCTGGGGGGGCGGTGAGCGGGATCATGACTTTGGGCAAGAGCCGAACTGAAGGGCTCCCAGAGTCTCCTCCTAAGGCGGGGCAGAAACAGGTGTCTTAAGACAAGTCCGATGCAGCCCCTTACAAATGCGCATCCCTTCGGCCGCCGCGCGCAGGCGAAGAAGTCTCGTCCCCGTTTGATGTCTGGCAGGGCTGGGCTTTCAGCCCAGGGTGATCTTTGGGGGGACAGGACTGCCTCTATGGCCAAGGAGCTCACCTATGCGCCCGATTCTCCTTCCCACGCAGAACCCCCCGGAACAAAACAAGAGAAATAAGCATCTTGTAAGAGAGAAACCTGCGTTGCCCTTCCCACGAGCTCGCCCTAGAATGGTGATTTTGTGCAGTAAGCAGACGGCGGGATGGGGGTCACGGGGACGGCAGAGCGTGCGATCCAAATCTTAAGCTTCTGGCCAGTAGGGCTGCGAAACTAGGGGGAGGGAAACTGGGGCTGAGCTCCAAATCGGATTTCGACTAAATAGGGGAGCTTTCCAAGATGACACTTATCAATGGCTCCGTGAAGCCCTCGTTAGCGGCTCGCCAGAGAATAGCTTGGCGGTCCTGCGCGTCGGAGCCACCAATGTCTGTATTATTTCCCGATGACAAGCGAAAAGGGCAAAAGAAGAGAGGGAGGGAGAGGGAGAATGAACCCGCCCCCCCCCGCCCCGCCCCGCCCCGCCTGGATTGTCGGCTAAATTGAATATAATGAGGGGGCGCCACATGGAGCCGTTCTTGTGCGGCTCCATTCATCGCCCATCACTGCCATAACTCTTTGACCGGGGCGAGGGTGGGCGCAAGGTAACACAATAGCCGGCTCGAAGCGCGGGGAGGGGTTATACTTTTGACCCCCCCCCGTCCTTCCCTCCCTCCCTCCCTCCCTCCCTCTGCAATCGGCCCCCCTGGTGCCCTGCTATGCCTGTTGAAGGGATTTGCTTTTTGTCCTCTCTCTGGGAAGCCAAACTAGTCTCGTTCCAGGAGAACAAAATAACAGCATGAAGCTGAAACTTGGAACGAACCTGAAGGGAACTGGGATGGAGGGAGGAGGAGGCTGGCCAGTGTGTGTGAGAGAGAGACATGGGGGTGGGGGTGGAGGGCTAAGCCATCTGCTCTGGGGAAGCCAGCCACCGCCAGCTCCACGATCTCACCGGTGCACTCGATTCTCGAGACTACAGCCACAACCCCCACCGCAACGGATCCGCGTAGAAAACGGTCCAGGGATCCTCTCTTTCTCTCCTCTGAATCTCACTTGTTCTGGTCACGTTTGTGGGTCGATCGGAAAAACAGCGGAACGGCAGAGGTCAGATGGCCACCTGTCATGGCTGCCATCGTTGAGATTCCTGCATTTCAGGGGGTTGGACTGGATGACCCTCAGGATCCCATCGAACTCTACCATTCTAGGAGTCTGTGACTCAGTTAATGAGACCAGCCTGTCGGGGACCTGCAGAGAACGCATCTTTAACCCAACCCTATTACTTTTACACGGAAGTCTGAGCCCTGCTCCCACTTCTCCAGTGGGACTTCCTTCCGAGTAAACATGCCCATTGAGAAAAATAGCTCATTCCTCTGGCGAGTCACGTTTGCTGCCAAAGAGTAGGGGAGGAAGAGGGCACTGCCGTGTTCTTTGATGTAGGCGGGGCTGGTGGGTTGGCAAGGAAAGAAAAGCGGCGAGGCAATCCTTCTGCACCCACCTCAAGCGAAAACCTTGTTCTTTCGTGTCCCACACAACCATTTGGATTCCTCCAGGTTCCGCTGGTTAAATGAGTTTGAGCATGCAGAGGCTTAAGTAGGTTGAGGAGGGTTCCAAGGCAAAACTTCCATTCATTTCACCCTAAGTATTCATAGAATCATAAAATTTTAGAGTTGGCTGGAACCCTGAAGGCCATCTAGTCCAACCCCCTGCGATGCAGGAATCTTAGTAGCTAAAGCATCCATGACAGTTGGCTATCCAACTTCTACTTAAAAACCTCGAAAGAAGGAGAGTCCACAACCTCCCAAGGGAGACTGTTCCACTTTCAAACAGCTCTTACTGTCAGAAAGTTCTTCCTGATGTTTAGTCGCAATCTCCCTTTTGAAACTTGAATCCATTAATTTGGTTCCTACCCTCTGGAGCAGGAGAAAACAAACTTGCTCTCTCTTCCATATTACAGCCCTTGAAATATCTCCTCTTGGGATTCTCTTTTCCACACTAAGCATACCCAGCTCCCTCAACCATTCCTCATAAGGCTTGGTTTCCAGACCCTTGATCATCTTGGTCATCCTCCTCTGCACAGGTTCCAGCTTGTCAATATCCTTCTTAAACTGTGGTGCCCAGAATTGGACACAGTATTCCAGGTGTGGTCTGATTAGGGCAGAATAGAATGGTACTATTACTTCCCTTGACACTATACTTCTGTTGATGCTGCAGCCCATAATAGCATTAGCTCTTTTTTGCTGCTGCATCACACCGTTGACTCATGTGGTCTACTAAGACCCCAAGATTTTTTCACATGTACTACTGGTAAGCCAGATATTCCCCATCTTATATTTGTGCAGCTGGTTCTTCCTGCCTAGGTGCAGAACCTTACATTTGTCCCTCTTGACTTTCATTCTGTTCTCCAGTCTGTTTATGTCATTTTGAATCCCAGTTCTGTCTTCTGTGGCATTAGCTACCCCTCCCAGTTTGGTGTCATCTGCAAAGTTGATGAGCATCCCCTCAATCCCTTTGTCCAAGTTGTTTATAAAGACATTGAACAACAATGGGCCCAAGACAGAACCCTGCAGCACCCCACTTGTCAGTTTTCTCCAGGACTACGAGGAACCATTAATGAGTACTCTTTGTTGTTTGGTCAGTCAACCAGCTGCAAATCTACCTTACAGTTACATTGTCCAGCCCACTTTTAACCAGCTTGTCTGCAAAAGTATCACCGGGAACTTTGCCAAAAGCCTTCCTGAAATCAAGATACACTACATTCACAACATTCTCCTGATCCACCAAATTTGTAACTCGATCAAAAATAGAAAGGAGATTCATCTGTCAAGACTTGTTTTTGAGAAACCCATGCTCACCCCCCCCCCCTTGAAGATGGGGACAAAATCTGCCCATCTCTGTCTGCAGGAACTTTACCTGTTCTCCAAGAATTCTCAAATATTATAGACAAGGGCTCTGAGATTACACCCACAAGCTCCCTTGGGTGCAGCTCATCAGGCTCTGGAGATATGAATTCATTTAATGTAGCACGGTGTTCCCTTACCACCTCCTTTCCTTTCTTGGGCTGCAGCTCCCTCATTACATCACCAGGTTGGTTTCTTTCCTTATGGGTGAAGACATGATGGGACCACACTATCTGCTCTGCGGAATGAGTTTTAATAGGTAGGAGAGGATATATTAATTGCAATTTATATCTCCAGGCATCCATCTCCAGGCTAAACATAGTTTCAAGTCCCATCCTTAGCAGAAAATTGAAGCGCAGGAATTAGGCTGTAAAGTCTTCTTTTGAACAAGTCCAGCTGCAAAGCAAGCTGGCTCCTTCTTTTCTTACCCAGCTTAAGAAAGACTGGGAAGTAAATTTAAAAATATAATTTACTTACTCATAGCCTTGCATTGGTTCTCAGTTACAGCAGCAGTAGAGAACTATGCAGGTGAATACTTATATCTACAGTATAAACCAGGGGTCGGCAACCTAAGGCAGTGTACTTCTGGACACCTGCTGCCAGGTGAGAATCAAGAGGGGATGGATGTTACCTTCATACCCTGCTTACTGTCTTAGTCTCATTGCTGAGCATCAACATGCAGAGCTCAGTGGCATAGGAGGCCAGCCAACCAGAAGAGTCTTTTGACGTGTACTTACCTAGAGGCAGAGTCATCATCCAAAGTGAGATCCATAGGATCGGGTTGCCATGCATGGGATCAAGGGTCAAGACAAGCAGGAAGCAGCAACATAGGGCCAGGAACTATGAGTGTTGTTACAAGCATCTGGCTGCTGCTAGAAGCCCTGCTTAAGGCAGCTAAAGCCAGCTCGTTGTCATCAGCGCCGTCTCCTCCGTGTCTTTGAAGGCTACACATGGAGCTACTCTGCCTTCTCCCCCCTCAGGCTGCTGTTCAGCAGGTGAAGCTGACTCCTGGCCCATGACACTTGTGGGCTTCAGAGGCATCTCTGGCCACTGTTGGAAAGAAGGTGCTCAAATTTCACAAAACCCTTTTTGTGTTCTTAGGACTGTTGCCACTGCTTGGCCCATCCTATCCTGCCTCCTTCCAGCCCATCCGTGGGTACTGCAGGGAGCTTTCGTAGTTGCAATGCTCCACTATTATACCACATTTCTACAGTTCTCCATCACCTCAGCTAAAGGTTCATGTGCTCTGTCACTCTTTAGCTTAACAGTTAACTCCTTCTTTTGGTAAATTAAGCAAGGGTTGCAAAAGGTATAGTTTGGTATATGGGGTGTTTGAAACAAGATACAGTACATGTAGTGGCTCATCCCACATATTTCACTGTGAACATTTTCGCTTCTGCCCACAAATGTGCCTATCTTAAAGGGATTGGGGAATGTTTCATTGATATTAGTCCCCCAATATGCAAATTTGATATTATTGTAAATCTCTTGCTTCTCCAGTTTTGCGGAACAGTTGAGTAATTCTAGATTTCCACCTCAAACCATGTGTCAGGCATGACATCACTGTGGGAATGTTTAGAAGTGTGGATGAGTATATATTAACTTATATATCTCATCCCAGCTTGTATTAACAAGCTGCAAACTTAGCAGAGTTCCATTCCCTTTCTAAAGCACAGCAGATAACGGTTGCATAGGCTTGCTAAAGCATCTATAAGAAATATATATTCCTGGTATATTCCCCTTCTTCCCTCTTAAAAGTAAAGACACAACACAGTACTGTTTATAAGATATAAAAGAGTTTACTTACATTACTTCCTGAGTTACAGTACAGGCTCAGAGAGGCAGACAGGCTTAGATAAATGTATTTACATGTAGTGAAGCTGATTCCATAGGGGAACAGGCTTCACCTGTGCTCCTCTCAGCTGCAAGCCAAGACAGCATCCTGCTTCTTCAAGAGACGAGGCAAAAATGGTGACTGGTCTAGGGATCTTGTTCCCAGGTAAGACCACACCTACTTCAGTTACATAGAGGAAGTTGTCTCAGTCCAGGTAAACAGGAAGTTAAGGCTGGAGGACTGAGACACCTTCATGTCCACTCTAGCAATGTTGTGTTTTGACTGCTCTGTGGTTACATCCCACAATCACCACATGGCATCTTCAAGCAGGCCCTAGAGTCTGGACAGGTCTACACCAAACATTTAACAGCCCCTCCCCTTTAAATTGTCCCATAGAGTTCTGTGCTGGTGCCAGGCAGTCACCATTTAAATTTTCTCCAATGTAGAGCTGCTTTGGGGCATTGTGGGAAATTAAAATGGTGACTGCCTGGCACCATTTAGAGGAGTGGTGCTGCCAGGCTATCCTCTAAGGGTTCCATGGGTGTAGGAGTGGGTGGTCAGACCAGAGGACAGTATGCTAAGGACCCTTAAACTTGGAGTCAGCTTTGCCCAGTGTGGGATCATGCCAAAAGCCTTGGATACAGTTGGATAGCCTTAAAAAACCCCATCATCAGACTGATTTTTGTGGGATGTGAAACACGGGAGCAGTCAAATACAACATCCCTAGAATGGACAGGAAAGGGGATCTCTGAGTCAGCCAGTTGGAACTTCCTGTTTCTCCTGGGTTGAAACAGACTTCCTCTGCATAACTAGAGATGAGTGTGGCTTCACCTGTGTAGGTAAAACAAGACCACAGGCTAGCCACCATTTCTCTCTCTTTCTTTTCGACTTGCTTTCAACGGAGCAACATGTGCTTAGGCAAGATGCTCTCCAGCCAAGAGAGGAGAAGGAGCTATCGCCCTTAAGGAATAGTCTCCTAATGTATATTATATTTTCTAAGCTAAACGTCTGCCTTCTGGGATCCGATTGTGAACAGATGATACTTGTAAGTAAACTCTTTATACTTTTATAAAAGACTGTGTCGTGTCTTATTTTAGGAGGGAATTAGAAGGGGAAAACACCAGGACAGTATTATTATAGAGGTTCTAGCGAACCCGAGCAAGCTATTCACTGTGTGTGTTTAAAAGGGGAATGAAAACTCTGCTAAGTTCTGGGACTTGTTAACACAAGTTAGAATAGGATATAATAAACAATATATCCTCTCCTGCATCCCTTAACATTCCCACAATTTTTGGCCACAAAACAACTCCTAAAAACAGGGGGGGGGCCTTTGGTCCCCCAGATGTGGCTGGATGTCAGGTTACAGCTGAATAGCCAGCAGCTGCAGCTGTCTGACTGGGACGGCAGCCAAGAGCTAGGAGAGGAGGTTGTTATGGACACAGCATCTGATAAGACTGAGGGAAGTTCAGGGCAAGTCCGAATCTCTATGAAAGCTGTGGGTCAGAGCTTTTACCTGCTTCTCTTAGCTTGGAGGAACGCAGGAGGGGTGGGGTGCAAGAGAAAGGGAAATTGTCATCACCTCTCGTGAGGTTTCAAAGGGAAGAGGAACCACCCTGAAGCTTCAGATGAGTCATCAACTGTAGTCAGAGGTCGTGAGAGCAGGGAGCTCCAGACTAGAGGCTTGGTTGTTTTCTTTATTTCTTTAAATAAATTCAACTTAACGGAGTTAACGAGTACACGTCTTGCTGCTGCTACACTGGAGAAACAAATCCTATCAACCTTTACCATTGCCCACTGTGATGCAGTTAGTGACTTACACTTGCATGCATGAAAGGGTTAACCTGAGCCCCAAGCCCAAATTCCCAGTGAGTGTGGTTCAGGGGTGGCAATGTGAACAAAATATGGGTGGGGGCAGGTAAGCCCCACCCTGTAGAATTGATCACAAGACACGGCGAATGCACACCATTTGAATGGAAATGCCCATCAACTGTGTGTGTGTGTGTGTGAAGGGACCTCGGCCCCTAGGAGTTGGCTCTTGTGATGACACAACCTTGATGGCAGAAAGTGAAGAGGAATTAAAGAACCTTTTAATGAAGGTTGAAAGAGGAGAATGCAAAATATGGTCTGAAGCTCAACATCAAAAATACTAAGGTCAAGGCCACTGGTCCCATCACCTCCTGGCAAATAGAAGGGGAAGAAATGGAGGCATTGAGAGATTTTACTTTCTTGGGTTCCATGATCACTGCAGATGGTGACAGCAGTCATGAAATTAAAAGACTCCTGCTTCTTGGGAGAAAAGCAATGAAAAACATAGAAAGCATCATAAAAAGCAGAGACATCACCTTGCTGACAAAGGTCCGTATAGTTAAAGCTATGGTTTTCCCAGTAGTGATGTATGGAAGTGAGAGCTGGACCATAAAGAATGCTGATCGCTGAAGAATTGATGCTTTTGAATTATGGTGCTGGAGGAAACTCTTGAGAGTCCCATGGATTGGAAGAAGATCAAACCTATCCATTCTGAAGGAAATTAGCCCTGAGTGCTCACTGGAAGGACAGATCCAGAAGCCGAGGCTCCAATACTTTGGCCACCTCATGAGAAGACTCCCTGAAAAAGATGCTGGGAAAGATTGAGGGACCAGGAGAAGGGGACGAGAGAGGACGAGATGGTTGGACAGTGTTCTCAAAGCTACCAACATGAGTTTGACCAAACTGCGGGAGGCAGTGGAAGACAGGAGTGCCTGGTGTGCCATGGGGTCACGAAGAGTTGGACACGACTAAACGACTAAACAACAGGCTCCCAGCAGCCTTTGCCCCCCCCTTCTCTCTCCTGCTTCCTTCAAAGAACAAGGAGCCATATGAAATGGCTCCCAGAAAAAGAAAAACCAAGTGCACTATTGTTGGCATCTAACTGTCTTGAGAGACAATGGAGTGCACCTCCAGGGGTGAAGGCAAAAATAAGTTGTTTTTTTAACAGCCTGCATCTTTGCTAACCCACCATTTTTGTAATGAAACCAAGTTATTTTCTTTATGTCATTTGGAACCCTTTTCTTTTAGGCTACTGGAGACTTGTTTGCTGTAATTCCTGAAACTCTAGAGCTGAGTAAAATCTTCACTTATTTTCAAAGCTAAATTCTGTGATTTATTCTAGCCTAAGTATTTCCATTCAGTGTTCTCGAAGCTACCAACATGAGTCTGACCAAACTGCGGGAGGCAGTGGGAAACAGGAGTGCCTGGCGTGCTCTTGTTCATGGGTCACGAAGAGTCAGACATGACTAAACGACTAAACAAACAAACAAAAGTATTTTCATGGGAAATGTTTGTTTAAAAGTGGATGAGGGCAGGTGTAAATCTAACCAAGTTTTAATGTGATTGGAGCCATCACCATTGGGCTAACTGCTGTGAGAGAGTGAACAATCTCTATTCCAAACCTCTCTCTCCAACAGATGGGGGATGCAGTTCAGCAACATCTGGAGGGCCAAAGGTACCCCACCCCTGTCCTAAAGGCACACAGCATATTTTACAAGCCAGAGCATTGCTTCCAGCCCAGATTTAGCTGCTTGTGTATTGTACAACTAGTTTAAATAAACAAATACACGTTATGGAGGGAATAGCATTCCCCAGACACCTGGATGAGCATCACAATGCAGAACAACTGCATCAACTGTCCACATGCAGATGTATCTGGCCAGATGGAGAGATTTGCAGCCTGATTCGTGGATGCTTTTTCAGAAGCCAGCCCCTCTGGGTTCACTGGGACTTCCTCTCATACAAGGCGGCATGGGATTGCAGCATTAGATATGGCTTAATAAGCAACAATTTTATATTTTACTTCATAATGTTTTCTTTTGAAATGTTTAAGATAATTGTTTTGTTTTGCTAACTTTGCTGCATTAAAATGTGCATACTGTAGTTGACCTCCTTTGTAATGTTTCATTTTGAAATCTTTAAGGTAATATTTTAGTTTCCTGTTAATTATGTTGCTTTGAATGTATACCTTATATTTGACTTTCTTCAGTCATGTTTTATTCTAAACTGTTTTATTTGATGCTTCAATATAGGTTGTAAACTGCTTTGATATTTTTCCTTAAAAATTTAAAGTGGTATAGAAATGAATAATAAGTTAAATACAATGCTAACTGCTGATATGCAAGCAAATTAAGTTATTTGAGACAACTAATTTATAGCAGTAAGATGAACTCCAGAAGGCCAGGTCCACTACTTCTGAAGCCAGAATAGCTGGATCTAAACGGATTGGCTTGCAAGTGCTAGCCTTCTGGTTTCATTGTTCTGAGGATTAGGCTGGGTGGGTGCGTAGCATAACGTTGACGCCTGATCCTATGCAAGCTTACTCAGAAGCAAGTCTCACGGTATTCAGCGGGCCTTCTTCTCAAATAAGCATGCAGGACCACAGATGCTCATAGGCAAGACAGACAACCAAAGCAGATGCCAACAACAACAACGGTCCCGCTCCGTTCAGTGGCTTTTACTACGTGTGCAGAGGAGGGCTGCAACCTCAGTGTGGCAATCTGTACGGATGATGACAATATTATTATGGAATAATAGGCTAAAGTGTGTCACTACTAGCTCAGCCTTTCCTTTCCTTCTCCCTATGGCTATCCCGGAATGAAGACTTAACCAAGTCAGTTCTGCTTGGCTTTAAAAGGTGCGCCCCAGTTGGACGGAGGTGGCGCCTCCGTTGCCCGCTCTTTGCCAGGGGGGTCCGCCGCCCCGCCGGCCTCTTCTCCTGTCCTCGAGGAAGCTGCCTTCCTCCGCCCGCCCGCCCGCCTGCCCGGGGCGCTGTGCTGGCACGCGAGCGAAGTGAGCTCGGCTGCCTGAGCAAGACCAGTAGCGGCTTTTCTCCGCGGGCGCGACTCGGGCGAGGGGATGGACGCGGGGGGAGCTGCCCGAGAGAAACCTCTTCTTTGTTAGCGCCCCTCTTGAGCTTAGCAACCAGTCTGACAGCCGGCCTGGGAGCAGCGCCGCACCCCAAAGGGGGGGGGTCGGCTGCGTCCTGCGCCCACCGTTCCCCCGCCCGCCCAAGGCGCGAAGCTGCCTTTCCCGGGCGGGCGGGCGCTGAATAGCGGCTTTGTGACGACTCGCGTGCAGCCCCCTCCCCGACACGGCCGTCACGTGATGGATTAGCGGGGCCCGGGAAGCTGCTCCAAGACGCGCACAATGAGCCCATCTCCGGCTGATCGCAGCTCGGTCGCAGTCGGGGAGCCCCCGGCCTTCTCAGGCCCCATAATGGGATTAGCTTCTCCATTTCAAGTTCCATACGGCATGTAATTTCTTTTTAATTAGGATTAGGTGGCGGAGGAAAGGCGCCCGGGCTCAGCCCCAAAGGTAGCAGTGCTTGTGAAAGGGAAGAGAAGGAGAGCGAGGGTGCCTCGCTCCTACACGCTTTAGAGAAGAAGAAACTCCCCCACCCCAAGCATTCAATTCCCCGTCAAGAATGAACCGAAATGTCCCCCCTCTGTCCTCCCCCAGCCTCTTGGAGGCTGCCAGACACATGAAAGGCTTCCTGCTCCCTTTTTCTAATTTGCTCCGCCATTTCAAGTCATTTTCTCTGCGATGTAGGCCTGTAGCGAGGACTGGGTCGGGACATGTTGGTCCCCGAGGCAGACAATCCAAACGGTACACCCACAGCCTTCCCCTAATTAAAAGGGGAAGCCGCCTCGAAAGGAAATGAGCAGGCCGGCCTCGATTCTGCATTACGGAGCCCCAGGACACTTCTCCAGCTCAGGCGCTCCACAGCCTGCTACCGACATGCTGCAGCACAGAGGAGCAGAGACCACAAGATTGCATAAATTCAAAGCCTGTGTCTTAACAGATTTGTAATGCTGCGAATCCACCCCCCCAGTCATTTAAATGCTAGTTAGTGCAATAAATGACAAATTACTATCCTGCAAACAGAGACATTTATCTTTCTCAACTAGAAGGAAGACCATGCATGTGCCCCCCCTTCCAAAGAACACTTTCTGGTCAAAACAAAAAGTTGCCTTTCAGAAAAGGTACATTTGTGACTGAAATCTTGAGTTTCTCCAAGAAAATTTCAGCACTGATACCCATGCTCATCTTCTTTAAGGCCACACTCAAAGCATAAAACCCAAATGAAACTGTAAATGTTTGTTTTGTGATTGAGTTTTTTAAAGCAACAACTGCCTTTGTTGTTGTTTAGTTGTGTCGAACACTTTGTGACCCCATGGACCAGAGTTTGGTCCCGCAGTTTGGTCAGACTCATGTTGGTAGCTTTGAGAACACTGTCCAACCATTTTGTCCTCTGTCGTCCCCTTCTCCTGGTGCCAGGGGTGTAGTGAGCCGCTTGGCTGCTGGGGGCGGCAAGCCAAGTGGCACCCGGGGGTGGGGCGTTGCTCCGTGCACATGGCGTCATGATGCATGCACATGGAGAAACGCCTCTGCCCGGGCCAGCAAGGAGGAGCATCACGCTTGTGGCTGGCGTGACGCCCCTCCTCGCTGGCCCGCCCCTCTCCATTCCCCGGCTCCGCTCAGGCTGGGAGCCCAGTGGCGAAAAAAGCCGCTGGCTGGCGGAGCCAGGGCATGGAGAAGGGTGGGCCAGTGAGGAGGGGTGATACTCCTCCTCGCTGGCCCGCCCCCTCCATGCCCCGGCTCTGCTCAGGCCGGGAGCTCCAAGCTGGGGTATCTGCTCAGGCTTGGAGCCCAGCGGCGAAAAAAGCTGCCGAAAGGGGGAAATCCCGGCTCTGCTCAGGCTTGGAGCCCAGCGGCGAAAAAAGCTGCCGAAAGGGGGAAATCCCCCTTTCAGCGACTTTTTTCGCCGCTGGCTGGTGGCGCCGATCACGGGGGGCGGGCCCCCGCCTCGAGTGTCACCCCCCCAGGGCGCTTTCTGGGGCGGACGGCCCCCCCCGACTCCTTGCTCCGTCCCTGCCTGGTGCCCTCAATCTTTCCCAACATCAGGGTCTTTTCCAGGGAGTTTTCTCTTCTCATGATGTGGCCAAAGTATTGGAGCCTCAGCTTCAGGACCTGTACTTCCAGTGAGCACTCAGGGCTGATTTCCTTCAGAATGGATAGGTTTGATCTTCTTGCAGTCCATGGGACTCCCAAGAGTTTCCTCCAGCACCATAATTCAAAAGCATCAATTCTTCAGGAATCAGCCTTCTTTATGGTCCAGCTCTCACTTCCATACATCACTACTGGGAAAACCATAGCTTTAACTATACGGACCTTTGTCGGCAAGGTGATAAGGTCCTTATGCAGCCACACTGGCTTCCGTAGATGCTTCCCACTTTTTGGAATTGTCTGTATTTGGAGCATTAATATTTCTTTTAGAAACTCCCATCCATCTTGGACACCCTTCTCTTGGAGTTTTTCTGACTATGGGATCATACCCAGTAGCTCCTTAAGCTTCTTGAAATTGGCCTACTTAAAATCCAGAGTGCAGGTCTGACTACACCCAGCTTTCCCTTGCCTTTGTTTCATGAAACCCAAGAGGACATGATCACTTCCTCCCACTTTGTCGATCAGTTCCTCCCTGGTTCCTCCTTGATGGTGTGGATCAGGTCCAAGATAGATGGTCCTCTTGTGGCTTCTTCCACCTTCTGGAAAATTTGTTTATGTAAATATTTTGATGAAAATCACAAATATACTTGATAAATGTATATACTATGAGTGGGGGGCGCATATAACTGTCTGCAGTCACACTATTATATCTGGCTTGGGCTTCTGAACATGTCTGGACTATACCATGCAAATGAGAATACAATGGTTTTCTTAATTGCATAGAGGGGGGAATGAGCTGAAAGGACTGTATAACCCCCACCCCCAATCTTTCATCCTATTGAAATGCTTTTCTTTGAGCTTCACCCTTTTTTTTCTCCCTTCACACCATGGATGGTTCTGGTGGCTTCAATAATATACAAAAAACAAAAGCACCCCATATGCTTCTTAGGCTAAACAATTGCTCCTGTTTAATCAGTTTTTCCCCAAGTACCCAAGTAAAGATGTGGGTTTTAACCTGTCAAACGCTACAAGATGAGGCTGATCAAAAGCTCTCTGGAAATAAAAGGCTGGAACTAACTTGAGGGACGTTCTTTGTTGTTCCATTGGTGTTTGTATGTGAGGGCTGCTTACTGTCTCATGCTCATCTTTGCCGGCAGATCCTGTGGAAGGAGGCATTGTAGACTGTCATGCAAATTATAGCTTGTAGGAAAGAACCCTTCATCTGTTTGTGTGAGATATATAAAATAAAGATACTGCTCCATTTGGCTTATTAGGAGTATATTCTTCAGTATCAGGAACATGAATGGATTCCACTTCCTACGTAAATTCCTCTGTGGTTATTTTCCAGCTCAATTAAAACACAGAATGCAACAAATGAAAGCAAGCCTACCTGAATGACATGCTCTCCTGGGCTCCTGTGAGTGGGATAGAATGCAGGTAAATAAATATATAAATTCAGGAAGAAGAAAGTAAATTCAATCAATAAATTTGTGAAGTTGCTCAAGGTGGTCTGAGGTATCGTATATGGTTTCATTTGGGGAAATGTTGCTCTGATGTATATATTCAGCACACAGTTCTTGGACACATTATAGCCACTGCAGCATATATGTACAGGGAAGCAAGAAATGCGGAGGGTTGCTCAGAAGGTCAAGGCCAAAAGCAGTGTTACTCAGTTAAACCAAGTATGTACAGGTAGCAGTAAATGTGAAAAAGATGATCAAGGGTCTGGAAACCAAGCCTTATGAGGAGCGGCTGAAGGAGCTGGGTATGTTTAGTCTGGAAAAGAGGAGAGTGAGAGGAGATAGGATTGCTTTCTACAAATATTTTAAGGGCAGTTACATGGAAGAGAGATCAAGTTTGTTTGCTCCTGCTCTGGAGGGTAGGACTTGAACCAATGGCTTCAAGTTGCAAGAAACATCAAAGAACTTTCTGAGGGTAAAAACTGTATGACAGTGGAACAGACTTCCTCAGGAGGTTGTGGGCTCTCTTTCCTTGGAGGTTTTAAAGCAGAGGTTGGATGGCCATCTGTCATGGATGCTTTAGCTGACATTATTGCATTGCAAAGGGTTGGACTAAATGACCCTTGGGGTCCCTTCCAGCTCTACAATTCTGTGATTCTATTATTCTAGGTATCTGCACCTTCTTACACCTGGATCTGCTCTCTGGAGCATTACTTGATCTGTGCACCAACTGTTCAAGGTGGTTACCAGTTTTGGTTATCGCATTCCCTTTGGAGTGTAAGGCCTTGGGCTTCTTTAGATAATGACTTTCATTCCACAATACTTATGTCAGACACATTTTTGAGAGTCTACAGGACTTTAGAAGAATATATATCAGCAGCACTCATGCAATTTTTTTTTCATACCAGATCGTCTGCTGCCCCTGTTCCCTCCCACACCCACCCACAAGCTGTCCTACTTTGTTTTCAAGTCATCCCCTCTTCCCTTCATTCTGAGTCCTTTTCCTCTTAGCACAGAGCACCCTGGGCAATCTGGAAAAGGAGTGGATTTGCTTTTATGCGACACTTCTTTCTCTCCTCCTCTGAGCTTGTTTTCATGCCTCTCGCTGTGAGAAGGAGAATGTCCTTGCTGCTTGCAGCCACCAAAGGAGCAAAGCAGGAGAAAAGAAGAGACAAAACAGACTGATATAGCTGAAGTCCTGAATGCTGGGAAATGCTCCTCACAGATACCTGCAGCACTTGGTTTCCTGCCAATGAATGCTTAGGATCCATGTTGGTGCCTGGACAAGTGGACACTTACTTACCCTTAGGTACTTACTCATCAGTGGGCAGTCTGCAGAGCCTCCCCTTCCCCTCTCCTCCTTATTTCCTAGCACTTCATTTGTTATTATACAAATGCACTGCAGTATCAATGAAAACGCAGGCATGTATGTTTGCTATATTCATGCATCATTCAGATTGCAAAAGGCTAGAAAAACAAAGACAAAAATTAAATGCCCTGGCTAACACACCATGAATTACATGCCCTCTTAAACAATCCAGTAGTAAAATCAGCAGCAACTTGGCCCTTGTCAACCTTCGAAAACCTCCTCCTAACAACAAAGGGACACAGGAAAGGGTTGATATCCGCAATATACAAATTACTACTCCACAATCCCACAAACCCCCTTGACGTAATCAAAAAACAATGGGAGGGTGACATAGGCCATGGGTAGGCAAACTAAGGCCCGGGTGCCAGATCCGACCCAATCGCCTTCTCAATCCAGCCCACGGACGGTCTGGGAAGCAGCATGTTTTTATAAGAGTAGAAGGTGTCCTTTTATTTAAAATGCACCTCTGGGTTATTTGTGGGGCCTGCCTGGTGTTTTTACATTAGTAGAATGTGTGCTTTTATTTAAAATGCATCTCTGGGTTATTTGTGGGGCCTGCCTGGTGTTTTTACATGAGTGAAATGCACCTCTGGGTTATTTGTGGGGCACAGGAATTCATTCATTCTTTTTTTCAAAATATAGTCCGGCCCCCCACAAGGTCAGAGGGACAGTGGACCACCCCCCCCTGCTAAAAAAAGTTTGCTGACCCCTGACATAGGCTATGAGATTAACCCCACCCAAAGGACCAGAATGTGGTCTAAACCTCCCGTTAAATCCATATCAGTGAAAAGAAAAGAACTCACTCTGAAACTCACAGGTGGTACCTAACACCATGGAAATTAATGCTAATATGCCCCGGAACTTCACTAAAATGCTGGGGAGGATGCACCTCCACAGGCACATACCTCCACATGTGGTGGAAATGTCCTAAAATCCAACTCTTCTGAACATCAATCATACAAGAAATGTGCAAAATAACTAAGCAAGTATTAGACGTCACCCCAGAACTGGCCCTACTAAACATTTTCCAAGACAATAATGCCCACTCACGACACAAAGAGCTCATAACCCACCTACTCTCAGCAGTCAGAAACATCATAGCCAGACACTGGAGAGACCTGTCAGGAGTAAGCATAGAACAGTGGTATCAAATAGTATGGGGGAGGAAACTAACCAACAAACTGAAACTGACACGGGGACAAATAGAAGAAGACGCCTTCACCATGATATGTTTACCCTTTATTACATACACAGCCCAACAAGACAACAACAAGAACCCACCAACAGCATTCAATTCAATCTGGCTAACCTGATCCAAACACACACACACACAAAAACAAAGTTCACCACTGCCAATCATAACCAACAAACCACACCCTAGGCCAGGGGTCACCAACCTAAGGCCCATGGGTCAGAAGTGGCCTGCGGAGGTCATTTCACCGGCCCACAAGCTGCCTCCGAACTGAGCTGCCACTTGTGCTAAACCAGCATGGGGGCTCACTTCCGTGGCACTGGAAATCACGTCTTCGCAGATGCAGACGCCAAAAATCATGGGCACGCATGCTCATGCTGCACACAATCCAGCCCATGGAGGGATCTCAGCGTCACCGATCCAGCTCAGGCAAAATAAACCTTGCCGACCCCTGCCCTAGGCCAACCCCAACCTCTCTCACCACCAAAGGAATACAAGCAAATAATAAAGAGAACCCATACAAGTGACGCTGACACAAAAACCCACACATACAGTAAGTAGAATAGAAGCATTGCTACCCCACCCCACCCCACCCCACTCACCATTCCCCTTCCACCTCTTTCTCCCTGATCTGTAGAAAATGTAACTTGAAAAAGAGACATTGTAATACTTTCGTAAACCAAGAAATCTTTAATAAAAATACATTTGTTTAAAAAAGGCAAAAAATTTAATCCAATAAAAACAAAGTGACCTCCCCTGGAAGTTCCTCCTACTGTCATAACACTGTAGATAAAGTCTTTCCATTCAGACCCTTTCTCCTGGCATTGACTGATGCGAAATTGTATTAGGACTAGAATTAGTTGAAAACAGCAGAGTGTGCGCAGTTCTTCAAGGAAGCTTTTGGTTGCAAGGTGTCGATAAAACAGTATGACGCAGGAACTCACTGCCACTAGTAACTGGATAACTATATACAGTTTTATTTATATAGATCAGCTTTTCCACGTGACTATATACTGACTTGGATCTTAGGAAAATAACAAAGCATAAACGAAACCTTTCCTCTCACTATCTCTCTCTCTATACAACCTACTCCAACCACTATCAACTAAACACCACCACACTGAACACATGGTTACTCTTGCTTTATGGAACTCTCAACCAATTACCAGGGTGTTACTGAGGCCCATGTTACCAGGCAGAGAGAGAGAGTTTTTTTCTTTTTGGCCTTCAGCCA
Organism: Lacerta agilis; assembly: GCF_009819535.1. Lineage (NCBI taxonomy): Eukaryota > Metazoa > Chordata > Lepidosauria > Squamata > Lacertidae > Lacerta > Lacerta agilis. The sequence continues at coordinate 406,446 of NC_046318.1, read as the reverse complement.
ACTCTTAATTGCTTGATGTGAGTAGCTGCAATTCTGCACGTAGGCACTTCTAAAACTCCAACACCCCCTCACAGCTACCACTGAAGCAATTAATTCCTGAGCATACACAAAGTTCTTTTAACCCACTTTGTCAAGCAAACCCAAACTTTCGCACATCTGTTTGTTCTTTACACATGTCAGTGCTTTTGTCATCACATCAGCAACATTCTGGTCACTTGACACATATGTACATGTAATCACATTTCTCTGTACGTTGCATCTTACATTTTGATATTTCACTGAAACATATTTTGATTTAGATTTAAATTGCTCAGTGTTTCTTAATGTAATACAGGCTTGATTATCAATACATACTTGTATTGGCATATCACATTTTATGTTCAGATGAGTTAACAACTGTTTGAAATACAACAACTCATTACAGAGTTCACCGAGAGCTTCTGTTGATGAGATGCTTACTAAGCTTTGTTTTCTGGACTTCCAGCCTATTAAGGTTCCTCCAAACATTATCACCAGCCCAGTGACTGATTTACGATCTGGCAAATTAGCCAAATCACTGTCTGAATAACATTGCAGTAATTTGTCTCCTGCTGAGCTGAGCTGTAAAACGTGGTCAACAGTTTGTTTAAGGTATCTTAATACAAGTTTTACCTCTTTCCAGGTGCCAAGTGATGGCTTAGACATCTGCCTGCTAAGTATGCCAACAGCATAGCTGATGTCTGGCCTGCTCCATTGTGCTAAGTACAGCAAACTTCCAATGGCAGATTGGTACAATTCTGGATGTTCAAATTCCAGACTTTCACCAGCATGCAAGGGTTTAATAAATCCTGGCTCCATGGGTGTTGCTACTCCCCTGCAATCTTGCATACCATAAGCAGCTAGCAGTTGTTTGACCTTGCTCTTTTGACTGAGCAAAAAGCTGCCATCCTTCGCCCAGCACACTTCCAAACCCAAATAAAATCTAACTGGACCAAGGTCTTTACCTTGAATTTCCTGGACAATTGTGTTGCAAATGTTTTGGTCTGTTTGTCTGATTTACTTAGGTGTAACAAATAATCAACATAAATCACACAGAATTCCTTGAACATAAACAGAAAAACAGAACACACCAGACCCACGAACATAAACAGAAATATCTGCCACACTGCGTTGGAATCCAAATGAAACTAAAATTTCATCTAAACATTTGTTCCAATTTCTTGCTGATTGCTTTAAATCACACAGAGCCTTATGTAGTTTTAGCACTCTGTTACTTCTGGTCTCAAAGACAGGTGGTTCAGCCAAATAAACATCCTCAGTCAATTTTGCGTGTAAATAAGCAGTTTGAATGTCAAAATGATTAACCCTGAGCTTGCGTTTAGCTGCTATTGAAAGCATTAACTGAACATTTTCACTTCTGGCCGTCGGGGCAAATACTTCATCAAAATCCAACCTCGGCCTCTGTGAAAAACCTTGTGCTTTATGTTTGTAACCAACTGTGGCCAATGGCATGAGTTTATACACCCACCTACACCCCACAATCTTTGCTCCTTTAGGTGGTAGCATAGGTGTAAAAACCTCATGTTCTTTTAAAGATGCCATCTCCTCATTCATGGCCTGTTTCCAGGGACTAGCCTGTTCACCTTGCAGCGCCATTACCTATTGAAAACTTTGAGGCTCAAAGGCAACATTAAACACATTAGCCGTACCAGGAGAATAACGATCCGGTGGGACTCCCTTATTTTCTCTCTGCCAGGGAGTAAAACGTTCCTCCGTTTCACTTTTCCCCTCAGAACTTCGCCCCCTTGTGATTGCCTAGCAACAGGCAAAGACTGACTAGTCTCTTGCTTGAGAGATAACATTCCTGGGCTTTTCCCCTCCCCCTCAGAGTCCACACTTTCTGGCTACTTTTTACTGTCGGCAAACCACTGTGAAGATTGAAATCAGATCTCTGTGTTTGCATTCAGCTTTTCCCAGCAGCTATGCTCACAGTATGTGGCATTTCTGGAGACTACAATCCCATTTGCTTCCTCAGCAAACCTGTAGCCTTTTCCCAGATCTTGCTAACCCACAAACACAAGCAGCTTTGACTTAGGATCCCCTTTTCTCCTTTGCGCTTTGGGGATATGCACCCAAGCTCTCACACCAAATGTGCATAAATGGTCTACTTTGGGCTTCTTATTAAACAACTTAAAAGACAGGTAGGTAGCCGTGTTGGTCTGCCATAGTCAAAACAAAATAAAAAAATAAAAAAATTCCTTCCAGTAGCACCTTAGAGACCAACTAAGTTTGTTCTTAAAAGTAGGGAGTTGTGCCTATTGCTTGATGAAATAAATGGTTTTGTAAATAACAAGCTGTCAACATCCCTTCAGCCCAATAGACATTTGACAACCCAGCATCCTCTAGCATAGAATACATTGTGTGCTGTAATGACCGATGTTTGCGTTCGGCCACTCCGTTTTCTTCAGGACTAAAAGCATTTATCTTTCTGTGCCCTATGCCATGCTTTTGTAGCCAATTCTGGAAAGCCCCAGCCATGAATTCACCTCCACGATCACTCTGTATTTTTTTAACTTTGAGAGAAAATTGTCTCTCTACAGACACAACCCAGCTTTTAAATTTAGTAAACACATCTCCTTTATGGTTCATCGGATAAACCCAACAAAAACATGTCGCATCATCCACAATCATGAGTGAATAATGGGAATTACCCCTACTGACAGCAAATGGACCACACACGTCAGCATGAATAAGTTGAAATGGCATGTCACTCACTCTGTCACTTTTAGGATACCACCCTCTGGGGCTTTTAACTTTCTTGCACACATTACAATCTAGGTATTTGTCACAACCCTGCAACACACACCCATCAGCTAGCACTGACATCTTAGACACACTTTTCCAACCAGCGTGCCCCAGTTGTCTATGTCATAAATGTACACAGTTCTTATGCATAGCCTCATTTTTGTACACAGACTGAGTATTGCTAGCTACTGCAGAAACTTGAGAACAGTCTCTAAGCACAAACAAGCCGTTCTCTGGAACAGTAGTGCCAAGAGTCTCTCTGTTTTTCTTGATCATGTAGCAGTTCTCAAAATAAACGCCAAAACCAGCCTTCAACAAACAGGACACAGACATTAAGTTGCTCCTCAGTGACGGAACACACAGTACATCCTCCAGGTGCCCGCGTAGACAGGAAACATAAACAGAACCCCCCGACTGTACCTCGGATTTCCTGCCATCAGCAAGGGCAACCTGGCTGCATGGTGTCAGGCCCTTTGAAGCAAAAAATGCCTCAGGTGTTCTGCCTCTCATCAGCACACTTGACCACAGCTGTCACAAGATGAGCCAACTGCTTACGTTTGCTGAACTTCTTCTGCCACTGCTGCTGCTGCTGCTGCTGTTGTTGACCCTGAGACCTGACCACCCCCGGACAACTTCTTTTTAGCTGTTCTGTTGACCCACACCAGAAACAACGATGCACAGCATATGCAGACTCCTCACCAGGCGTTGGACGCAGATGTTGTTGTGGCTGCTTTTCCTGCTTCTCCTCTGGAATGTTGTTCGCATTCCTTGCAAGCCGACCGCTTGCCAAAGCCTCTGAAGCCAATGACCTGTCCTCCTGCTTCTGCCATTCTTCCAGCAGACTCCCAGTCACGAAATCCAGGGTCAAATCTTGCTCACTCATAGTTTCCAGCATTAACACAAGATTGTCCCAGCTGTCGGGGAGAGAACTTAAAATAATGCAGACTTTCTCCTCCTGATCCAGCACACAGTCTCTTTCCTAAAGCACCACAAACATCATCTGTAAACTGTGCAAATGGTCCTGCATGGTAACTCCAGGCTGAAGCATCGCTTTGTACAGCGACTTTCGGATAGACAGTTTGGAACCAGCCGTCTCCTGAATGTGCAGTCTTCTCAACGCTGACCACATGCCCTTTGCAGACTGAATCCCACGCACATGCGGCAACTGTAAATCATCCAACCCCAGGATGATGGTGGCTCTTGCCCTTTGGTCTTTATCCTGATCTTCCTCATCAGGCTCTTCTCATGAGGTGGCCAAAGTACTGGAGCCTCAAATTCAGGATCTGTCCTTCCAGTGAGCACTCAGGGCTGATTTCCTTAAGGATGGATAGGTTTGATCTTCTTGCAGTCCATGGGACTCTCAAGAGTCTCCTCCAGCACCATAATTCAAAAGCATCAATTCTTCGGCGGTCTTCTTTATGGTCCAGCTCTCACTTCCATACATCACTACTGGGAAAACCATAGCTTTAACTATACGGACCTTTCACTTCCAGGCATATCCGTAACTGAGCGACCTTTTGGTTTTGGCCCAGCTGCTTCACCAGTTCTGAATCTACTTGTACTTGTCCTTCGCTCTTCCTCAGTAGCATGTTGGATGCCTTCCGACCTGAGGGGCTCATCTTCCAGCATCATAACTTTTATATGCCTGTTGTCTTTGTCCATGGAGTTTTCTTGGCAGGGATACTGGAGTGGCTTGCCAGTTCCTCCTCCAGGTGGCTCACATTTAGTCTAAACTCTCCACTATGACCTGTCCATCTTGGGTGGCCCTGCATGGCATATCTCATAGCTTCCCTGAGTTATTCTAGCCCCTTCGCCACGACAAGGCAGTGATCCATGAAGGAGGTGTTCTATATGAGGAGGGACTATATTTCCTTTAGGAACTGCTCAAGTTTAGAATGAGCTTGTTTCTTCTCACGCTGTGTTAGAGAAAGCCATGTGTAAATATTTTCAAGAGAAGAACTGTCTCAGCCCTATCTCTTGCTTTTGCTTCCTGTTTCACTTCAGCTCATTCATTCCTGAGTAAGTTTCTTCTACAAGAATATAGCCAAGGCTGTAATTTATAAGATGCCTGCACTTAATGAAATGGATGCTCAAGAAATGCTACACTGCAGCTCTTGCCAAGGAGGGAGATTGGTTTGTAACTACAAGTAACTATGGTAATTATGCATTGCATAAACACCTACCAATGTCATCTGATACAAGTAAGTAAAACCCCCAGATTGTTTTGTTTTTCAGTTCTCTGGCTGTATCTTTGTGTTCTTTATGTTCATTAAATAACAAGCCTTGTTGTTGTTAAATAATCCTATGTGTTCTGTTCTAGGGGGTTCGACTAGATGACCCTTGTGATCCCTTCCAACTTTGCAATTCCATGATTCTATAAATTGCATAAACAACAACAAAATGGAAATAAAATGGAAATAATTGCACCTATGTAAGGGTTAAATGCCAAATAGTAGTGGGGAGTTGGGATGGTGGATAAGAACATTGGGCTGACTTCTGAACCCTGACATTTCAAGGAGGTACTTTGACCTAGAATTCCCTCAGTTAGGGGTGAGAAGCATATGGAGAAATGCTTTGGATGGAGGGACTTGTTCTTAATTTGCCATGATCCAGATGTCTCTGGGATACGTTTGCTTTTTAGATCCTTCAAGGATCCTATCCAGCTATTTAAAGCACTTGAGGTGTGTGTGTGTGTGTGTGTGTGTGTGTGTGAGAGAGAGAGAGAGAGAGAGAGAGAGAGAGAGAGAGAGAGATTGCCTTTGGAGTAGTATGAATTCATGAGATCAGCCTGACCTGCTGATGTCTTGTTTCTTGAGGTGGGTGGGAAATCACTTTCCTCCTCAATTCCGCTTTGCTGCCTGCCCCATTTGTGCAGGTTCACAGTGGGAAGAGCACAGCACCTGTTCTGTTTGCTTGTGGGCATTCACATCTGTCTCACAAGCTGGATGTCTTTAGAAAGCCAGAGACACTGGGAAGATTAAAATTGTTCCACTTAAGTGAAATATAAAAAATTCTTACTGAATTCCCCAAGGGCAGGAGAAGCTTGCTGATTCTGAGCCAGAGGGGCACAAGCTGGTTTCTCCCACCACAGCATAAAATACCAAAAGTGGATTCTTAGGAGCACTTATGGGGCTTTTTTCCACTACTGTGTACGAGTTGTTCCCCACACTTGCACAAATGAGCACACCTGTACTGATGTTGCCAGGTGCCAATTATCCACTTCCAGAAAGCAGTTTCCCCTGCATTATCTGGAGTTGTGTGAACATCAGGGTGTGGAATGGGTGAAAAGATAGAGAACAGCATAAATACAAGCCAGAGTTTCTTAGCATCTGGAGTGGTACTTCTTTGCCTGTACTGCTTCCTTGCTTCTTTGTAAACTGAAAGAGCATTCATATTTATTATTGAGAGCTGTGCTGAAAAAAAACACCAAATGTGCTTTCAGATCAGGCTTAATGTTGCAAACCTGTGCTTCAGGTTTCACAAATGGGTAACTGACAACATTTTTAAAAAACAAAAAACTTACCAGATTTTCAGTGGAAAGGGTAAATGGGGGGTAATAAACTAGGCTGGCATTTGTATGGGTGCTGCCTGGGGCTCTTAGGGGCTGATGTACTGTGGGCCCCCAACCTTTTTTCTGAGGAAGCTAGGCCCCCTCAATGTTCAGAGGGCCCCCCTTGTGTGTAATGTCAGAACATTGCAACTGGTCTCCTCAATCCACTGGAGAAGGTGGTGTCTCTGGACGCTGTAAAAACCATGCAGGCAGAAGGAGCACCAATTCCACAATGAATACTTGTCTGGAGCACACCAGATTCTCTACCAAAGGAGCTCATGTCATGTGCTTAGAACAAATCAAGCCAATGTAATTAATTTATGTAGGCTATGTTTTTGCAGAAGTAACTCTTTCTATGTAGATTAACAGGGTTTCCACAGAATGTAGTATGTTTGGTGGCTCGTGATCTAAGAAGCAACAGACCTGGGTCAGTGTTCTTCGACCTGTATCCAGCCCCAAAGTGAGAGAGTACGGCCACCACCAAGGATCACGAGAGTGGTTCGTATAGAGGGGGTGCCCTGTGAGCTGGAAGTGGACTCTGGGTAGGGGTTCACTATCGTTTCAGATGGCACTTTCTGTAGTTTTTGCCCCCAAGCGGGCTGTGATTGTCTTCGTCCCCTTGATTTCATCTTAATAGACTTTAATCAGAACCCGGTGTCCATCCTAGGTGTTGGGAATTTCTGTATTCAGCACAGATAATTTAAAGGCAAATTGCGAATTGTGGTTGCTGGGGGCCGGCAGCCAGACTTATTGGGGCGCGATTGGTTTGAGGCTTTCGCCATCTGCCTGGAGGGGGCCTACAAGGTAGAGTCGGCACTGTCATCTTTTGATGCGCTGTGTCAGGAGTTCGCAGTTATTTTTGACGGACAGTTGGGATGATACACAGGACCGCCAGTGTCCTTTGATCTGGACCCAGGTGTTTGCCCTATCTGACTGAAGCCGTGTTGTGTGCTCTTTGCATTGAAACCAAAAATTGATGAGGAGTTGGACAAACTCATAGAGCAGGGGGTGCTGGAGCCCATCTTGCATGCCCGCTGGGAGACCCCAATTGTGTGCCCTTTGAAGGCAAATGACACAGTACAGATCTGCGTGGATTATAAGTGTACTTTGAACAAGGCGCTGCAGCAAAATGCCTACCCAGTGCCAGTGGTAAGTCGTGCTCGCGTCCCTGGCAGGGGGGCAGATTTTTGCAAAATTAGACTTGGCGCAGGCCTACCAACAACTCCCAGTAGATGACACCACAGCAGATGCGCAGACAATTGTTACTCACTGGGGAGCATTTCGGGTTAAGCGTTTGCAATTTGGGGTCAGTGTGGCCATGGGAATATTTCAGGGATTGATGGAGCAGCTACTGAAGGGAGTTCTGGGGGTAATTCCCTATTTTGATGATATACTAGTAGCCGGAGCGTCCTCAGAGGAACTGATTTCCTGCCTTCGTGAAGTGCTGGCCCGCCTTGCAAAGGCCGGTCTTAAGGTTAAGCGGGAGAAGTGTTTCTTGAGTGTTCCCCAAGTAGAGTTCCTGAGGTTCCTGGTGGATGCTAAGGGTATTCATCCTACTCCTGCGAAAGTGACTGCCATCCCCCCAGTCAAAGAAAGAGCTGCAGTCGTTTTTGGGGCTCCTCAATTTTTATCATGCCTTCCTCCCACATAAGGTGTCCATCGCAGAACCACTGCATCAGCTGCTGGAGGATCGGAGAACCTGGAAGTGGGGACAGAGGGAAGCTGCTGCTTTCTCCGCAGTAAAGGACTTACTATCATCCGATAGTGTACTTACCCATTTCCGGGAAGATCTGCCCGTGTCACTAGCTTGCAATGCATCTCTCTACAGGATTGGAGCCGTGCTGAGCCACTGGTTACCAGATGGGCGGGAGGCTGCCATTGCTTATTTTTCTCGCACTTTGTCGTCGGCTGAAAGGAATTACGCTCAAATCGACCAAGAGGCCCTGGCATTAGTCGCAGGAGTAAAAAAGTTTCATGATTATGTTTACGGGTGGCCGTTTGAGCTCATGACGGATCACAAGCCGTTGCTGGGGTTGTTTGCACCAGGCCATCAGACATCCCAGATCTTATTGGCCTGCATGTTGTGATGGGCCATGTTTTTGTCAGCCTACATGTATGAACTGGTGCATAGAGCGGGTAAGGCTCTGGGCCACGCCGATGCCCTTAGTCGACTGCCATTGCCGGAGCCGGCTGAGGATCCCTCGCCGGCGTATGCTGTGATGTTGTTGGAAGATCTGCCGCAACCCCCTGTTAGTGTTGCAGATGTGGCCACTTTTTCAGCAAAAGATCGCACCTTAGTGCATGTTCTAGACTGGGTGTGGAAGGGGTGGCCGGAGGGCAGATTTCCAGAAGAATTCCAGCCATATGAGTCCTGACGAGGTGAATTGTCAGCTCCTAAAGGATGTCTATTGTGGGGGAGCCGAGTTGTGGTTCTTCCCAAGTTGTGACAGTGAGTGTTGGAAGTGCTGCATGAGGGTCATCCAGGAATTGGGAGAATGAAGGCATTGGCTCGCAGCTATGTGTGGTGGCTGAAAATGGATGAGGCCATCGAAGAATGGGTGCGGAAATGCCATCCATGCCAGGAATCAAGGCTGGCAATGCCTCAAGCCCCGGTACAGCCATGGGAAGTTACCAAGGAGCCATGAGCACATTTACACATGGATTTTGTGGGGCCCTTCCAGGGACCGACATTCCTGATTGTGGTAGACTCGCACTCCAAATGGTTGGAGGTCATACCGGTAACCCGCATGACTTCGGGTGTTGTTATACGGATTCTGCGAGCCTTGTTTGTGACCCATGGACTGCCCAATGTCATTGTGTCAGATAATGGAGCACAGTTCACATCAATGGAGTTCAAGGATTTTATGAATGTTAATGGAATTTGCCATGTTACCTCGGCCACGTTCCACCCATCTACAAATGGTCAAGCAGAAAGGATGGTGCACAATGTGGCGGAATAATGCCTGGTTCATCATGGGTTAACCTATCACTCCCATGTTAGGTAGGTGTTCCCTGGGAGGTGGAGCTAGTTGGCATTCTAAAAGGAGGGGGGAACAGCCTTGAAAGGAGTTGGGGGTTTGGCAGTTGGGGGTGGAGGTTGAGAGAGAGAAAATGAGAGGTTAGGCTTTGGGGAATGGGAGGAAAGGTCATTACCATTGCTATATTATAACAAAGCTGAATTACATGAGAAGATTTGTACCAGTAATAACCCGAGACATCCATGTTTTCAAGTTACCTAATAAAGTTAAATGTGCTTAAATGTTCATTGACTCTGGCAGTGGATCAGTACCTTAAGAGGTGTGACGAAGAGGAGAGAACAAAGCTTTCATGTGGAAGAGGAAACTGTTTGCTTATTCTCCTGTCATACAGAGGGCTGGACAGTGAAGCCAAGTGTGCCACTTATTTGCCTAAAGGGAAGGCAAACTGCAGTAGTTGGAAACCCTGGTAGGGAGATCCCATAGGTGGCAAGAGGTTTTCAAACGTAGAGCCCTGAGGTACCCCAGAGACAGCTCCTGTATGAACACTGAAGGATTCATCCTAGTTGTCAGTGAAACCTAGGGAGAGTCTCTAGTGGGGAAGTATTGAAAGGGGAGGGAATAGGATCCCTCACACGCACCACTAAGGATGCGCTGCGGCAGATAGTCTATGGAGATCGGCATCAGTGACTATCATCCTTCCTACTATCACAGCATGTAACACCATCCTTGACAACTGGGAGGAGCCCAGCAGAGCTATTGATGAGGAGGCGCCTGACGACCCATTTAGACAGATTGCATCTGGATCATGCGCTGGATCAGCTGCAGCCGCAGGAGGCTACAAAGGCGCCTTGGATATTCCAACAGGGGGACCCTGTTTATACTAAGAATTATGGGGCAGGCCCTGTGTGGCCATAGTTTCCAGACCAATGGGCCTCGTGTTGTATGAGGTCGAGGGAGACAGCACAGGTAGCCTTCGCTGCCATGTTGACCAATTACGGCAGCAGTGGCCTGTCCGAGAGGACGGGTCAGCCACAAGGGAAGTGGAGCAATTGTCCGGGTTGGTCAGCAGAGAACTAGCAGTCACCCGCCCCCCTGAGGCAGTTGAGGTTCAAATGGGAGACAATGAGGCCGGGCCGGTAGAGGTTGAGAGTGGAACCGAGCCATGGCTAGAAGTGGAAGAGACCCAGGTGGGAGGCAGCCCCCAGAGTCTGAGCTGAGACGGTCCCAGAGGGTGTGTACCCGTCCACGATATCTGAAGGACTTTGACTGCGGGCTGGTACGGGTAAATGGGGGTCAGGTGTGTCAGTGTGTGTGTCACACTTGATATTGTTGTTTTATTTATAATTGGGGTGTTCTTGTCTAAGAGGGGAGGGGTGTTGTGTATTGAAGTGTAGGCACAACACAGGAGTGAGTAGTCAGGAACAGGTTAATGGGAGTGATTATTTTTAATTAGCTGCACCTGGGTTGTCTTGGAGCCCAGGTGCTTATATATAGCTGGAGAGCTGGGGTTTTCAGTGTCTTCTGTTACTTACCCGATGAGATGAATAAAGATACTTTCGTACCACTGCTGGCTGGACACACTATTTAACACTTAACACCCACCTAAACTGGAAAGTGTCTTACTGGTTCAGAAGGGGTCCTTGCTGTCAAGGTTGCTTCTCTGCTGGGGAAAAAATTATGTGTCCTCCAGGCTCCACCTGTTTTGGTTCTCTCCCTATCCTCCTCTTCTTCAAATAAATAATGGACACTGAAATGTTGCATAAATGTATAAATACTTAGCAAGTAAGTGTCTTAACTTGGTTCGGAAGGCTCTCTGCTGCCACAGTTTCTAGCCATACATGATTCAAAAGTAAGCCCCACTGAATTCCATGGTGAGTGCTCCTTGGTAAGTATGTCCAGGATTGCACCCTGAAGTGTAAAAGATGCCACACAGGACTGTTAACAAGGCCAGAGATATGAGACAGGATACCCCCTCTCCCAGTTTATTTACTTCTACACCTTCTTTCCAGAATGTAGAATCAAAAGAAGGCCCATTTAATGGAAAAGGCCTAGAAGACCAGGGTTAAGATCCCCATGAATCACCCTGCGTGACCTTGGGCTGGCCCCTGTCCCTCAGCCTCGTCTGTGAGAATAACATGGGGAAAAGGAGACTCACCAGGAATGCTCAGAATAGGCATCTTGACTTCCAGGTAGGCCTGGTAAGGCCATATTCCTCATAAGGTTGACATAAGTGAGTTAAGATTTAAAAGGGATATGTACAAAAAATGGAAAAAGGGGGAAATCACCAGAGAGGAATTCAAACAAATAGCCAGCACGTGTAGAGACAAAGTCAGAAAAGCTAAAGCACGGAATGAACTCAGGCTTGCTAGAGAGGTTAAAAGCAACAAAAAGGGCTTTTATGGGTATGTCCGTAGCAAAAGGAAGAACAAGGAAAAAGTGGGGTCACTTAGAGGAGAAGATGGTGAAATGTGAACAGGGGACAGAGAAAGGGCAGAACTCCTCAATGCCTTCTTTGCCTCAGGCTTCTCCAAGAAAGAAAACAATGCCTGACCTGAAGAATATGGAGCAGATGATTCAGCAGGGGAAACACAGCCCAGAATAAGTAAGGAGGTAGTACAGGAATACTTGGCTAATTTAGATGTATTCAATCTCCAGGGCCAGATGAACTACATCCAAGAGTATTAAAAGAACTGGCAGAGGTGATTTCAGAACCACTGGCAGTAGTCGTTGAGAATTCCTCGAGAACAGGCGAAGTGCCAGCAGACTGGAGGAGGGCAAATGTTGTCCCTATTTTCAAAAAGGGGGAAAGAAAGGACCTAAACAATTACTGCCCAGTCAGCCTGACATCAATACCAGGAAAGATTCTAGAGCAGATCATTAAGCAAACGGTCTGTGAGCACCTAGAAAGGAATGCTGTGATCACTAAAAGTCAGCATGGGTTTCTGAAAAATAAGTCATGTCAGACCAATCTGATCTCATTTTTTGACAGAATCACAAGCCTGGTAGATGAAGGGAACGCTGTGGATGTAGCCTATCTTGATTTCAGCAAGGCCTTTGACAAGGTACCCCATGATATTCTTGTAAAGAAGCTGGTAAAATGCGGGCTAGACAATGCTACCATTCAGTGGATTTGTAACTGACTGACTGACCGAACCCAAAGGGTGCTCATCAATGGCTCCTCTTCATCCTGGAGAGAAGTGACTAGTGGGGTGCCACAGGGTTCTGTCTTGGGCCCAGTCTTATTCAACATCTTCATCAATGACTTGGATGATGGACTTGAGGGCATCCTGATCAAGTTTGCAGATGACACCAAATTGGGAAGGGTGGCTAATACCCCAGAGGACAGGATCACACTTCAAAATGACCTTAACAGATTAGACAACTGGGCCAAAGCAAACAAGATGAATTTTAACAAGGAGAAATGTAAAGTACTACACTTGGGCAAAAAAAATAAAAATGAAAGGCACAAATACAGGATGGGTGACACCTGGCTTGAGAGCAGTACATGTGAAAAGGATCTAGGAGTCTTGGTCGACCACAAACTTGACATGAGTCAACAGTGTGATGCAGCAGCTTAAAAAGCCAATGCAATTCTGGGCTGCATCAATAGGAGTATAGCGTCTAGATCAAGGGAAGTAATAGTACCACTATATTCTGCTCTGGTCAGACCTCACCTGGAATACTGTGTCCAGTTCTGGGCACCACAGTTCAAGAAGGATACTGACAAGCTGGAACGTGTCCAGAAGAGGGCAACCAAAATGGTCAAAGGCCTGGAAATAATGCCTTATGAGGAATGGCTTAGGGAGCTTGGTATGTTTAGCCTGGAGAAGAGAAGGTTAAGGGGTGATATGATAGCCATGTTCAAATATATCAAAGGATGTCATATAGAGGAGGGTGAAAGGTTGTTTTCTGCTGCTCCAGAGAAGCGGACATGGAGCAATGGATTCAAACTACAAGAAAGAAGATTCCACCTAAACATTAGGAAGAACTTCCTGACAGTAAGAGCTGTTTGGCAGTGGAATTTGCTACCAAGGACTTCCGGTGAAGCGCCATTCCGTGCAGTCGGGAGCTCTCTCAGCTCCAAGAGGTCTCTGGTGTTTTCGGGTCTGGAGCTACTGCAACCGTGCTGCGGGCTCCGTTTAATCCTTTGTGGTGACCTTACAAATGCGGTCCTGATAAATAAAGGAGTCCGACAAGGTTGTATATTAGCACCTTACCTTTTCAACCTGTTTGTCAGTGATATGAGAGAGCCTCTAAATGAGTCGCACACTTACATTCATGCCCCCCGCATCGCAAACTACCGTTGTCCGCTGCTTTTATACGCAGATGATGCGGTGATCCTTTCTTACTCAAGGGTTGGGCTATGTAGGGCGTTAAAGATCTTTACTGCTTACTGTCAATCTAACCAATTGTCCATCAACCACTCAAAATCAAAAGTTGTAGTCTTCTCTAGAAGTCGGAAACTTTTTCAGTGGAAGCTTGGTGGAGTAAAAATAGATCAAGTTTTTAAGTTCTAATATCTAGGGATTGTTTTTCAATATAACCTGAGCTGGAAATCCCAAGTTCAACATCTACTTAACAAGGGCAAAACGCTATCTCATGAACTTCTCCAGTTCTTTTTCTCAGACGGAGCCCTACACGTGCCCTCGGCTTTAAAGGTGTACAATGCAAAAGTTATTACCACTCTTACTTATGCTGCTCCGCTTTGGGCAGCTCTGGTAAATCTGGCCCCGCTGGAGGTGCTGCAAAATCAGTTTCTTCGCCGGCTTTTAAAACTCCCTACGTGTGTTAGTAATGCAGCTATACGACTAGAATTGAAGATTCCTTCACTAGAGACTCTGTTATGGAAACGAATATTCACCTACTGGTTAACTCTTTGGCATAGATTACCCAGCCATTATCTCGTCCAATGTCTTTGGCGTGACGAATTTGCAAACCCTTGGACTGGGAAAATCCATGCCAAACTTCTGTCTTTTGGAATCTCTCCTTCAGATTCACTTAATTTAGACCCTGCTTCGGCAAAAAGATTAATCAAACAAAGACTGGACGATTTGGAGCTGCAGCGTAATCATATGCTGGGTGGGGGTGTCTGCTCGCCTCGGAATTTTGGAGTTACTGCAATACATCATGTCCCTCTATACCTATCCTCCCTCTCCACTGCTGGGCACCGATTCGCTTTCACCAAAGCGAGGTTTAATGTTTTTCCTTCTAATGTCCTGAGACATAGATTTTCCAAGGGCCTAGTTTCCGCCTTTTGTGATTGTGATAAAAAGTCGACGGAATCTCTCCATCATATAATCTTTATCTGTTCCCTGCATAGTGAGGCTCGGGCAAAATTACTAAGACCAATAACTCAGAAACTTACAGGTGCACCAGCTGAGTCACACCCTGCCTTACTCCTGCAAGACAATGACTCCTATACAACCTTGCAGGTGGCAAGGTTTCTAAACTCTGTCATATCTCAAAAAAGGCCAACTACACGACCACTAATACTTTTGTTTTCTGCTCCCTGGTTGCAATTTTAAAACTTGTATTTTGGTTTGTTTCCCTATGACTCCAGGGTCTATGGTTTGCAGTAACTTTATGTCATATATTCCATATTTTATGTTTTTATGGGCTTATAGCCGCAATAAATTTGAATTTGAATTTGAATCCTCAGGAGGGGCGTCCTGAGAACCTGGGATCTAGTGGGTGCCAGATGTGCCGTCCCGGCTCTTGAGTAGACTTAGTAAAGTCTGCTTAAGTGAGCGGGGCTCCGGCACGGCACTGAAGATCTACCACTTGCCCGAGAAGCACGAAGCAGCAGTAACTGATGGATTTTGAGCGCTTTGCTTTTTTCAGTTTGGATCTAAAACAAGGACTCTGTAGGTACTGAGCATAATTTGAACTTAAAGTTTTGAAATTTGGCTTACAGAGAGAGATTGAAAGAGGAAGTCCGTCTCTCTCTGACAGCGGCAAGATCAAAGTAACGCAGAAGTGCTGGAGCCGCGAAAGACAGGTTGCTAAGTTTAGCGCTGATTTTATAGACTGTAGAAGTCCCTTTTTAGGGCAAAGACTGAGGAATTTTGCTGTTTTCTTCCTGTGGATTACAAATATTTAAGAAGACACCGCTCACCCTCTGGATTAAGGAGTCCGGGTCAGGTAGCGGGCGGCAGATACTTTGTATTAAGCTGTTTCCGACTTTCGTTTCTGACTGCATACTTTCTGATTTCTGCTATTGTTCAATTTGAAACTTTTTATGTTGCACTGGAACTTGGATTACAAGTAACAACTGACTTGGTTTGACTTAGTTGGGATACTTTTCTTGACTTTGGAAGACTTTTAGATACTTTGAGTGCCTTAGACTGCAATAAGACTGTGGAGCTGGAATTGCAGGGGGACTCTTGTTGTGAAGGAAGTTGCTGGTAATTGCTCTGCTCTTTGTTCTCTGGCTCTGCTCTGTTTTTCAGCCACCTGGTGTTATTCAAAGGATTGTTTGGGTTTTGGCTCACTGTGGCCGAGGTGACCTTGAGTTCTCAGCTGCAGAGTGTTTTGGAAATGCAAGAGATATCACCAACTACAAGGTCTAAACTGAAAAAAAGAACAACAAAAGGAAGAACTGAAGAGAAAAGCCTCTATCAAAAACTATTGAGCAAATGCTTGCAGCTATTGAAAAAGTAAATGCCAATCTCCAGGCAGTTGCAGAAAAAATGCAAAGTGATATTAAGGACTCATCAGATAGATTGGACAGTTCGATTAAAGCCGTTGATAAGACGGTGAAGGAGAACACTACGGCGATTGATAGGATTGGAAAAGAGGTCAAAGTCTTGAAAAAAGAATCAGAAGAATTTAAAGAAAAAATTAAGACTGTGGAACACAAACTTTAGAGTTTTGATGAAGAAAAAATTTAGAGGCTTGAAAGTCAACAAGGGGATGTGCAGGAGTCTCTCGCCTTCCTTCAACTGAGGGAGAGGGAGACAAACCTGAGATTGAGGAATCTTTCTGAGTTGGAGCAAGACAGTCTGAAGGACTATATAATTAAAGAATTTTCCACATTCTGGGAGCTGGAGGAAAGTGATTTGGCAGCTTTCATTGTAAAGGCCTACAGATTTGGAGCTAAAGGAAAGAAGAATTCAAAGACAGTGAATGACTGTATGGTGGTGTTTCAGAATAAAGCCCAGAGAGACCAGATCCTGGATCTTCACTACAAGAATAACCTGGTGGTTCAACAGAAATACGTCATCATTTACAAAGACATCCCACGCTACTTCCTGAACTTGAGATTCAATTATAACGACTTGTCAACTGAATTACGTGCAAGAAAGATCCCTTTCAGCTGGGAATTCCCACAAGAACTAACTTTTAAGTATAAAGAAAGAAGAGTGAGAATTAGATCATTTGAAGATAAAAAGAAAAATTTTGGACAAATACGCAGCAGACTTTAAAGGACCTTCATTGGACCCATCAAGATTGTACCCAGCTGGACTAGGAGGAGCCGGATCAGGAGAAGAAGAAGAAGAGGGAGGAGGAGGAGCTACAGGAGGTAGTGCAAAGTAAAATGGCGTTGAAAGTACTGATGTGGAACATTCACGGTTTGAACCAGAGGCCGAAGAGACACAGAGTATACCATGCATTAGAAAGGAAGAATTTGGACTTAATCTGCTTACAGGAGACCCATGTAATCCAGCAACACAGAAGGATTCTACAAAATAAAAAACTAGGCCAAGAATTTATATCATCGGACAAAGTCAAGAAGAGAGGAGTCGTGATTTATGCAAAAGAGAAATACAACCCAAGGCAGCTGTTCAAGGATGAAGAAGGGAGATATATTGCAATCAAAATTAAGGTACAAGGCGACAAATTTTTGATACTGGGAATCTATGCACCAAACAATGGAAAGTCAATCTTCTTCAAAAAGATCCATGATGTTCTTTTGGACTATTTGGATTACAATATTATTTGCCTCGGAGACTTCAATGGGGCAGTTTCCACGTTGATGGATAGATCTCAAAGGACAAAAATTACAAATGAGGGAAAACTGCCCAAAACTTTTTTTCGAAATGGTGGACAATTTGGATTTGATAGATTCATGGAGATTGAAAAACCCAACTGAAACAGAGGCAACTTACTTTTCAGAACCACAGAAATCATGGTCATGATTAGATTATATATGGATTTCTAGAGCATTGGCACCTAAAATTCAGAAGGCAGAAATCTGCCCCAAGATATGTTCAGATCATAATGCAGTACAATTGGACTTTTAAAAATTCTCCAAGGATTCTTTCAGATGGAGAATGGATGATGCTTTGTTGAGAGACTTTAAGGTAACAGAAGAAGCCGCAAAAAAAGATGAAAGAGTATTTTCAGATAAATTTGAACACACAATTAGAGAAAAGAATTGTTTGGGACGCAAGTAAGGTGGTGACGAGAGGGTTCCTGATAAGGGAAAAAGCTAAGAAGAAGAAGGAACAAAATTTGGAAAAAGAAAGATTGTTGGAGCAAATAAAAGGAAAAGAGAAAAAAATTAAGAGGGCACCCGAAAAGCCAACAAATTCAGAAAGAAATAAAAATCTTGCAGTCCCAATATG
Organism: Lacerta agilis; assembly: GCF_009819535.1. Classification (NCBI taxonomy): domain Eukaryota; kingdom Metazoa; phylum Chordata; class Lepidosauria; order Squamata; family Lacertidae; genus Lacerta; species Lacerta agilis. Next base: position 388,567 of record NC_046318.1, on the reverse strand, counting down.
CCAAATTACTTAATCAAGAGATTGAATGGAAAATCAGGTTGATGAAACAGAAAACTTTTGAATCGGCTAATAAATGTGGAAAACTGTTGGCTTGGCAGTTGAAGAAAAGACAGAAATTGAATACCACCACCAATTTAAAGGTAAAAGACAAGAATGTGGAGAATCCAGAGGAGATCAGAAAATGTTTTCAGAAATTTTACAAACAATTGTACAAGGAAGAGAAAGTAGAGGAGAGGGTTATTGAACAATTCTTGGACAAGAATGGTTTGCATAGAATCCCAGAAGATAAAGTAACAATACTCAACCATCCTATTACAAACCAAGAGATGGAGGAAGCAATCAATAAAATGCAGGTTGGAAAGGCCCCAGGACCAGATGGACTGACAGCAAAGTACTATAAGTCCTTGAAAGATTGGTTAATCCAGCCGTTGAAGGAAGTATGTAATGGACTGTTGGAGGGAGGTAGGGCACCAGACTCATGGAAAGAAGCATATATCACTTTGATCTTGAAGCCAGATTCAGACAAAAAACTAATGAAGAATTACCGACCAATATCGCTTCTGAATGTAGACTACAAAATCTTTGCAAATGTCATGGCCACGAGGTTAAAAAGAGTGTTGAAGGAATATATCCACAAAGACCAAGCAGGTTTTTTACCTGGAAGACACACAAATAGCAACACAAGGAATATTGTGGATATATTGGAAAGATTAGAAAAGAAGATAAATACAGAAGCAGCGCTGATGTTTATCGATGCGGAGAAGGCCTTTGACAATATTTCCTGGAGTTTTATGAAGAAGAATTTGGAAAAGATGGAGGTCGGTCAAAGATTTATGAATGGCATAAATGCCATTAATAAAGAACAAAAAGCAAAAATTTTAATAAATAATGTGATATCCGAAGAAATTAGAATCGAAAAAGGAACGAGACAAGGGTGCCCTATCTCCCCTCTACTCTTTATAACGGTCCTGGAGGTCCTTTTGAACATGATTAGAACTGATAAGCTGATAAAAGGAATAAGGGTGGGAGAGAAAGAATACAAATTGAGAGCCTTTGCCGATGATTTGGTTTTATCCCTACAAGACCCGGAAACCAGTGTGCCTAAAGCATTAGAGATAATCGATTCATTTGGACAAGTAGCAGGATTTAAGTTGAATAAAGCAAAAACGAAAGTTTTGACAAAAAATATGTCACCGTTGCAGGTACAGAAATTACAAGATCAAACAGGACTAAGTTTTGTTAATAAGGTAAAATATCTGGGGGTGAATTTGACACCGAAGAATCTGAACCAGTTCAAGGATAATTATGAGAAATTGTGGAATGAGATAAAAAGAGACTTGGAGATATGGACTAGATTGAAATTGTCTTTGATGGGCAGAATAGCAGCTATAAAGATGAATGTGTTACCAAAGATGTTGTTTTTATTCCAAGTACTTCCAATCATTGACAAGTTGGACTGTTTCAAAAGGTGGCAAAAGGATTTATCAAAATTCATCTGGCAGGGGAAGAAACCTAGAATAAAATATAAAATTCTGACAGACTCTAAGGAAAGAGGTGGATTCTCACTGCCAGATTTAAGAATATATTTTGAAGCGGCAGCCTTTTGCTGGTTGAAAGAATGGTTTAAGTTAGAGAACAGGATGTGTTGGACTTGGAAGGACATGATAATGTATTTGGCTGGCACGCATATCTTTGGTATGATAAAGTTAAGGCCCACAAAGCTCTTAAAAATCATATTATTAGGAATGCCTTGTATCAGGTTTGGATTCGGAATAAAGACTTGCTGGAGAGAAAAACCCCCAGATGGTTGTCACCAGTGGAGGCTAAGGCCTACAAGAGACCCAATATGCCTGCAAAGTGGCCAAAGTATGCTGATATACTGGAACAAGAAGGTCAGAATTTTAAATTGAAAAGTTATGAACAATTGAAAGAGAAAGTATCTGACTGGTTGCAGTATTATCAGATTAATGAAGTCTTTAAGTTAGATAGGAAACAAGGCTTTCAGTCAGAGAAATCCAAGTTGGAAACGGAGCTAATTGAACCGAACATTAAGAATCTTTCCAGAATGTACAATTTGTTGCTAGAGTGGCATACAAAAGATGAAATGGTTAAATCAGTAATGATCGATTGGGCTAAAGATGTGGGACACAATATAATGTTGGAGGATTGGGAGAGACTATGGAGGGAGGGTACCAAGTTTACTGCATGCAATGTATTAAGAGAAAATATTATGAAAATGATTTATAGATGGTATTTAACACCAGTGAAACTAGCTAAGATGTACCATGGCATGAGTAATGAATGTTGGAAGTGTAAAAAAGTAGAAAGTACCTTCTATCATATGTGGTGGACGTGTCCAAAGGTAAAGGACTTCTGGGAGAAAATTTATAATGAACTTAAATAGTGTTGAAAAAAAACATTTACTAAGAAACCAGAGGCCTTTCTGCTGGGCATGACCAATCATGAGATTCCCAACAAAGATAGAATATTTTTTATGTATGCCACAACAGCTGCTAGGATTTTAATTGCTAAAAGATGGAAAACGGAAGAGCTACCAACAGTCGAAGAATGGCAGATGAAGTTGATTGAATACATGGAACTCGCAGAACTGACCGCGAAACTCCGAGACCAGAGGGAGGAGAAGGTGCAAGAAGATTGGAAGAAATTTAAAGAATATCTGAAATGACGTGAGAAGTTAGATATCTGAAATTGAAATCAGAGGATATTATAGGCGATAGCAATAAATTGTTAGATTAAAATAGGATATAAGAAGGTAGAATTGTGATTGTGTGTATTTTTGTTAGGAATAAGATTATAGAGTTACTATAGTATATTTGAAATGAACGCAGAAGAGAGGACGTGAGGAAGTCCCCAAAACAAGGTTATAAATAAGATTAGGTTAGTTAAATAGGTTTTGTTTTTTTGTTTCTTTTTAGTTGTGTTGTTGTGTACTGTATTAGTATTTTGTTTTGTATTTTGTATTTTTTTGTATTTTTTGTATTTTCCCTTTAAAAATACCAATAAATTCTTATAAAAAAAGGAATTTGCTACCAAGGAGTGTGGTGGAGTCTCCTTCTTTGGAGGTCTTTAAGCAGAGGCTTGACAGCTATCTGGCAGGAATGCTTTGATGGTGTTTCCTGCTTGGCAGGGGGTTGGACTGGATGGCCCTTGTGGTCTCTTCCAACTCTATGATTCTATGACAACAGGAAGGGGGGGCGGTAACAGCACAACCAGGGCTAAGAGCCAATTGCTCTAGTCAGATCAAATTTATTATCAGAAGTTCGACTTCCTGTGGAGCGCCATTCCGAGCAGTCGAGAGCTCTCTCAGCTCTGAGAGGGCTCCGGTGTTTTCGGGGCTCCGTAAAAACCTCAGGAGGAGCGTCCTGAGGTCTTGGGATCAAGCGGGTGCCAGACGTGCTGTCCTTGCTCTTGAGTAGACTTAGTAAAGTCTGTTCAAGCGAGCGGGGCTCCGGCATGGCACTGAAGATCCAACACGCTCCTGGATACACAAAGCAGCGCCCACTGTCGGATAATGAGCGCTTTGCATTTCCCTAATTTGGATTCAAAAGAAGGACTCTGTAAGTACTGAGCACAATTGACTTGCAAATTCTATTGAAATTCGGCTTATGGAGAGAGATCAAAAGTGGAAGTCCGTCTCTCTCTGACAGCAGCAAGATCAAAGTAACAATTAAAAGCTATGGCTGCGAAAGACGTCTTTTAAATGGATTGCTGATTTTGTATATCGTAGTAAACCCTGCTTGGGGGTAAGACTGAGTATTTGATTTATTTCTTCCTGTGGATTACAATTTAAAAGAAGAAGTTACCGCTAACCCTCTGGGTTAAGGAGTACGGGTCAGGCGGTGAATGGCGGCCATTAGGCTGGATTGAAATGCGTATGAAGAAAATTACTGAGACTCATATTTCCTGTTTACCAAATCCTCATGGTGTCCTTGAAGCCGGGATGCAAGACCCAACAATGATGACAGCTTTTCAGCAGAGGTTCCTAATAGAGTGCGAATTGCTTCAACAGAGGGTTATTGACAAGTTTGACCAGATTGGAACTGTTTTTGATAACTGCTTTACGAATTTAATGGATGGAAAGGCTGCAGAACTGGAGGAAACTGCTGGAGAAGAGGCAGTTTATAATGACTTACAATCAGAAAAACAAGATGGGCTTATCAAGGGTGAGAGACTTGAAGCCCAAGGGCTAGACAGAATAGAGAGCTCTTGGTGTGAGAGGCCAGGGGTTCGAGGTTTGCAACAAAGGAAAATGAAATATGCAACAGAGAATGAAGAAGAGATACTTTATGGCTATGTTGAAGCAGCTATCCACCAAGAAAGACACAATCTGGAAAAGGAGAAGATTCAACTAAAAATGTCAAGCTTAAAATTGGGCATGCGCGTAACAACAAAAGAAGACCAAGAAGCTGGAAAGAGTGGGCTTTGGGGGGGGAACCGGGGGGGGGTGGAAGGTAAAGGGAAGGTTCAGGATGATTAGGAAAGGTATGGGATGAAGGAAGATTATTTAAAGGGGATATAAGAATGGCTGACCATGGAACTCCAAAACCAGAAGGGAAAAACGGTGTATGAGAACTGGAAGAAACATTTAATTATTTGATAGGATATGATTGTTAGACATTTGAAATTGAAATCAGAGGATATTATAGGCGATAGAAATAAAATGTTAGGTGAAAGTAGGATGTAAGAAGTTAGAATGGTGTAATGTGTATTTTGTTAAGAATAAGTTTATGGATATATGATGATAGATAAGGATTAAGAATATTGGAGAAAGAGGAATTTAAATAAGTTATAAAGTTACTATAGTATATTTGAAATGAACGCAGAAGAGAGGACGTGAGGAAGTCCCTAAGTAAGATTATAAATAAGATATGATTAGGTAAATAAATGTTTTTCTTTTTGTTAGGTTTGTTTTTGTATTTTAGTTTTGTAGTGTATTGTAGTAGTGTTTTGTTTTGTTTTATATTTTGTATTGTATTTTGTATGTTTAATTTTTTGTATTTTTGAGAAAACCAATAAATTCTTATAAAAAAACAAAAAACAAATTTATTATCAAAAGTTGAGGACTCCCTGTTCCAACCTTTGGATTGAGATTGGCTGGGTGGTAATCGGCCAAAGAACAGGAGATGGACAGTGTTACAAAGGTTGGGCGTCACCGCCCTCCGTTGGGTGGTGGCAAGTTTCCAAGGGGTTCCAGGCACTCACCCAGGGTCTGTGCTCCTTGGGAGAATTGAAGACACAGCGGAGAGTGTCGTAGCTTTAAGAAATATGATTCACTCCCACATTTACCCCTTCAGTCTGCATGGAAGGTTTACAGATCGCACAGCATGGTCCTCTTAGGAGGGGCACTGGAGTCCAGCCAGCCTGCAGCCAACCGGCCCAAGGCTGTTCTTCCCCTTCTTTCCAGCACACCTTGCTAAAAACACTCTTTTCCTGTCACTTCAAACACCCAACCCAACCCCATGGCAACCTTCTCTCTGCTCAGGCCCAAGATTCCTCTCAGGAATCAACACCTTTAGCCATGTTAAAACACCTCTGTCCCAGATGAGGCCCTGGCTTGGAAAGGAAGTTTAACCTTTATTTTTCCATTGGCCTCCAATCTTCACTTGAATACTCTAAATAATTAAAATCCTACCATCTATTAATTTCAGGGTTTAGCCCCCCAAAATCTATAACAACAGCGATGACTCCAGGAGGAGAATCTCCAAATTCAAGTGGCTTATGAAAGCAGATATGGAAGAAAGAAATAATATGACTTTAAGATTTTTTTGGGGGGGGAAGGCACAAAAAAGGGGGGAAAGCAATTTGAATATTATGTTATTTAATAAATGCTTTTCTGTGGAAATGCACTAGTTATTGAGGGGTGAAATAATGCTTTTGTGCAGTATCACAGCTGATATACAAAATCTCTATCAGCTAACCCAAAAAAGGTATTTTACCAAATCATGATTCTATTATTATATCTCTGTTTTGTTTCAATTTCCACCTCTAATATGAGAAAGTGTGTTGCAATTTGGTCTGATCTGATGCATGCTAAAAATGTTGTGAAACTTAACAGCTGCCCCAGTATGAGGCCTGTTGAACCTTGAGGCCAGGCCTGGCGTGCTCTGGTCCATGGGGTCACGAAGAGTCGGACACGACTGAACGACTGAACAACAACAACAACAGAACTGGACCAGTGTGAACTTTTGCAGGTGGAAACAGACTGGGAAGGATGATTGTGTATGTCTGCCCAATAGCATTGTGAGCAAAAGTCACTGTGAATGTGCTCTACAAAGGCCACCCAGAGGGACCCCTCTCAATATGGTTCAGTGGAACCTCAGATGCAGCCAGAATCCTTCTAACTAGGAGAGACTCCATTTTTGATAGTGAACTTTATTCAGGCAGAGACTCATATTATTTGTTAATCTGTTAAATACTGTGCCCATTGGTGACATAATGGTAATATGATACTGAATACTACTGGCTGTAATAATAATGCCATCTTGAAATCCACCAATGCAGAGAAGAACTTATTTGGCCTACTTTTGGCACAGAACTTTCTGTGAACTACCAGCTCAAATCCATGACCCAAAAGAAGAAGACCATTTTGAAACTGGCACATTTTTTTCTCCACAATATGTGAAGGTCACTTTGGACTGCATTTCATTATTTTCTTGCTAGGCTATTGTGCTTTGAGGCTCAGCTTGCTTTGCCTGAGGGCAAACCTGAACCTTCACTTTTTGAATATTTTAGCATTTGTTTTGCTCCTGGGGAAAGCTGTTGCCTCCCTCCCCCCCCCCGTCTCACGTGGGTTTAAGAGCAGATTAAGGAGAATCCTTCTGTGGGTTTTTTAGGTAATTCTCTGCTGTGTCAGCCCTGCCTGAAGGCTTATACACAAGAAAAGTCCACAGATTTCAAGGTCAGAAGAAACATTCACCAGCAGCAGCCATGCCCATTGGGGATGGCAGGCCGTGAGTCAGGGGGTCACAAGAGGTGGCGGTCATGAGAGGTGGTACTAGGGTACCACAGGAGCCAGAGTGAACTTGTTCTGGTTTTCTCCCTACCCTCCTTCCTTGCAAAGATACATACCTGGCTGTTACCTGTAGTAACAATTCCCATGAAAAAGAGGTGTACTGTAAAAAGAGGACATATGGCAACCCTATATTTCCTACTGTGATCTTAAAGCTGCTACAAGATTATACTCTTCCCATTTTCTCCCCAAAACAACCTTGTTGGTTAGGCTGAGAGATACTAGCTGTTCCCAGGTCACCCAGTGACATTCACAGCTGAAAGAGGATCTTCCCAGTCCCAGCCCAGCACTCTAACCACTGCACCACATTGATTTTACAGCGTCATGCAGCTACATGTAGAGGCACACATCTGTTTCAGTGTATCTGAAGAAGTGTGCATGCACACGAAAGCTCATACCAAGAACAAACTTAGTTGGTCTCTGACTTCCGGCGGCGACGCCATTGCGGGTGGTCGTGGGCTGCTTCGGCTGCGAAGCGCCCAGTCCATCCCGGGGGTTGGAGCCCCGCTACCGCAAAGCGGGGCTCCGGTGGGGTGCGGGAAGAGCGTCCCGCACCCTGGGCTCCCCGGCTGTGCCCGTTGTGGCTCCGAACCCTTCCCTCGCTCCCCCTGTAAAGGGGGAGTGGGGGTGAAGGGACGACGGAGCCGGGCTATAGGGGACATGCCCCAACCGGGATGTAAATGCGGCGACAAATCCTGTGATGAGCGTCTAAGTTCTACCTGTCTTTAATGATCTGAAAGAACCCGGTGGTTGTGAGTACTTGATTGACTTTTATATCTTTGGAACGATCCGGGGGGAAGAGGAAAGGGAGCCTGCCTTTCTCCCTTCGGGAGAGAAAGAAAATAACTAGTTTAAGTGACTGCTGCTATAATAATGGATACAAAGTGTTTGGAATTTGGAAACTGAGACTGCTGAAATTTCCCTCTGGGGATTAAGTGGGCAGAAAATATCTCCATTTAAAGTTTTGGTCTTTACGCTCTGGCTTCAGAAAAAATGGCGATGGAAAATCTGGACTGAAGTGGGAAACAATTGAAACAAAGGAAGGAAGAGACAGGAACTGTAATTTGACACTCACCCTCTCCCCCAAAATGCTGGACTTTGTGTTTGAACTTGTTTTGAATTCTGGACTAACGGATGAAGAAATGCTTACTGTCTTGAGGCTGGAACTGCTTAATCGGAAATTGCAAGTCTTGAGTGGGATTATAAATAAAAAAAATCAATTTTCCACAGAGGAGGCTTTTCAAAAGTTTTACACAATGGAAGAAAACCTTGGCAAAGAGTTAGAAGGGATGCTTGAAGGATGGTCTGAAATGGCTGGGCGACTCCGGGAAAAGGAACCGTTCTTTGGGGGTGGCAGTCCCGGAACGGCAAAATTTGCAATATCCAGACCCCGAGGTGGGAGCTTGGGGGCAAGGGACATAGAATTAAGATATCTACAAGAAGAAGAAGTTTGGTACAAAGAAGCGGAGGAGCCCAGAAGAGATGTGATGTGTATCCTGAAGCTCGATGCAAGGTTTGTTGTGAATGCTGCCTGGATCTGTGGACATTTGGGAAAAGAAGACAACTGGAAGATTGGTTCCGGCGAAAGACAGAGGAAGACAATGGACAGAGGGGGTGTGGGGTGAAGTATTAAATGTAAAATTTAAATGGTCTGTTATGGTACCTGAAATCGGAGTGTGAAGGTTGTTAGTTATAAGTTTATCTTGAATAAGTAAGGGGATATTGGATCTTAAGTTAAAAAGCAGCATGATAAAGGACAGAAGAAATAAGTTTAGATTTTATAAGAATATTTTGATAAGATTTATGATACAATAGGATGATTAAGATAATTGTGTTATTTTTAATTGAAGTTAAATTCCTTTTTTTAGAGAAAAGCTGTTAAGAAAGTAAAATATGGATTTAAAACCGAAGGTGAAAAGGCAGGGGAAGTCAAATGTCAAGACTTGGAAATAGAATTTTTTTTGTTAGGTGTACAAATAAGAAGAAGAATCCTGGCAATATATGTATTTGTATTTGTCTTGTATTTGTAGGTGTGGGTCTGGGTGTGTGTTGTATTATGAAAATGCTAATAAATTCTTCATAAAAAAAAACTTAGTTGGTCTCTAAGGTGCTACTGGAAGGAATTTTTTTATTTTTTATTTTTTTTGACATTTAGAAATAGTTACTATAGTTTGATTTCATTGAACACAAGCTGAGGTTTGACCCAAAGCACCCCAAATAAACACATTCTTCAAGTAATTTGATCCTACCCCAGCCAAGCAGTTCGCTTCAATTTTTGCAATCTTGCTTCAGGTTGATTTCAGTCCTCCTTCAATTGACCCCTCCACAAATCACCTCTATAAATGAGGTAATTTTAAAATTTACTCTTCCAAATTAATGTTCTACTCAGTAACCCAGAGAACCCACCAAATCCTTATAGGTTTACGATTGGAAAATATTGATGCCTGAGGCTTCAATTCTAACCCAATTTATCTGGGTCCAGGAGTAAGTACTGCTGCCTACAATAGGCCTAAGTAGGCATGGCTGGAATTGCCCTTTGAAAGTGGAATTCTATCTCCATGTACTTGGGAACAAATCCTATTGAGCTCAACGGGGAGTACAGGGTTGTACTCTAAGAAGAGAAACATGAAACTGAAGGTGTCCTAAAAGGCCAGAACTTTACAGGGAAGGGCAGAGGAGGTTGATGGAGAGGAGTAAAAGCAGATGTCAGTACGTAATCCTACTCATTCTCTCTCTCTCTCTCTCTCTCTCTCTCTCTCTCTCTCTCTCTCTCTCTCCCTCTCTCCCTCTCTCCCTCTCTCCCTCTCTCCCTCTCTCCCTCCCTTTCTCCCACCCCCCCCACCCTCAAGCAAACTCAACAAGAAAAAGAAATGCCCAAGATGGGCATGATGCAGGTTCAGCATTTTCTTGTCTTCTCCCTCCTTATCAGAATAATACAAATAAACAGAATACTATCCTCTCAAACGTCTACTTACTGAGAAGCCCGGGTGACTTGTTGACTACTATTGTTCCTCCTCCTTCTCCTTCTCAGGGTGCTTGTTGAAATTTTGTGTTGCCATCTTCCCTAAGGTCGTGGGATGAGACAAGGTAGAAATCTAAAGTGAAGACAATCTCTGCATGCTGGTTGAATGGACACAGAAAGAAAGCACTCTTTGTCATGGTGTGATTATTCATACCTATGCTGCTGAATTGCAGCTTGGACTTGATTCATGAGAAGTTGCATAATTTAGGAAGTGCTACTTAAGTGGGCTGAGATGTGTGAGTTGCTTCCTGCCCGTCATTTGGGAATGCAGTAGTAGAAGATCCTTGTCTGGTTGTAAGACTGTTTGCAAGTTGTGTTACAACACACTGACATCAGTGGCATGTTTCTAACGCCATGCCTGACACAATTTGAACTGTTTGCAGCCCTTTAGCCAGTCTCTTTCAGTTTACATTGCTTTTCTGTTAAACCTCTCTTTATTCAGAGGCAGAGAGAAAATTACTCATTGCCGAGTGCTATAGGTGTACATAGCTGCTAACAAACATAGAAAGAGACAGATTGGTGCCTTGAAGAGTTTACAATTGAATCTCAACAAATACAATAAGAAAGGGAATGGGAGCAGGGCTAAGACTTGGAGCCGACAAATTAATGCTTATGTACAGTTGCATTCATCATGGCATGAAGAAACACATTCCCTTTTGATTCATGTGCTCAAATGTGTCATGTCTGCTGCTGAAGTTGACACACTATTACTTCCTTAGGTAGAAAAAGTGCATAACTTTAATGCTTGGCGTGGCATGAATGATAACAGCAATGCAACCTGAAAGATCAGCAGAAAGGAGAAATGTGACTTTCAAGGATGATCTGCAGTCATGGCTTGCAGAATGGGAGGTGGAACTTCCTGATGTGCTACGAAACCACAGAGTTCTTTTTTAGTACACAGAGTTCTTTTTTAATACACAGAGTTCTTTTTTAGTGGAGAGGTGGAAAGCAAAAGAGCAAGAGCAAAGCATTTCTGAGCATGGGTTAATTTGAGCTGCTGTCCCCAGAAACAGATTTTGAGGCAGGTGGATCTTTGGTCTGATCCATCAGAGCTATTCTTATGTTTTTATCTTTTGGTTGCCCTGTACATGGCCAGCTCTTACATAATGTTTTTGTGCACTGTAAATAATCTCATGAGAAAAAGTTAATACACACTGTCACATATGATTTGTGACATGAGAATGTATTTTGCTGTGAGTACAGAGGTGTCAGTGTTTGAAAAAAGCAAAGGTCCTGATTTCCTTTTTCTCCTCAGCCTGGTCCTTGGACCCTTGTCACTATAAAAAGAGTCCATGAGAAGAGTGTACTTGCAGAGTATTTTCTGCTTTTATTCTTAAAAGTCTTTATCTGCAAAACGACTGACCAACTGTACACACATCAACACTACCAGCTTTCACTAACTAACTAACTAACTAACTAACCAACCCAACCCAACCCAACCCAACCACCACAATCAATGACCACTCTATATATGTAGGTGAAAGGTTGCATTGTAGGCTGCTGACTCATGCTGACTCGGTTCCTTTTGTATTAAAGAAACAGTGGCTAATTTTGGGCTGTGACACCCCTTCTGTTTCTTAAATGCAAAAAAACTGCAAAAGAAAACAAAACATACATTCACTATATACATAAACCCAGTTTTGTCATCAATTCATTATGACATGTTACTGGCAAAGGCTTGGTAAACAAATCAGCGATATTATCTTGCAATTGACAATACTCCAGTTTGAATACCCCATTCTGTACACAATCTCTAACATTTGCATGACGGATAGCAATATGCTTTGATGCAGATTTCATTATTTCTAAGCCCGCTAATGCAATGCATGATTGACTATCTTCATACACTTGGATAGGCAAATCTACTTTACAATCTAGATCTTTTAGTATCTGTATAAACCACATGATTTCATTGCATGCTAGTGACAGGCTCCCATATTCTGCCTCACAGGATGAGGTCACAACAAATCCTTGTTTGATCTCCCTCCAATTATGGAATTGGCAAACATCATAACCATTCCACTTGTAGATTTTCTGGTAGCTACACAGCTTCCCCAGTCCGCATCAACAAATACTTCTAGTTTTTCATCTTGTGTACTAGATATCTTTAAACATACATTTAATGTCCCCTTTAGATATCTGATAAGCCTTTTCAAAGCACACCAATCGGAAGTACTGGGTTTAGATACACGTTGGGTCAGAACATTTGTAGCACATGCAATGTCTGGCCTTGACCACTGGCTTAAATACAACAGTGATCCTATTTTTGAGTGATATAACAGGCTGATCAAATTCATCATCACACACTGTCTTTGGGGAATCCGTTTCTCTTTCTGGTTGAATAGGAAGCTTCCATCAGCTTCCCGCCTTACTTGTACTCCCAAGTAATTGCTTACTGGCCCTAAGGCTTTAAGCTTAAACCTCTTTTCCAGCTGACTTGTGAGCTTCTGGATCTCATCTGTGGAACTCCCTGCTACAAGCAAATCATCAACGAAGACTAAGAGCATTAGATATTTGTTGCCTGTCACCTTGGTGTACAAGCATGGATCAGACACACTCCTTTTAAAACCAGGTTTTACAAGGGCTTCATTTAAACACTGGTTCCAACACCTTCCACTTTGTTTGAGACCATAGACAGCCTTTTTCAAACGCCAAACTGCACCATTCCCAGGGGGTTGTCTCATTAACACTTCATGGTCTAAATTTCCATGCAGATATGCAGCATCAGCATCAAAATGGTGCACTGCTAATTGTCTTACAGCAGCAATGGAAAGCATTAAATGAAAAGTTTCACTCTTTACAGTGGGAGAAAACACTTCATCATAACTCTCCACTTTAATCTGAGTGAACCCTCTGGCTACTAATCTGGCTCAAAAACGTGGTTCCCCAGATGCAAGGGTTTTCCTTTTATAAACCCACTTGCATGACACCACTTTGCCACCAGGTGGTGGCATTATGACCGCAAACACTTTGTTACATTTAAAAGAGTCCATTTCTTCTTTCATAGCTTGTTGCCACAAAGCATGTTCCCCTGGGGGTAAGTCTAACACTTCGTTGTAACTTTGTGTTCCCACACAACTCACATTGCACACTCTCACTCCTAGGGTCAAACGTTGAGGAGGTACACCCTTGTTTGAATGCTGAGAGCGTCTAGACACAACTACTTCTTTCTGACCTCTTATCTCAGGCTCTTCTTCCTCTACTCCTGATGGAGAAGTATTATCTATTGCTTCATCTTTTGGGGAAATCTGTGCCTCCTCCTCCTCGTCTGTTGCCAATGGCTGAGAAGAAGCCTGTTCTCTTACTTGCAGGGGCAGTAGACAATCTGGGTTGGCGTGGATCATGGTCCACCTGTCCTGGTCAGCAAAGTCTGCGCTTCATGACAGAACCACGCATCCTGGGCGTAAATTGAAATGCCACCCTTTGCCATAGGACTGATATCCCACAAACCACAGTTTCTGTGCTCTAGCACCCCCTTTTTGGTGCTGAGCTTTGGGGATATTTACATGTGCCCAAGTACCCCAGTTATGGAGCATTGACCACTCTGGTTCTTTCCCAGATAACACCCGATAAGGAATATCCTTTAGAGAACTCGAACAGGTTCTATTTATCAGAAAGTTTGCTGTGAGCAAAGCCTCAACCCATAGCCTATGGTTGTGACTTAATCCTGCGTCCACTAGCAGGCAGTCTTTCACTGACTGTATTACAGCCTCATGTCTTTCACACAGACCATTTTCAGCAGGGCTATAAGGGTTAGTCAAACGACATGTCACACCATAATTCAAAAGCATCAATTCTTCAGTGATCAGCCTTCTTTATGATCCAACTCTCACTTCCATACATTACTACTGGGAAAACCACAGCTTTGTCATCACCTTTGTTGGCAAGGTGATGTCTCTGCTTTTTAAGATGCTGTCTAGGTTTGTCATTGCTTTTCTCCCAAGAAGCAGGCGTCTTCTAATTTCGTGACTGCTGTCACCATCTGCAGTGTTTATGGAACCCAAGAAAGTAAAATCTCTCACTGCCTCCATTTCTTCCCCTTCTATTTGCCAGAAGGTGATGGGACCAGTGGCCATGATCTTAGTTTTTTTAAAGTTGAGCTTCAGACCATATTTTGCGCTCTCCTCTTACACCTTCATTAAAAGGTTCTTCAATTCCTCCTCACTTTCTGCCATCAAGGTTGTGTCATCAGCATATCTCAGGTTGTTGATATTTCTTCCGGCAAGTTTGGGATTCATCCAGTCCAGCCTTTCGCATGATGGATTCTGCATATAAGTTAAATAAGCAGGGAGACAATATACAGCCTTGTTGTACTCCTTTCCCAATTTTGAACCAATCAGTTGTTCCATATGCAGTGCTAACTGTAGCTACTTGTCCCACATAGAGATTTCTCAGGAGATGAGGTGATCTGGCACTCCCATTTCTTTAAGAACTTGCCATAGTTTGCTGTGGTCAACACAGTCAAATGCTTTTGCGTAGTCAATGAAACAGAAGTAGATGTTTTTCTGGAACTCTGTAGCTTTCTCCATAATCCAGTGCATGTTTGAAATTTGGTCTCTGGTTTCTCTAAACCTTCGAAATCCAGCTTGCACTTCTGGGAGTTCTCGGTCCACATACTGCTTAAGCCTGCCTTGTAGAATTTTTAGCATAACCTTGCTAGCGTGTGAAATGAGTGCAATTGTGCGGTAGTTGGAGCATTCTTTGGCACTGCCCTTCTTTGGGATTGGGATGTAGACTGATCTTCTCCAATCCTCTGGCCACTGCTGAATTTTCCAAACTTGCTGGCATATTGAGTGTAGCACCTTAACAGCATCATCTTTTAAAATTTTAAATAGTTCAGCTGGAATATCATCACTTTCCCTGGCCTTGTTATTAGCAGTGCTTTCTAAGGCCCATTTGACTTCACTTTCCAGGATGTCTGGCTCAAGGTCAGCAACCACACTACCTGGGGTGTATGAGACATCCATATCTTTATGGTATAATTCCTTTGTGTATTCTTGCCACCTTTTCTTGATGTCCTCTGCTTCTGTTAGGTCCTTACCATTTTTGTCCTTTATTATGGTGATCTTTGCACAAAATGTTCCTTTCATATCTCCAATTTTCTTGAACAGATCTCTGGTTTTTCCCATTCTATTGTTTCCCCCATTTCTTTGCATTGCTTGTTTTTTTTAAAATAAATAAATAAATTACTTTATTGACAATTTTGCAAATACAAAAAAGAAAGAAAAAGACATAACTTGAAAACAAAAATTACAAAAATTAAAAACCTGAAAAATAATTTCCCCTTTCCCACCACCCCCGCCACCCTGGGATGGCTTCCAGCCTTCCCTATATTGCATTTCCCCCCCTTAATTATGTGTATAATTTCTTCTCTCCTTTATACATTTGCTTGAGCCTTCACAGATCTGCCAAAAGATCAGCTTTTTCCACATGACTTATAATGTACTCTTTAAATGATTTCCAATCCTTATCTATTTTTTCTTGACTTATTCCTTTAATTTCACCAATTTTTGTTGCCAAATTATAATAGGTTATCATTTTTATTTGCCAATCTACTTTACTAGGTATTCTTTGTTTACGAAGGCCCTCTTGTCTCTCCTTGCTATTCTTTGGAAATCTGCATTCAATTTCCTGTATCTTTCACTATTTCCCTTGCATTTCCTTTTCATTGGGATGGTTTTTGTTGCTGCCTCCTGTATAATGTTACGAACCTCCATCCATAGTTCTTCAGGCACTCTGTCCACCAAATCTTAATCCTTAAACCTGTTCTTCACTTACACTGTGTATTCATAAAGGATTTGATTTAGATTGTATATTACTGGCCCAGTGGATTTTCCTACTTTCTTCAGTTTAAGCTTGAATTTTGCTATAAGAACTTGATGATCTGAAGAAGAAGAAGAAGAAGAAGAAGAAGAATTAGAGTTTGGATTTGATATCCCACTTTATCACTACCTGAAGGAGTCTCAAAGCGGCTAACATTCTCCTTTCCCTTCCTCCCCCACAACAAACACTCCGTGAGGTGAGTGGGGCTGAGAGACTTCAAAGAAGTGTGACAAGCCCAAGGTCACCCAGCAGCTGCATGTGGAGGAGCGGAGACATGAATCCGGTTCACCAGATTATGAGTCTACGGCTCTTAACCACTACACCACACTGACTCCAGGTCAGCTCCAGGTCTTGTTTTTGCTGACTGTATAGAGCATCTCCATCTTTGGCTGCAGAGAATATCTGATTTTGATGCTCCCCATCTGGTGATATCCATGTGTAGAGTCTCTTGTGTCTCTTGTGTTGTTGTTGGAAAAGAGTGTTTGTGATGACCAGCTTGTTCTCTTGACAGAACTCTATTAGCATTTGCCCTGCTTCATTTTGAACTCCAAAGACAAACTTGCCAGTTGTTCCTTTTATCTCTTGACTCCCTACTTTAGCGTTCCAATCCCCTATAATGAGAAGAACATCCTTCTTTGGTGTCATTTCTAGAAGGTGTTGTAAGTCTTCATAGAATTGGTCAATTTCAGTTTCTTCAGCACTGGTAGTTGGTGCATAAACTTGGATTACTGTGATGTTAAAAGGTCTGCCTTGGATCCATATCAAGATCATTCTATCATTTTTGAGATTGCATCCCAGTACAGCTTTCTGGCTGACTGACCGAACCCAAAGGGTACTCATTAACGGCTCCTCTTCATCCTGGAGAGAAGTGACTAGTGGGGTGCCACAGGGTTCTGTCTTGGGCCCAGTCTTATTCAACATCTTCATCAATGACTTGGATGATGGGCTTGAGGGCATCCTGATCAAGTTTGCAGATGACACCAAATTGGGAGGGGTGGCTAATACCCCAGAGGACAGGATCACACTTCAAAATGACCTTAACAGATTAGAACACTGGGCCAAAGCAAACAAGATGAATTTTAACAGGGAAAAATGTAAAGTACTACACTTGGACAAAAAAAATGAAAGGCACAAATACAGGATGGGTGACACCTGGCTTGAGAGCAGTACATGTGAAAAGGATCTAGTAGTCTTGGTAGACCATAAACTTGACATGAGTCAACAGTGTGATGCAGCAGCTAAAAAAGCCAATGCAATTCTGGGCTGCATCAATAGGAGTATAGCAACTAGATCAAGGGAAGTAACAGTACCACTGTATTCCACTCTGGTCAGACCTCACCTGGAATATTGTGTCCAGTTCTGGGCACCACAGTTCAAGAAGGATACTGACAAACTGGAACGTGTCCAGAGGAGGTCAACCAAAATGGTCAAAGGCCTGGAAATGATGCATGTGTACATATTATACATGTATGTGTACATGTATAATATACCTTGTTCAGAATTGGGAAAATATGACGCATATAATCAAAATAATTATTGTATATAACTTTATTTAAGTTTTGTATTTGCTTTTGACTTGTATTTGTAATTGGAGACTTTGTGTTTTAGTTTGTTGTATCTGTAAAATCTATAATAAAAATATCAATAAAAAAAGGAAATGATGCCTTATGAGGAACGGCTTAGGGAGCTGGGTATGTTTAGCCTGGAGAAGAGAAGGTTAAGGGGTGATATGATAGCCATGTTCAAATATATCAAAGGATGTCATATAGAGGAGGGAGAAAGGTTGTTTTCTGCTGCTCCAAAGAAGCGGACACGGAGCAATGGATTCAAACTACAAGAAAGAAGATTCCACCTAAACATTAGGAAGAACTTCCTGACAGTAAGAGCTGTTAAGCAGTGGAATTTGCTGCCAAGGAGTGTGGTGGAGTCTCCTTCTTTGGAGGTCTTTAAGCGGAGGCTTGACAGCCACCTGTCAGGAATGCTTTGATGGTGTTTCCTGCTTGGCAGGGGGTTGGACTGGATGGCCCTTGTGGTCTCTTCCAACTCTAGGATTCTATGATTCTATGATCTAAAAAGAGCTTACCTAAAGGAGGATGCTGATAAAGAGGACAGATTTGCCCAAAAGAAGAGAGAAAAGCAGCAGACTTTATTGGGAGACTTGTGGGTCTGGGGAATTTCCAGGAGTGGTGTGGGTTGAAAAAGTGAATATTTCTCTCTAAATAGGTTAATATGGATTTGAACTGGATTGTTGGAAAATTGAGAAGGATTTAGGTTATAAATCTTTTACGTATGGTGTAAAAAATGAGAACGATTCTAAATAAGGGTTTTTAAGGAATCCGCTGGGATGCGGAGGGAGAAGCTGCTGGTAGGAAGAGGGGTTGGGGAATATGATCTGTCAGCGGAATTGCAAGACTGGGAGGGGGAGGTGGGGGAGTCGGAAAACTGGAAAATTATAAAAGTTAATGAATATATGATTTCAAGGTTTAAGATAAGAAATTCAGAGCATATACCTAGGGGTTCCTGGAAGCACTAGTAATAGTAGAAAAAAGAAGAAGAAGGATGGGGTAAAATAAATATGATAGTTAAGAAAATAGGCAAGAATGGGTTAGAAAATGAATAATTGATTAAATAGATAATAAGAGGTAAGAAAATTAAATATGAAGACGAACCTGCTTAAAATCGGAGTTAAAATGGAAACCAGGAAGGGAAGATGTTAAGAAAATTAGATAAAAATAGTATATTTTATTGTTGTGTTTAACTGTTTATGTTGTTGTTGTGTGTTTGTTTGGTTATATTGGATAAAATGAATAAAAATTATTATTAAAAATATATTTTTCTTTACAGCATTGGACTTTCCTTTCGTTTCCAGGCATATCCACAACTGAGCGACCTTCTGGCTTTGGCCCAGCCACTTCATCAGCTCTGAATCTACTTGTACTTGTCCTCCGTTCTGCCTCAGTAGCATGTTGGACGCCTTCCAACATGAGGGGCTCATCTTTCAGCGTCATAACTTTTATATGCCTGTTGTCTTTGTCCATGGAGTTTTCTTGGCAAGGATACTGGAGTGGCTTGCTGGTTCCTTCTCCAGGTGGATCACGTTTAGTCAAAACTCTCCACTATGACCTGTCCATCTTGGGTGGCCCTGCACAGCATAGCTCATAGCTTCTCTGAGTTGTTCAAGCCCCTTTGCCATGACAAGGCAGTGATCTATGAAGGAGTACCTTTTTCATATGTGGTGGTCATGTAAGGTGGGAAAAGCATTCTGGGAAATGGTTTACAATGAGTTGAAAAAGATGTTGGGGCCCCCTCTATCTGTACCTCTACATAAAATTTCTCTATGTTGGGGTGGGGCAACTGGTATACATGGAAGTCCGTGATCTCCATCGAGTTGCCTTGGTGCGTTGGGCCCCGGGACCTGGGGCTCTTGGGTTGGTCATCAGATGCCTGGCATCGGGTTGGCCGAGCCCGACACACCCGGGTGATGTGACCTGATTTTCTGCACTGCCTGCACTCTGTGTTGCGGAAACGGCAGGTCCTCCTCTCGTGTTTCTCCCCACTGCTTGAGTGCGCCGCTGTACTCTGTGCACCTCCTCCCTGTCGGATCCTGAGTCGTCGGTGAGGTCCTCGTGGTGGACTCTTGGTTGGGACGGCAGGCTCGGCCGTGCCTCTTGCATCGACCTTTCAGTGGTGTCTGTTGCCAGGGCCTCCTCTAGAGCGACCTCGAATGTTAGGTCCTTCTTGGCGTAGAGCCGTCGTTGCAGCTTCTCGTCCCTCAGGCCACCGACAAGGCAGTCACAAAGCATGTTCTCCAACTCTGAGAAGTTGCAGAACCGAGCGGCTTGGCGGAGGGAGGTCACAAACCCAGTTATGGTTTCCCCGGGGGCTTGCCGCTTTGCGTAGAAGGCATTTCGACGAGCCACCACCAAGGGCTGCAGTGATAAGTGCCCCTTCAACCGTTCCATTATTGTTTTGTAAGGAATGTTAGCAACATCTTCAGGTGCAAGAAGAGCCTGGGCAATTTCAAATGTCTCCTCTCCTCAGACGCTGAAGAATATCGCCCTCTTCTTGGTGTCGTTGGTGACCCCTTTAGCTTCTAGGAGGAAGGTGAAATGGCTGGCATACCCTTCCCAGCCTCCTGATGCTGGGTTGAAAGATGAGAAGCTTCTGTTGGTTGCCATCTCGAGTTCCTTGGGACCCAGAGCTGAAGCCTGGATACACAGTGTGAGGCAGCAGTGCGGCAAGTGGCGGTGCTGCTGTGCTGTGTGTGGCGGTCTGCTCAGTGGGATCCCACCTTCATCGCCAGTGAAATATACTCGGAGTCAAGTGTGGATTTCATGCTCTTTATTCAGCTCATAGTAGCGAGGAATGGAAGTTCCCCCCAAATGTCTGCTTTATATACATTATTTACACCATGGGCCCCACGTGATTGGCTAATTCCGGGATACTCCTGTATGCCAATCAGGTTGTGGATTCACTTCCACCTGGAGCTGGATTGGGTGGCTCCTGCGGACCAATCAGACTGTTGCATTCTGAATCTTATTGTTCTAGGACCAATCAGACTGCTGCATTTTGGGTCCTATTCAACTCAGTACATAACAGAAAAATAAAAAATAAAAATATATTTTAAAAGCTACATAAAGGCATTGGCTGAGGTTTTCATGGTTGTGCTGATGACAGCAATACGCTGATAATCAATGCATAAACCTACCTTGAAGGACCATCAGTTGTGATTAGGTAGCATCCAGATGTACACACAGCATGGTGACAACATTTAGCTTTCCCCTCTTTTTCAACTGACCCTGCTTGGGCAGCTGAGTTTGTGAACTGGCACCTGGCAACAGTGATGGAAGCTGAAGAAACTGATGCTTAAAATGGAGGCGCTGATGCTGGGGGCGGGGCTTGTTTTCAACTTATTCTGAATGAGGTTGTGCTGTACTTGAGGGATTCGGTTTAAAGATGTGAGGATGCTCTTGGACTCTGCACTGTTTCTGGATTCCCAGATGATACTGCTGGCCAGGAATGTTCTTATGATTGGAGATTGATGAGTTAGTTGTTCTCTCTCTGGGCAGAAAGGATCTGGTCTTTCATGCTTGTTTAATTTCCATGTTAGAAATGATTGGAAATGACAACTGGTCCAGAACATAACAGTGAAGCTCTAGAATCATGTGTGGTGCATAGAGCATATTATTCCAATACTGTACCAGCATCATTGGCTCTTATTTCATTTCTGCTTCCATTTCAAAGGACCTTAAGGTGGTGGTGGTGGTGGTGGTTGGGAACCTTTTCTAGCCTGCAAGCCAGATCCCTACTTCTCCCTCTACCATGGGCAATTTTCACAGGTGGGTGGGACTGCCCACCTATCAAATCACCTGACCTTACTGTGACATCAGGTGAAGCATTTCCCTTTGCCTGTGCTGTTCAAAACCAGATCACTTGAGCAAAGGCACAGAGCTTTTTGGCCACTATTGTTCAGCTGTGGCTGCAAATCCCTCATCCTTTACCGGCAAAGGCACAAGAGTTTGCAGGAGCCATCACCACCTTAGGGTAATGAGGCAGTGGGAACTGAGGGTGGGGAACTGTTTTTTGTTGAGGACACATTCCATTGGGCATAGTTTGTTGGAGGGGGCCTGCCAGCAGCAAGCGGGGTTAGAGCAAAAGTGGGCAGAATCTGCAGTATTGTATAGCTCTCTGTTCCTCCATCTCACTCACTCTGAGCTTTCCTCATTCCCTCGGCCTTTCTATTTGTTTCGGTTAGCTCACATTCACTCCTCCATCAACACAGTTCCAAACTGGTTGCTTGCAAAGGACTCCTCATAACCAACATTGCTCTGCATGGTTTATCTCCATACAGCTCCATTTTTTCCTATCCTACTTTTTGTCTGCCTCTCTACAGACTCCTTCACCAGCCCCAGGCTCACTATGAAACAACTCCATCTCTTTCTTGCTTACTCTCCCTCTCTCCCCCTCCTTCTCCCTCCCATAACACACACACACACAGCAAGAGTGGGCCCACAATGACCAGAGGGCCATGTGAAACAAGGCCAAGGGCCACTTGTGACACCCTCAGGTCACAGGGTCCTCAACACTGACCTAAGTTATCTGGAGACAGAATATCTCAGAGACCACCTACTCCTATATGAACTTGTCTCATGTCTCGGAGTGTCTTCAGAAGCACTGCTTGGAACACCCGCAGAATCTGAAGTGTGGTGGGTGATCACGGTTACAAGAAGGAAAGACCAGCCACCATGTGGAAGCAGAAACTGAAGTACTGCTCCCTCAGGATGCAGCCCTTCTTGTATTGCACTCTACCTCTGCTTCCTGTTCACACTTTAGCCCCTGAAGAACGCTTTGTGTACCACAGCTCAGCACAAGAGCCAGATCTCTTTCATTAGTGGAGTTTAGGCTGTAGGACTCACCTAGTTCTATTTTGGGTGAATTCTTTATCTGCTCAAAACTTTTCTTTTCCATAGAACACTGGAGGTTACAAAGGTTAGTAGGTAGGATAGCTCAGTCAGTATAGCATGAGACTCTTAATCTCACAATTGTGGTTTTGAGCCCCACATGGACTCCAGTACTTTGGCCACCTCATGAGAAGAGAAGACTCCCTAGAAAAGACCCTGATGTTGGGAAAGATGGAGGGCACAAGGAGAAGGGGACGACAGAGGATGAGATGGTTGGACAGTGTTCTCGAAGCTACTAACATGAGTTTGGCCAAACTGCGAGAGGCAGTGAAGGATAGACGTGCCTGGCGTGCTCTGGTCCATGGGGTCACGAAGAGTCGGACACGACTGAACGACTGAACAACAACATGGGGCAAAAGATGCCTGAATTGCAGAGAGTTGAGCTAGAGGACCCTGGTGGTCCCTTCCAACTCCATGAGTCTATGAAATTAATTTTGGTTTGTTCCCTGCTGTTTTATTATTGTTTTGTCATTTTTCATTTTAAAACTTAATGTCATTTTATAAAAAAATTCACACAGTTATGTTTTGGGTTGGCTTAGAATGTTTAATTGTGTTTTTATTTCTAAATTGTGCTTTCACTTTTAAAATCTGGATGGAAAGGCATCTTGTAAATATTTTAAATACATATTATTCACTTTTCATTCTCTTTGTTTTATTAATATTTAAGAATTTGATGGCATCTTAGAGATTTATTGTGAACTAGAGCTGATTTAGTCCATGAAGTCTTCTGCCAGAATAAATCTGCTAGCATTTAAGATGCCACTAGACTCTTTGTTGTTTTTAGGCAACAGACAAACATAGC
This sequence comes from Lacerta agilis, assembly GCF_009819535.1. Taxonomy (NCBI): domain Eukaryota; kingdom Metazoa; phylum Chordata; class Lepidosauria; order Squamata; family Lacertidae; genus Lacerta; species Lacerta agilis. Next base: position 365,429 of record NC_046318.1, on the reverse strand, counting down.
CTTCCCTCTGGAATTGGTTTTATTCATGTTTCTTGAAGATAAATAAATGCAGCAAATGAAGCTTTTGCTGTTTGGGCACTGAGTAGCTGAAATATTACTTGAATACAGATGCTGCAAAATGAAATTGTATTTCTCAACAACTGCAGGCAAATGTGCCTTGAAAAGCAAGATGAGGGTTGACTGTTATGAGAGGTTTTTTTTAAATATATATATATATATAAATGAGGGGCTCAACAGGAACTCTAGAAAAATGCAATCTATCTTGGATCATGGTTAAGCAGGATATTCACATTCAAGGTGGTTCAAAGGAGAACCATGTCCAGAAGGACAAGGATGTTCTGCCAGGACGGCCATCGTGTGGTCACATGACATGCCTGGAGGCAGCAGAAGAACTGTGAGTGCAGCTGCCTCCCGCAAATGCCAATGAGCCAGATGAGACTGAAAGAGTATCTCTCACAGCTCTGGATCTGGCCAGGCTAGGCTCAGTCTTTGGAACTGGAACTCATGACTGGGCAGCAGCAGAAAAGGACTAATGAAGAAGGTGAGAAATGGTGGGTCTTTGGGGCACAAGAGAGCTATGGCTATATCACAGAGCTTTAGGTTGTGTTGGTAGCTTCTTGAAATATATCCATAAAAGTTCAGCCAGTAATATTTGAGCCAAAGATGAAAATTACGCAAGCAGATGGGCTCAGTGGCCTTTCAGAGCTACCCAAGGGTGTGGCATGGTGGTGCCAGGGGGACAGTGGCTCTGGGTGAACAATTTTTGAGGAGGTGCAAACCAGGAAGCCCCATGCAGGTGCCCCAAGTGTGGCCTGGTGCTCCTCTCCGCTTACCTGCACAGGCAGGCAGGTAGGCGGCTCATTGTGGCCCTCCTTTGCTCTGGTAGGGATGGGGTCACTGCGTTGGCGGCAAGGGCCAGTCTGGTTCCCCCCCCCTCTGCCCAGTGCATGCCTGCCTGCCCCAGGCATTGGTGACCAATGCTACTTTGCCCTTTGTTCTACCGTCTTTCTATATTTTTCTTCTGAAACATTATGCATTTCCAACTAATTGCCAAACTAAAACAAAACAGAAAAGGAAGCCTCTTCAGATACCAGTCATGTGTGTCATGAACTGCATGTACTGGATCTTGAACGAATCTAGCAGCTTCTGGAGTGCTGGTGGGGTGGGGGTCACCAACAGCTGGTTTGACAAATTCCGCTGTACTTTAGGCGGTAGTTGGTAATATGGACTACGAGGTGACCTGTAAGCATCCTGAGGAGAAGGGTGGGGCTGCTGCCCAAAGTCCAAACTTCACAACAAGGTGGTCAAGAGCACCCATCTCCCCAACAGAAACAAAGTATAACAAAAAAAAGTATATATGAACACATGGCACCTTCCCTTATCTTTCCTTATAATAACAAAAAGTCTACACTAATCCACTAGTACACTTTTTATATACTGTCCAATCTGCTTCCAATCTTCTGACTTTTCTTTATAATATCTCTCTTTAGTTTCATTGTCAACTTCTATGGCCATCTGCTCCTATTAATTCTATTTTACTTGGCTCCCACTCCTCTTTCCAAGCCTTTGCAAATAGAATCCTAGCTAATGTTAGTAACAGGAATACCTGGATATGGACAAACCTTTATATCATCCAATCATTTACATTGTTCTTTAAACATAAGAGCAGGTGGCTCATCAAACACCCCCACACCCCCAATTTGGTTTATAACTAAGATTATCATTCTCTAACGCTTGTTAGCTTTCTAGACTTTCTCCAAGATGCAGAGGCTTGACAGCCATCTGTCAGGAATGCTTTGATGGTGTTTCCTGCTTGGCAGGGGGTTGGACTGGATGGCCCTTGTGGTCTCTTCCAACTCTATGATTCTATGATTCTATGAATGTCATCTCCTTTTCTTTGTCATTCTGTTCCCATTCCCCTCAGCTGCTTCTCCATGATGACCAACATCACTGTGATGCAATTTTCTCAGTAATTATGGCAATTGTAATTTTTTTGCCTAAGCCAAATAAGAAACTCCATACTACTTCCCATATCTCCATTTGTAAATCCCTTTCCCACTGAGAAGGAACTGGACTGTTAAAATAAATTAAAAACCTTGTATATAGCTTGGTAATTATGGGGTTGATTTGCTTCCTGTCTGGCAGATAACCACCTCAGAAGGTGTTAGAAAATAATGAGGGAAAGTATGGATTCTGGGTGTGGTATTGAGGCAAAAGTGTACTTTGATGTTTGCCTTCTTTGAGGATACAACTGTTGTAGCGTGGGGATAGTGATTCAGCAAGTGACTTCATCTCTCTGACATAGCAGGCAGGAGACAGCTTCTTCATGTAACACTCTTTATTCAAGTAAACAAGACTGGGGAACTGAGGAGAGGGAAGCTACATTTATAGGGACAGTAGACTGGTTAGAAAGGATACATTTTGGAGGGAACAATCTGAAGCAATCACAAAGCTGCCTTTTGGTGGGAACCAATAAGACTGAGGATCCAAATGCAGCAATTTGAATGAACCAATAGTAGCTGTTCCTTCTGGAACAGGAAGGCAGTTACTTTCCCCTAATGTGAATACAGACAATAGTAATACAGATATGATAACCCTTGAATCAATACACAACAACAACAAAGAGGAGCTGGAGGACTCTGACCAAAAGACCTTTGCTAAGCAGAATTTTAACTGGTAGGAAACTGTTTTGTTGTTGTTCAGTCGTTCAGTCGTGTCCGACTCTTTGTGACCCCATGGACCAGAGCACGCCAGGCACGCCTATCTTTCACTGCCTCCCGCAGTTTGGTCAAACTCATGCTAGTCACTTCGAGAACACTGTCCAACCATCTCATCCTCTGTCGTGCACTTCTCCTTGTGCCCTCCATCTTTACCAACATCAGGGTCTTTTCTAGGGAGTCTTCTCTTCTCATGAGGTGGCCAAAGTACTGGAGCCTCAACTTCAAGAATCTGTCCTTCCAGTGAGCACCCAGGGCTGATTTCTTTAAGGATGGATAAGTTTGATCTTTTTGCAGTCCATGGAACTCTCAATAACTGAATGTATTTATCCCAATTTATTTTCAATACCTTTTTGCACTGTGATGATTGTTTGTGTGCATGTAAGTATTCAGATGCTGAAACCTTTCCCCCAGGAATATTCCCCCTCCCTTTAGTGAACTTGGTTCATAAAACATTGTGATCTCTTCTTTTTCATCCACCCCCACACTTAAGAGCCAGAGGGATGGCGTGTGAGGTGGGGCAGGCCGGGTAAGGGGCACATGGCACAGGCAGTTAGTGACTGTGCTGTGTGCCAGTCCCTCTTCCATCCTGGGGAATTGTGGTTGTCCTATCAGCCAGCCCTTGGGTCTGCAGCTGCTGTTGCTGAATGCCAGGTCCCCCTCTTTTAGTGGCATTTTTTACAACAGTTAACAATTCGGGCAAAGTACAGATCAGCTGGAAACATGCAATAGTTGTCCCAATCTTTAAGAAAGGTCAGCAAAATGTGCCTTCTAATAGGCCAATCAGCTTGCTTTCTATAATAGGAAAGCTGTATGCCCGTTTTCTCTGTACCAAACTGACATCTTTTCTGAATGACAATAATATAATATCTGAAGCTCAGGCTGCCTTTCGTGAGAATCATTCAACATCTGATCACTGCCTTGTCCTATCCCTCCTAGCTTAGAAGCACACCAGACCTCTATAGGGAAAACTATTTGTGGCCTTTATGGACCTGAAATCTGCCTTTGATTCTATTCCCAGATCCAAATTATGGACCAAACTATATCTGGTATTGCAGGATAAACATCTTTTCTATCTCATTAATGCTCTATACAGTGGAAGCAAACTGCAGGTTAGATATGGGCTGCAGAGTCAGCTCTCGGGTTGTATTGAGATGGCCAGGGGAGTGAGACAGGGTTGCATTCTGGCTCCCACTTTGTTTAGTTTGTTTTTGAATGATCTAGAGGCAAGCCTAATGGACCCAGATGGCCTTCTTCCAAGAATAGGAACCAGAAAGACCCCCCTTTTGTTGTATGCGGGTGATGCAGCCATCCTCTCTCACTCTAGACCTGGCCTGAAATACCAACTGAGGAAGTTCTCAGATTATTGCTCTGTCAATGGGTTATCTATCAATTATTAAAAATACTAGTTTTTGAGAAAAGATTTCCCCCGTGTATATGGGCACTGGATGACCATAACCTAGAGAAGACCAAATGCTTCCGGGCTATTTCATCACTCAAAGTCCTGGAACTGCCACAGGCAGACCACCTATCAAAAGGTGGAGATAAGCAAACTCACTATACTCTGATTCTTTTTTACAAGGGGAGGCCATTATGCTCCACCAGCATAAGGATTTTTAATGCAAAATCTGTTTACCAACTTCTCTATGCTTCAAACATCTGGTACAATGGTTCATTTCCTAAGTTAGACAGGTTCCAGGCAAAGTTTCTTCGGTCCCTATTACAGGTCCCAAACTGTGCCCCAAATTCAATTCTATTTCTGGAAACAGATGAATGCCCACTCTCCACCAATCCATGGTGGGCTGCCTTGAGATGCTGGCTCAAGATGTCAGTATTCAGCCTGGGGAAGGGATTATTAGTACATTTAACCAATGAGAAGTTTGTCAGCTCATGGCTGAAAACTATGGCCAGCAAAGCTAGCTCAACTGGACTGCCACCATCCCTTTTATATCATCCGGGTTACAACACTGCCCTTGAATGCCTGAGGCAAAGGCTCTGGGACATCTCACATAGTGACCTGCAATCCCAATCTTATGTAATTTGTAGCCCGGTTGCAGCTGAAATCCAATACGGGTACGACTTGCAGATATCCCCATACCTTAGGAATTTGTCTATACCTACCTATCAGCGTTTATTTACCAAAGCCAGACTAATTGTATTTCCCTTGGAAGTTCTAAATGGCAGACTGAGAGGCACCCCCTATCAGAATAGGCTTTGTTTATGTTCCCAGGACGTCGACTGTATGAAGCATATCCTTCTGCATTGTGGGCAATATGAGCAAGCAAGGGATCAACTGATCAAACCCCTACTGGCAAATTTGCTGGGAAAATCTGAAGCCTCCCTTATTAAATATCTTTTGGAAGACAGGTCAAATGATATTACACTGGCTGTGGCAAAGTTTCTTTCGGAGGTTATAAGGAACAATGATTATTATGCCCTAGATAAAACAAAATGACTGCCTTGGCTTCTTCCATCTGTCTTTTGGGGAGGGTGAGTTACTGTGGTCTATAGAGATTTTCTTTCTCTTTCCAGGCTCTCTGTTCAGTTGTGGCTGGGGGATATAGAATGTGTGTTCCTGGCACTGCACAATTGTAACAGATATGGGATTCTGCTACTTTTCTGCCCGCCTCACTGCCCTGCAATCTCCTTGCCTGGGCTGACAGAGCTGGTTTTGGAGGGGGTGTGGAGGACTCTCAGACTATTGGTTCTGGGGGACTTCAACATCCATGCCAAGCTGACTGGCACTGGGCAGCTCAGGACTTCATGGCTGTCATGACAACCATGGAGCTGTCCCAACATGTCACCAGTCCAACACATGTGGCAGGCCACACTCTGGATCTTGCTTTTTCAATTGGGCAGGAAGAGTGCTTGGATGGGTCAAGGTGACCACTTGCACTCTGGACCCTTATCCCTCTTGGCTGATTAAAAACTAGCAGGGAATGGAAAGCTGGCTGGGCCAGGAAGGTGACCCCTGCCTCTTTAGGAGAGAGGGTGGTCCCTGCCTGCTTGAAGGAAGCAGTGGTGAAATCACTCCTAAAGAAACCCCCCATCTACTTAACTACAGGCCAGTTGCTAATTTCCTCTTCTTGGGCAAGTTTATTGAGCAGGGTGGTAACGAACCAGATCCAGACACTCTTTTAGGAAACGATTTTTTTAGATCCATTTCAATTGTTTTTTTAGGCCCAGTTTGAACACTGAAAATGCTTTGGTCATCCTGTATGATGTCCTCTGTCAGGAGAGAGACAGGGGAAATGTGTCCCTGTTAATTCTCTTCCACCTCTCAGTGTCTTTTGATACCATCAACTACAGTATCCTTCAGAAGTGACTGTCCGATTTGTGGGTAGGTGGCAGTGCTTTGTGGTGGTTCAGGTCCTGCTTGGAGGGCCGTTTCCAGAGGGTGATGCAGGGTGAGTGTTCTTTGGCCTTGTGGAGCCTTCAATGTGGCTCAGGGTTCCTCACGGTTCAACTTTATCCCCCAGGCTGTTTAACATCTACATGAAACAGTTGAGTGGGTCCATCTGGCATTTTGGAGTACATTGTCAACAATATGCTATTGATACACAGCTCTATCCCATTTTTACATCTGCCGGTGGCGTGCAGAGGCAGAGGCCCCACTCCAGATGCCACCACGGTGCAGGAGCATGACAGCATGATGTGACATCATGACATCACATCATGTTGAGACATCATTACGGCATGGCACGGTGCACCCCTGGGGCACCCATGGCTTCACAAGTCATGGAAGCTAATCTTATTTATTTATACCTGTCTTCACCAGCATTTCAACAGGACATCATATTTACAGTGCAGCTGCTCATCAGTTTAGAAATATGTGGCAGGACTCCAGTCAGCCCACATCTAAACACTCCAGCTTAACTCCATTATGAATCAGAATGGTACTATTTCAGGAGAGCTAAATAACAATATTGATTTTGTGGAAGAAATGGGGTGGGCACAAAAGTGTTTAGGCACAAATTTGTTTGTATGGGTTATCATTCTATATATGTTTTCTGGCCTTTGCCCTAATATAGGCTGCTGAACAAATAATATAAGATAGATAACTATTAGAATTAACAGTATGCATAAAACAGCACAAAGCAGGAAGCAAATAACTTCATTCTGAATTTATTGGGCTCTTACTGCAAATAGCAGTGCACAAAGATGCAATGAAGGAAGGAAGGCCATTTTTATTTTGAGTTTTTAAACAGGACGTCACTTGGACCAGTAAATACGCATGACTCTGTGCAGTGTTCCGTTTCCAGGGCCACACACTCCATATCAGGGGTCAGTAACCTTTTTCGGCCATGGGTCGGTCCACTGTCCCTCAGACTTTGTCGTGGGCTGGACTATATTTTGAAGAAAAAAATTAATGAATTCCTATGCCCCACAAATAACCCAGAGATGCATTTTAAATAAAAGGACACATTCTACTCATGTAAAAACACGCTGATTCCCGGAACGTCCGCAGGCTGGATTGAGAAGGCAATTGGGCCGCATCCAGCCACCGGGCCTTAGTTTGTCTACCCCTGCTCCATATCATTCTATTATTGGTTTGTAGTGAAATGTAGCACTAGGGGGGTTGCACAAACATTTCTGCTTGTCTGATGGAACAATCTCCCTGTGCACTGTTCTGGGGCTTTTCCTGACCCCCCCCCCAACAATTTGGGAAAGCCCAGTTGTGCTAACGTAAGGCATTACATGGGCTTCTGCCAGTGGGACCAGTGAGTTGAATCTGGTCCAATGTCTCTTCAGGTATGATTATCTCAGTCCTTGTAATTCCCAAAGTGCCCCCTAACAGGATATGTTAGCATGTGTTTTATTCTTATGCACACATTTTGTGCAGTACCAAAAGACAATTGTGCAGTGTGAAATAAGTCTTTGCTCAGTTGGGAATATGGAATTTAATGAGTGGCTCTGTTGTTTGATGCAGGGCACTGCCATATCTGCAGCCTTGTTATGCAGCTACTGAAGTGTAATGCAGCTGGCCAGGAAAACAGATGCTCCTTCCAGAGGCTGCTGCCCAGAGTGGCTGGGGAAACCCAGCCAGATGGGCGGGGTATAGATATTATTATTATTATTATTATTATTATTATTATTATTATTATTATGGCCTTGCCATCTATTCAGCTCACAGAACAGCGAGCTCTGCACTGGCAGAGAGATCCTAGTGGGCAGAAGTTGGCAGGGCTGTGTGAGGGACCAGGGGCATTCCTCGGGATCAAGCTGTTTTGGTCCCCACCATATCTTTTGGGAGGGCCCAAATGCTTGGCAGTTTGGAATTGTATTGACAAACTGGCCAATGTCACACCAGTTTGGGTGGTGATAACTTCAGAGGCATCCAAATCAGTGCCATTTGGAACAGTTGGATTTGCTATCTTGATTCAAAATGGCATTTAACTTTTTCCAAGTGCTACAGAATAAAACCCCACTCCTTGATCCCAGGAATTTCCATGCCTAAGTGAGCATAAATCTCTTCAGAGGCACCAAAACTGTTGTTGAGCTTTTTTTTGGTAAACCTCCAAAAACTTTTGGAGCTGTTTCCGCTGCTTTTTTCATTGCATCACATCAAGCTGGGTGACAATATATTCAGGGGCATCCAAAACAGAATTTTGAACTGTCACACTAAATTGGACTATGTCAAACCAAAGTCCTATTTTGTTTTATTTTGTTCTTGATTCAAAATGGAATCCAGTGTCCAAACATTGATGAAGACTGCCTCCTTCACCTTGGGAACTCTCATGCCAAATTGGGTGACAATATCTCAAGAACAAACAGAAGGACAGACAGCAAACCACTTTGCAAAATATAATAGCAGATCTTGGTGTCATTTGATGGAACTTACTCAGAATTAATAGATATAGAATCTGGCTTGCATTGTCTTGGGAGCTTGCTGGCCTCAATATCTCAGAGCAGGTGGGGCCCAGCTGGTAAAGCATATATGTTAAAAGGGGGTTACAATTAATATCATTCCTCTTTCATCATTCCCACCTCTGTTCCACATGGGACTGGGTTAGCAGTTCACACAACTACAGGCAAACCTCTAAATGATTATTGCATGGTGCTGCAAAGAAAGAAATTTAAATAGAAATTGTACTTCCAGCCAATGGATCTCGTAGTAGCTCAACTTCACAGGAAGGATGCCCCAGGCTTCATTTTCAGGCCCCAGTGTGTGGCCTGAAAACGAAGAGGTTTAATACTTTATAAAACCTTCTAATGCTACTTTGCAGAGAGATCCAAAATTCTGTAAGATTTTCTTAGCCAAAATTATGATTATAGGAAGATTTATTATGTCCACCCAATTACAAAAAATGCATATTATTTATTAAGTCAGTTTTGCTAAACAAAGCCTCAATTTCTGAAACAAATAAAAACATTAAGGAAACAATAATAATGTTCAATGGGAAACACTGTGTGCATTGTATGGCAGAAAAAGTGGCAAAGAAGGCTTTTATCACATCCTCAAGTAGCCAGCTAGCAAAGAGTCTATTATCTCCAATGCTTTAGGTACACTGCTTTCCGGATCTTGTAGGGATAAAACCAAATCATCGGCATAGGCCCTCAATTTATATTCTTTCTCTCCCACCCTAATTCCTTTAATTTGCTTTTCCTTTCTAACCATTTCCAACAGTACCTCCAGGACTGTAATAAAAAGTAATGGGGAGATAGGGCACCCTTGTCTTGTACCTTTTTCAATCCTAATTTCCTCGCACATCACATTATTAATAAGAATCTTTGCTCTTTGCTCTTTGTAGATGGCATTTATGCCATTTAAAAAATTTTGACCAACCTCCATCTTTTCCAAATTCTTCTTCATAAAAGTCCAAGATATATTGTCAAAGGCCTTTTCAGCGTCAAAAAACATCAAAGCTGCTTCAGTGTTTATCTTCTTTTCTAATCTCTCCAATATATCCACAATAATTCTTGTATTTCTATTAATGTGTCTTCCAGGTAAAAAACCTGCTTGATCCTTGTGGATATACTCTTTCAACACCCTTTTTAACCGTGTGGCCATGACATTTGCAAAAATTTTATAATCCATATTTAAAAGCGAAATAGGTCTATAATTCTTCATTTGTGTTTTATCTGAATCTGGTTTTAATATCAATGTGATATACGCATCCTTCCACGAATCTGGTGCCCTACCTCCTTCCAGTAATCCATTGCAAATATCTTTCAGTGGCTGTATTAGCCAATCTTTCAAAGTCTTATAATATTTTGCAGTTAATCCATCCGGTCCTGGAGCCTTCCCAATCTTCATATTGCTTATAGCATCTTCCAACTCTTGAATCGTAATAGGGTGGTTGAGAATTGTCAATTTTTCTTCTGGGACCTTCTGCAAACCATTTTTCCCTCTTCCGGGTTCTCTACATTTTTATCATTAACCTTTATATTGGTGATGGTATTCAATTTTTGTCTCTTCTTCAATTGCCACGCTAACAGTTTTCCACATTTATTTGCTGATTCAAAAGTCCTTTGTTTCATCATTTTAATTTTCCATTCAATTTCCTGATTTAATAACTTAGCATATTGGGACTGCAAGATTTTTATTTCTTTCTGAATTTGTTGGTTTTTAGGGTATCCTCTCAATTTTTTCTCATATAAATTGATTTGCTTCAATATTCTCTCTTTTTCCTGATTTTGTTCCTTCTTTTTCTTAGCTTTTTCACTTATGAGGAAGCCTCTCATCACTGCTTTACTTGCGTCCCATACAATTCTTTTTTCCACCTGAGTATTCAAATTAAACTGAAAATATTCTTTCATTTTTACAACAGCTTTTTGTACAACCTTAGAGTCTCTCAACAGTCCATCATCCATTCTCCATCTAAATGAACCCTTAGATGAGATCATCAAGTCCAATTATGATCCGAGCAAGACTTTGGGCAAATCACGGCCTTCTGTATTTTTGGGGCCAACCCTCTGGAAATCCAGATGTAATCCAAACGGGACCACAACAATTGAGAATCAGAATAATATGTTGCCTCAGTCTCCATAGGATTCTTTAATCTCCATGAATCTACCAAATCCAAATTATCCACCATCTGAAAAAAAGTTTTTGGCAGTTTCCCTTCATTAGTGATTTTAGACCTTTGAGATCTATCCATAAGAGTGGAAACTGCACCATTAAAGTCCCCGAGGCAGACGATATTATAATCCAAATAGTCCAATAATATATCATGTATTCTTTTGTAAAAGTTGGCCTTCGCATCATTTGGTGCATAAAGTCCCAGAATTAAAAAAAATTCGCCTTGAACGTTAATTTCAATTGCAATATATCTCCCTTCTTCATCTTTAAACAATTGCTTTGGGTTGTGTTTTTCTTTAGCATAAATTACTACTCCTCTCTTCTTGACTTTGTCTGACGAAATGAATTCTTGGCCTAATCTTTTATTTTGTAAAATCCGTCTATGTTGTCGCACTACATGGGTCTCCTGTAAACAAACAATGTCCATTTTTTTCTGCTCCAACGCATGGTATACTCTGCGTCTCTTCGGCCTCTGGTTCAGGCTGTGAACATTCCAAGTTAACAATTTCAACGCCATCTTATTTTCCCACGCCTCCTACTGCACCTTGTTCTTCTTCCGACGATTCTCCTGAGTCCGAACCCCCTCCACCAGCTGGCAGCACTCTCGCAGGGTCCAATGACGATCCTTTAAAGTCAGCTGTGTATTTATCCAAGAACTTCTTTTTGTCTTCAACCGATTTTATTCTCACTCTTCTCTCTTTGTATTTAAATGTCAGACCCTGTGGGAACTCCCAACTGAATGGGATTCTTCTGGAACGTAGTTCTGTTGATAAGTCGTTGTAATTAAATCTCAAATTTAAAAAGTACCTTGGGATGTCTTTAAAAATGACCACAAACTTCTCTTGGACAACCAGGTTCTTGTAATGTAAATCCAGGATCTGGTCTCTCTGCGCACGGTTCTGGAACACCACCATACAATCGTTGACTCTTTTAGAGCTCTTTTTCCCTTTGGTTCCAAATCTGTAGGCCTTTACAATAGAAGTTTCCAAATCACCTTCCTCCAGCTGCCAGAAAGTGGAAAATTCCTTAACAATATAGTCTTTCAAATTTTCTTTCTCCAACTCTGGCAAGTTTCTCAATCTCAGGTTAGCCTCCCTCGTTTGAAGTTGTAAGAAGGCAAGAGATTCTTGGACGTCTCTTTGTTGTGTTTCAATCCTTTGAATTCTATCAGGGTCTATATTCTCCAATCTATATTCCACAGTCTTAATTTTTTCTTTAAAATCTTCTGAGTCTTTCTTAAGTGTCTTCATCTCTTGTCCAATCTGTCCACTCGCTGCAGAATTTTCTTTAACCATTTTATCAATAGCCAAAATTGATTTTTCCAGCCGGTCCGAAGAGTCTCTCACTTCTAATTGCAATTTTTCTACAGTGGCTTGTAGAACTGCTTGGCTGGCATTAAATTTCTCAATCGCAGCAATCATTTGTTCCTCCATCGGTTTTGAAATGGAGGTTTTTTCTCTTAATTTCTCCTTGCTCCCCTCCTTTTTTTGTTGTGCTCTAGTAGTGACAGAGGGTGTTGAATCTGTCATTTCCAAAACAATCTGCAGCTGAGGTTTCAAGGTCACCTCAGTTACAGTACTTCCTGAATAAGCCAGTTCCAAGATATACCAAAACAATTCCTACAGTAAACACCAGGTGGCTAACCACAGTCCAAGGCCAGAGAGCAGAGCAAGCCAAGCTAATCCCACCAATACAAAAGTTCCCAAGTAGTGACGACTTCAAACCAGTATTTCAAGCACTTTTTAAAAAGTTTTTTAAAGTTTGGAAAAGTTCTCCAAAGTCCTTCAAAGTCAAGAAAAGTCTTGCAAACAGGTCAATCCAGGCAATGTTACTGTAATCCAATCCACAGTGTAACTTTAAGCAGTTTAAACAGTAGCAGAAAATGCTAGTTAAAAGTATCCAGTCAGAAACACAAAGAAAGAAACAGAGTAGCCATTTATATCTGCCGCCCGCTTACCGACCCTGTCTCCTTAATCCAGAGGGTGAAGCGGTGTCTTCCTGAGCCAATTAATCCACATTGGAAGCATTAAAAGTCACAAAAACCTCCAAACTTGAAGGCACAACAACTTTAGAAAACTTTGGAAACAGCGTAAAAGTTTAAAAACAGTCTAGCGGCTGCAGCTCCAAACTCGTTACTTCCACTGTTGCAACTAGGGGAGATGGGCTTCCTCACTTTAATCTCCCCCCACAAGCCAAATCTTTGAAATTTAAGCCGAATTAAGCTCCTTTACTCACGGAGTTTCCTTTTTCAGTCCAAATCGAGGAAAATGCAGGCGCTCCAAACTGGCAGTTCCCGCTGCTTCGTGTCTTCGGTCTGTCACGGTTCTTCAGCGCCGTGCCGTTGCCCGGTTCACTCAAGCCTCCCTCTTACGAAGGTGCCTGAGAACCGGGGCGACACGTCTGGCACCCGCTAGAACCCCTGTCCACTGGACGCTCCTCCAGTGGCTTTAGGGAGCCCGCAGCGCGGTTGCGGTAGCTCCAAAACCCGAAAAACACCGGGGACGTCTCTCCGTGGAAACGTCCCCCGACTGCTCAGAATGGCGCCGGCACCGGAAGTGGGAAAGACAGGTTTAATATGGAAGTAGTTTTATCCTCAGTAGATATCATGGTTGTGATGCTTATCTCTGCAACCTAGACAGAGATAGCCTGCCCTCAGTTTTCCATGCTCTAGTAACACCCAGGTTAGGTTAGTCTAATGCTCTATAGGTGAATTGCCCTTGGAAACAGCTGTTGGTGCTGAAGAAGGCTGCAAGATTACTCACTGGAACTTGGTGTTATGATCTGCTTACTCATGTTTGTCAACAACACTGGCTTCCAGTTGTTTCTAGAGCCAATTCAGAATGTTAGCTTTAATCTACAAAGTCCTAAATAGTTTGGCCATAGGTTACTGGAGGATGCCCCCCTCGCACGTAAGCCTACCTGGATCTTGAGGGCATTGTCAGAGACGTTTCACAGAGTATTACTGGTTATAGATAGGTAGCCATGTTGGTCTGCCGTAGTCAAAACAAAACAAAAAATAAAAAATCCCTTCCAGCAGCACCTTTGTTGTTGTTGTTTGCTGTTTAGTCATTTAGTTGTATCCAACTCGTCGTGACCCCATGGACCAGAGCACGCCAGGCACTCCTGTCTTCCACTGCTTCCTGCAGTTTGGTCAGACTCATGTTGGTAGCTTCGAGAACAGGGTCCAACCATCTCGTCCTCTGTTGTCCCCTTCTCCTGGTGCCCTCCATCTTTCCCAACATCAGGGTCTTTTCCAGGGAGTCCTCTCTTCTCATGATGTGGCCAATGTAGCACCTTAGAGACCAACTAAGTTTGTTATTGGTATGAGCTTTCGTGTGCATCTAGACTTCTAGCTCATACCAATAACAAACTTAGTTGGTCTCTAAGGTGCTACTGGAAGGATTTTTTTAATTTTTATTTTGTTTAGAGTATTACTGGCTAGTGATACCTGGCTAGAATCTGTTAGGAAGAGGGTCTTCTCCATGATAGGACGGTGCTTGCAGAATGCTTTTCCCACAGAGGCTTGCCTGGTGCCTATTTGTGTTTGGTGCCTGGTGAAGACTTTTAAATTTTGTATTGTTTTCATTGTATTATTTTAACAATTTTATGTATTCCACCCAGAGAACTTTAGTGGCATAGAAATAGTGGTAACGAACAAACAAATCTTTGTGCTTTATTGCTTCTCTACATATGTGACCTTCTATAAACTCACACTTTTCCCTTCCTGGGAATGTGGCTGCCCTTTGGGTCAGTGTAATTTTATTTTTATACTCCCTGCTGTATGTGTGCACAAAAATTCTGGATTTCCCCCCTGCCAAACTGCAGTTGAAGATTTCTTCTGCCATCTGCCAGGCTCACTAGCACTGGCAACCTCTATTTTGTCTAATAGAAATTCAGCAGATGCTGCAAAACAGCAACATAAATAAATAAATCTTGATACAAACAGAAAAAGATCTACAATGTTGCAAGTCTCCTGATATTTCTTCAGATCTGATCTAGGATCCTGATGTGTTTGCAAAATATGGCCAAATAGAAACTGGCAAGATTTTTCCTATTCAACTTTTAAAAACACGTACATTAACCCTGAGTGGTGATAGTAGCTTTCCAGCTTAGGGAGAAAAGAAAAATTGCTTATTTCCAAGATTTTCTTTAGCATTAACAATTCGAGGAGACTTGAAGTATCTAAGCATTGGCTCAACATTTTGGTTGAGGCATTAAGCAAGCTGGCAGAGTTACGTATAGTTCACTGAGCAGTTCTGACTGAGACTGTGTAGAAGAAGATTTTTGGCTGATTATTTTGACTGGAGTCATTGATTAAAACATTATCTGCATGTAGCAATAGAATAGAATGATCAGATTTAATGTGCTTTACAGTGCATGACATGAAATATCCAGCATCATATTAAAGCATAATTCATCCTCTAGTCTAGACAAAACAAAATAATAATAATAATAATAAATTCCTTCCAGTAGCACCTTAGAGACCAACTAAGCTTGTTCTTGGTATGAGCTTTCGTGTGCATGCACACATCTTCAGATACACTGAAACAGAAGTCACCAGACCCTTATATATAGTGAGGGAGTGGGGAGGGGTATTACTCAGAAGGGTGGTGGGAATGGGTGATTGGCTGATAGGTGTGGAAAACCTGTTGACGACTGTTAACGACTGCAATTGGTTTTACAGGAAAAAGCAAGGTGTGAGATGGCTAAAGATAGCTTTGTCATATATAATGAGACAAGAATCCAATGTCTTTGTTCAGACCAGGTCTCTCCATGGTTTTGAGTTTGGTAATGAGTTGCAATTCAGCAACTTCTCTTTCCAGTCTATTTCTGAAATTCCTTTGTATTTAGACAACTACTTTGAGATCTTGTCTAGAATGTCCTGGGAGATTGAAGTGTTCTCCTACTGGTTTCTCTGTCTTGTGATTCCTGATATCAGATTTATGTCCATTCATCCTTTGGCGTAGGTTTTGGCCTGTTTGTCCAATATAGAGAGCTGAAGGGCACTGTTGGCATTTGATTGCATACACTATTCTTCTCCTCTAGAGAAGAACTGCAGTTGCAGCTTCAGTTATGACAAGACACATCTAAGCAATTCTTTAGCAA
Source organism: Lacerta agilis (assembly GCF_009819535.1). NCBI lineage: Eukaryota > Metazoa > Chordata > Lepidosauria > Squamata > Lacertidae > Lacerta > Lacerta agilis. The sequence continues at coordinate 349,583 of NC_046318.1, read as the reverse complement.
AACTGCTGTTGCAAGAGTTACACTCAACACAAAGTGCTGCTTGGCTCTTTCTAATGTAAAGCTGTTGCCATGCACTGAAAGCAGAGGAGCTTTCCCTGAATTGGTGGTAAGGATGAAAAACCACCTCTGATTTATCATAGGTATGACCACCAGCTAATAACTAAGATGATAGGGGAGATATTTCTGCTGACGTTAAGGGCCAAAACAGCTGTGATGTCACCTGTGAGTAAAACACATTTTCCCACTGTGACCTTTCCGCATTTGCCCTGTGAAGTAGTCATGCACTTACCATTAATTTATCCACAGGGATGTTACAGGTAGGTAGCCGTGTTGGTCTGCCATAGTCAAAACAAAATAAAAAATAAAAAATCCTTCCAGTAGCACCTTAGTTTGTTCTTGGTATCAGCTTTCGTGTGCATGCACACTTCTTCAGATACACTGAAACAGAAGTCACCAGACCCTTATATATAGTGAGAGAGCTCCTCACTCTCCCACTATATTATGGTAATAACTATATTACTATTATATAACATATAATTATATATATTATATTATTACTATTATGGTGCTAGGTTCCTCCACGCTGCCTATGAGCCAGGCACTCTGGGGGTAGTTCTAGAGAAAGCAGGCCATACAGGAATGCACAAATATATGCATGTCAAATGTCATCTCTTAGTTTAATTGCCTAAGTATATGGTCTCTGTTCTGTTCTACAAGAAGGTCACCTCACTGGTCAGAATACATCTTGTTCTACTCTAACAGTACTTCTGATTGGCTCCAGGAAATCTCACAAGACCTGTATAATGGGTCCACAGATGCAGGGAAATAAATTACAGAAAGGAGATTCTGACTAAACATCAGAAAGAGCTTTCTGACAGTGAGAGCTGTTTGACAATGGAACTGTCTTTGGAGGCTTTTAAGTAGAGGTTGGATGGTCGTTTGTCACAGATGGTTTAGCTGAGATTCCTGCATTTCAGGGGTTGGACTAGAGGACCCTTGGGATCCCTTCTAACTCTACAGTTCTATGGTTCAACAAATATATGAAGCATTGCCTGCCTTGCATCCAAAGTCACCATGCTCTGTGTATAAAGACGTGATTTTTTTTTTTTAAACCTGGATGGATCAAGTAAACAAAATTATTTCTATAATTCAATCTTCATCAGCTCCTTGTTCAACATTAGTTGCAGGTAATCATTTCTTACATTTCTTTTTCTTAAGGTGCTTTGAGTGATTTGTACTATTTATGTTGGAAGGAGAATATTGATTCACTCATATTGCTATAATCAATTAAACATCCGCTACTCACCATCTACCCAAGAAGAAGCAAACTTAAGTCGAGTCGCATATCTTCAGCAGCTATTTTGTGCAACCTTCATAGTTCAGATTGCACAATCAATGGAAGATTCCATTTTTGTCCACATGAGTTTGATAATAAAACTAAATGGCCTGATCTCATTGGGGCCTTAGATTTCCTTAACAATGTTTATCATCTGAATTGTGCGACGGAGCAATCAAGATGCTTTAAATGTGCTCTGGTCAGGCAAGCCATAGTTAGGAGAGCAGAAAATGAGCCACAGACACTATTTCCGACGCTTGCCACCTTGGTGAACAGCGGCTCCCATGATAGCGGATGCTGGGCATATGCAGCCAATTAAGGATAATTTGAGAGTGATTATCCTTGTAAGCCCCCCCCCCCAGGGGTGGGTGGATGAGCTTTCACTCATAGATTGTCCGGTACCTGCCTCCTGCTCCTACAGAATACAGGGGGCAGGGGACGCTGAGTGCATAGCACTGCACGCATCGGAAACTCCAATGCAGCCACCATGAGCAGAAGTTCTTTTGTTTTTTTAAGATGTATCAGAATTTGGACTTAAGAAACAGGCATGTTCTGAATGAAGGAGACAAGAAGAGCCCTTTCAGCCCCCAGAAATGGTAAAGAAAACTACATTTTTACAGGACAGGCTGGTTAAAAATAACTGATTGGCAGCAGCAGGAGTGGACCTGAGTAAATATAAAATTGACACTAACTAGTGCATTCTTCAAATGATCTGCTCACAGATCCTTTTTATATGTGAAATCACCATAGGTAACTTAATCAATGTTTACTAAAAAGAAAAAAAAGTCACAGCTTCGGTCCTCCTCATCTATAGGTGCAAGTTAATAGTACTGACTTACACTGCAAGTTGTTGTAAGCATTAATGTGTGATCTTCTATCCCGGGTGCCAAAATAACTTGACCAGCGTCTGATATGACTGGGGTGGGGGGCAGGGTACCACTTATTGCTCTGTAGAGGAGGGTTCAGCACTTTAATATATCTTAGTGTTAAAAGTATACCACCAACCACCTCTACAGCATATTTGGGCCACCATATTGCATCTCAGTTTAGCCCAGGATAGCTTCCTCTGTAACGCCCATGGAAATGAGCAGGCGCTGCAGAACAGCACCTGCCCGTCTCCCATTCTGCTACCCATAAGTGCTCTGATGCCTCACCTTGCCTCCTCTTAAGGCCACTTTGGGTTTTTTCTTCCTTCTTTATTTCCAAGGGGAAACCCAGCTCTTCTGTGTTTGACCTGTCGGGGCTGAGAAAGGGAGAGGGGCGGGAAAGAGATGGCACCATTGAAGCAAGCAGGAGATAAAAGTGGCTCTCGAAGGAAGGAGTCTGGGCTGCTGCTGCTGCTGCTGTGGAAACAGCAAAGAGCAAAGAGGGAGACAAAGCCTTTTTTGACATTACCATTGAAAAGCCATTAGAAATCTGGTGGGCACCTCCTACAGCACAGATTGCAAACTCCTCTCCTCCAGCACACACAACAACTTCATGTGAGGGCCTTTTCTCCCTCATAATGATGGAAATGAACTGGAAAGGAGATGCATGGAGCACAAGGAAGGCAGTTTGTCCCTTCTAAGTATTTTTTAAACAAAGTTTTATTCATGAGTTGTTAAACATTTTGTTTGGCAAATCGGTTTATCCCAATGACCTTTCCTTGCTTTAATTTTCAAGATGGCAGATGGCACTACAGATACCCCCCCCCTTGCAAAGTGCACCCCTCAAGCCAGCCTGTTTGCTTAGTTTCTCTGGACAATCAACATGCCAAGCACAGCTTGGAAATGACATTATAGTCGAGCGAGCAGGGGAAAGAAAAGCACAGACGTGAGAGGGTGCTTTCCTTTCCAAGGATTATGGCCTTTCAAGGGGCGCTGTTTGCAAACACACTCTGCTGTTTACAGAAGAGTGGTTTTGCAAGGAAGTTTTGTAGACAGGAATATATATGTGAATAAGATACCAATATTTCAGAATTACAAACCAGCATCAAATGACACATGTGAATAGCAACAACAACTAGATGAATCAGGCAGCATTGTCCTATTGTCCTGCACAAAAAAGCAAAGAGTGTCAGGAGGGGAAATTCCATAACTTTCACACCCCTGGTTATCCCAAGGCTGGGCTTAATCCCATCTGCTCCATTACAGGCACAGGGGTGGAGTCAGACTTCAGTGAGCAGCTTTGTTTGAGTTTCCCTTCAAAAATCGGAAAATGCTATTTTAGTTTTAAAATCTGACAGTCTTTGCTGTAAACAATAGTATTAAAGATTAGATTAAATTATCTCTTTGGCAGTGATATTAAATTAGTCTTTTCTATAAGAAGTATTCTATTATTTGTTTGCTTACAAACAGTTGCTTAGTTATGGGCAACATTCCTGCAGAGGAAAAGGAGACTTGCTGACATGGCGAATTCTGCATTCATTACAACCTCTGTGTTAAAATATTCAGGTTCTTCTTATTGCCAAACAACATCTAGGGCCATTTTTATTTGTGTTCCACTGATTTGATTTGGGTTTTAAAAGTTATTACCAATCTGTAAACAATGCTGGGGGAAAGATTAAAGCAATAGGATTTTGCTGATTAAAAAAAACATATACTGTAGGGTTTTATTCTCTGCCACTGTATTGTTTGTGTTTTCTGACATTCAGAAACATAGACTGCAGTTGTATGTATACACACTTACCTGGATGCAAGGCCCATTGAATCCCCAGGTTGATGATCCCCATCTGTTCTTTGTCTGGGGGTCCATATAGACAGCCCACTGTTATTTATCGGGGTGTGTGTCAATTGCAGTCTAAAGTGCGGCAACTCGAAGCTATGGGTTTGTGTCCTCCCCTCCAGAGCAGGAGAAAACAAGCATGCTCCCTCTTCCATGTGACAGCCCTTCAGATATTTGAAGATGGCTCTCCTATCTCCTCCTAATCTCATCTTCACCAGGCTAAACATACTCAGCTCCTTCAGCTGTTTCTCTAAGGCTTCATTTCCATTTGTCCCTATTGAAATTCATTTTGTTAGATTAGGCTTCTCTGTTAAGGTCATTTTGAATCCCAATTCTGTATTCTGCAACATTGGCCACCCCTCCCAGTTTGGTGTCATTTGCAGAGTTGATGAGGAACCATTAATGAGTACTCTTTGTTTTTTTAAAAAATAATAATATTTATTAAGTTTTCCATTTTAACAATCCAATCAAAGCCACATTAAAAACATTCCAAATTATAAAATAATCAAACAATCCAAATATTATGCCAAATTATAAATCTTTGGTTGGCTTCCCATGCTCCGAGATTGGGGAGTGATGATCATCTCACATTTTTGCTGCTTCTCTTAATTAGTCCAGTTAAAACCATAAACCAGTCTGATGTTAATCCTTTGTTCTTTTTTAACAGCCTCTGAGTTTGTCCAGCAAATGAGTTAGCTCAATACAATATGTTTCTGTGTGAATGTTTATTTTCTTCTCTCTCTCTCTCTTTACATTCTTTGTACTCCAAGTCTGTCCTTGGTGTTCACTTCTGCGTTCTCGCGATGTGAATTATCCACTATGACATGTCCCCAAATGGAGGAAATCTGGCTTTCTGCCAATTGTACCAGGCCAGGCGTATGTCCAAACTTCTTCGTTTAAGCTCGGTCCAAACTGATAAGCCTGTACTTTAGCTGGGAGCCTTTCCTTCTTCAATCATTAACAATACTCTCCAGTCCTGCTTGCGTAGCTTCCAGGGAGTTTTACCAAGTAAAATAGCAAATACAAAGTATATCAAAAAGAAGCAAAGGAGGCCCACCCCCCCGATTCCATTCTGACATACCGATCTCATTCTGATGGTATTTCCTCTTCCACTTGAATTCTTTAGCACCTCAGTGGCTGGATCAGTTAGCAGAGTTTACCTCCCCTCACTCAGAGCATACCCGTTAATTAAGTCTGAATTTTCATCTTTAAAAACAGGTGTTTGTTTGCTCATGGCGGCGACTTTGGAGAGTTGCCAAGAGACGCATGGTGCTTTCCACCTACCACCCCCTGCCCCCTCATTCCTTCTGGATTGGGAGCAGGTGTTGGGCGATCTGTGGGTGAAGCTGCCCCCCCGGCCCTGGGGGGGGTTGGGAGGATGATTACTCTCATCTCATCCTCAAAATATTCCATGCGAAACAGCTCCGATGTTTTGAGCAGCTGCCATCATGGCAAGCCAAACCAGAAGCCATTAACGAGTACTCTTTGATAAGGTATCATCTTGTCTGTAATCAGCTGAAGGGGCTCAAAGTTAAAATCATTCTTGTTATTCCAGTTTTACCTCCAGAAAATGTTAGTGCAGGGCTGCACAATTTATGACACACCAAGCTGAATCCCTCTGTTTTCAAAGCCCAGGCAGGCAGCACAAAAGAAAGGTTGACCGAGGCCCAGCTAGACCACCATGCATGACTGCAGTGCTGTGAACTAGTAATAAGCAGTGTATTTTTGATGTGTGCGTGCGTGTGCACACACGCATGTGTTTATGGTGGAGGCATAGCATAGTTTCATCCCCTGCTAGAAGTGCAATGCTAAACTCCTGTACTGGCTAAATAAAATTACAATATAAACACCACAAAATACATAATGAAAATCAGAACAAATACAAACCCCAAATCCCTCCTCCCACAACACATTTAAAAGGCAACACTAGAACAGGTCTTCTTGGCAGTGGTGCCCTCCCTGTGGAATGCCATCCCATCAGATGTCAAGGAGTTAAATCTCTATACAGTCATACCTCAGAAGTAGAACAGAATCCATTCCGGAAGTCCATTCGACTTCCAAAACATTGGAAACCAAGGCATGGCTTTCGATTGGTTGCAGGAAGCTCCTGCAGCCAATCAGAAGCCGCATAAACCTCGTTGGACGTTCAGGTTCCAAATAACGTTTGCAAACCAGGACACTCAATTCCAGGTTTGCGGCATTCAGGAGCCAAAACATTCAAGTTGCAAGGCGTTCATCAACCAAGGTAAGAACTGTACAAATTTTAGAAGGCATCTAAATGCAGCACTGTATTGGGAGCAGCAGCGTAGCAAGCCTCTGTGCTGCCCGGGGTGGCGGTGGCACAGAGGCACCCCCCTGGGGGAGGGGTATGACGCGTGCATTGTGACATCGTCATGGCGTCATGTCACACGTGGATGCCGCTGAAAGGGGGGAATTCCCCCTTTCCGTGGCTTTTTTTCAGCCCGAGGGGCGGACCAGCGAGGAGGGGCCTCATGCTTGTCCCTGAAATGACGCCCCCTCCTCGCTGGCCCACCCCCGCCGAAAAAACCGCTGGGAGGGGGGAAAGGGAAGCAGAGCAGGCGTGTTCAAGCGCCTGCTTTGCCTCCCCCTTTCCCCCTTCTAGCGGCTTTTTTCTGTGTGAGGGGTGGGCCAGATATATAATAAAGGTGCCAGGAGAGCTTCCCTGGGGAGAGCATTCTGCAAGCAAGGAGCCACCACAGAAAAGGCCTGTTCTCGTGTTGCCATCCTCCACACCGTGAAGAAGGACATCAGATGATGATTGCAGAGTCTGGGGCGGTTCATACGGAGGGAGGCGGTCTTTGAAATATGGCTATGTAGGTGAGAGTAAGGATTATTTTTGTGCCTTCCCCCCCCCAATAGATCTGTTGAAACTGAAATATTGCTAAGTCTTGTCCTAATAATACAAATTGGCCTTTGCAAGTTACCATTATACATGCTTCATATTTGACAGGATAAAGGCTCGCTAAGTGTTTTATAAATCTTGAATCTGTGACTTTCATGGGGCTTTGCTTCGTTTGGATCCAGTTTTGCCTCTTTCATTATATATAAAAGCATTCAGCCCACAATGTCATTCTTCCTTGGCAAGACGATTGTTTCTGACTTTTCTATTTAGAGTTAGAAAGAATCAAAGAGCCCTACATGGTTGTGGCAAAGCACTTGAGATAAGTGATCCCCCCCTTCCTTGTATTACTTATTTATTAAAACTGGTGGAGCATAACTAAGATGATGAAAAAAGACCCAAGAAATATGGAATACAATGGCATTCAGATTTTAATGGGAGATATGGCTGGAAGCTATTTGTAAATTATTTAAAAAATGATTTTGTTCTTGCAGCCACCCTTCAATGTGTATTTCCCTGCCTTATTATATTTGCCTTGTGTGTTGTTTCAAACCACTTACAAAGGAACATAGCCTTTTTGTGGACTGCAGTCATTCACTCAAATTAATTATGCAAATTACACTAAGGTGCCACGTTTTCTTTTCACCCCGACCTTCTAAACGCCAGATACCAACCTAGAAGTCTTAACATCAGGTCAGCTGTGAGGCTCAAAACAAAGACACACTTGTTCTCATTTGATATCGAGGATCTGTTGTCTACCAACCGCTTCTTGATACATTAGCCAGCCATTGATATTATGATTGCTTACACAAAGATGATAAAAAGGAACTTCATAGATGAGGGATTAAATTCTCACAAGTCAGATCAGATTATGTGTTACTTTGAAGTCAACAGGGGGTGGATCCGGGGAAGTCAGTTTAAAATATGAATTTGTTGGATGTATGAATACCTGGCCCAGGAAAGGGGTTAGGCTTAAGCAATGATTTTAGTATAGTATGAGGTTAAACGTGAAATGATTTTATGTACTCCTGTGAGAGGGGGGGGGGTTTGGATATTTTGCTCCCCTCGGTGGGAGAGGGGGGAGTATGAAAAGTTTAACCATGTAAAGATTTGTGCTTTTAACTGGAAAATCTTATAAATTTTTAATAATAAATAAATAAATTCTCACAAGTCAGGGCCTTTCCAAATTAGTCCAACCAACTCCCAAAGCTGTGACGTACTCCTGCATACCTGCAAGCACTTAGCTCCGGGGGGAGCAGCTACAAGGGCTTGGCACATGCATAGCATCGCAAGCACAGATACATAGAACAAAATGGCAGTGCTCCTAGAACTGATAGTGTCCACTCCCTATAAGAATACTAAAGATTCCATGTTCATGTGAAAAGTCTCACCATCATGTGGAATAAGATGGATAGCTCAGTTGGTTAGAGCATGGTGCTGATAATGCCATGGTTGCAGGTTCAATTGCTGTATGGGACAGTTGCATATTCCTGAATTGCTGGGGGTTGGGCTAGATGACCCTTGGGGTCATTTCCAACTCTACAATTTTATGATTCTATGATACCTTCAAACATACCTCTCACCAGCCCTGCTCTGTGCACTCCCTGAGGGTTTCTTTGTGACCCATGACAAAGTCAGAGACCATGAAAATCTATTGTACCAAAGGTAAGGAACAGTTGCCCTGCTTGGTTTTGCCTCTTGTCCCATCTTCCCCTGGAAGGCTGCCCCTTGGTGTACTCATGGCATCCAATTTCAAACTGGCCAGTGAAAGCAACCTGAGAATTTTGGGGTGTCTGAGCAGGCTAGAACTCACTTGTTTTGTAAATGCTATTGTGGTGTTTGCCCTTCCTAGAGAATGTATGAATGTGTAGGAGTAAGTAAAGGGTTAAGTGGCTGACCCTAAGCGGAGGAGGAGCTAGGGGCAGCTGAACAAAGGCAGTTGGAGTTAGTCAGTTGGTGTTAGACAGTTGGTTAAGGGCAGTTGTCTGAAGCAGTTGGTTGGTGGGTGGTTGGTGATTGTGAGGGTTGGTGGTGAGGTAGAGTGGTGAGCGTAGGATTAGGACAGGGTTGAGATAAGAATAAGTATATACCAATGTAACCAATATCTTAAGTTTGTTGGTGTTTTAAATAAACACTTATTATTTTGTTTAAAATCACACCCTGACTGTGACAGTGATTACCAGGAAGGGGATCCTTGTTGGTGGCAGCAAAGCGCCGTGGTGGCACAGGGATCAATAGTCTGTTAAACGACCAGGGACCCTGTGTGATCGCCACAGCTATTATTATTGTATTTCATTTGTGCACTGTCCTTCAGGCAACTGCCCCATTTAATGCTCACTAGGCTCTTGCTATGTAGGGGAAGCTGATCAGGTCAAGGTGACCTTCATAGCTGAACAGAAATTTAAACAAAGGTAGCCTTATCATCTGCAACCACATTAAACAATGTATTTATGTATCTGTTTGTGACCTTAGGATTCGTACCTGGCACTAAACAATTAGGACTGGTTTATTAACTTAACATGAGTCAACCGTGTGATGCAGCAGCTAAAAAAGCCAATGCAATTCTGGGCTGCATCTAGATAAAGGGATGTAATAGTACCACTATATTCTGCTCTGGTCAGACCTCACCTGGAATACTGTGTCCAGTTCTGGGCACCACAGTTCAAGAAGGATACTGACAAGCTGGAACGTGTCCAGAGGAGGGCAACCAAAATGGTCAAAGGCCTGGAAACGATGCCTTATGAGGAACGGCTTAGGGAGCTGGGTATGTTTAGCCTGGAGAAGAGAAGGTTAAGGGGTGATATGATAGCCATGTTCAAATATATCAAAGGATGTCATATAGAGGAGGGTGAAAGTTTGTTTTCTGCTGCTCCAGAGAAGCGGACACGGGGCAATGGATTCAAACTACAAGAAAGAAGATTCCACCTAAACATTAGGAAGAACTTCCTGACAGTAAGAGTTGTTCGACAGTGGAATTTGCTGCCAAGGAGTGTGGTGGAGTCTCCTTCTTTGGAGGTCTTTAAGCAGAGGCTTGACAGCCATCTGTCAGGAATGCTTTGATGGTGTTTCCTGCTTGGCAGGGGGTTGGACTGGATGGCCCTTGTGGTCTCTTCCAACTCAATGATTCTATGATTCTATTCAAAATGTTACAAAGAACAACTTTTGTAGCACCTTAACAGGCTAAAGGATGCTTTCTTGGAAGCAACTTAGCAAAGCTTAAAAGTAAAGGTACCCCTGACTATTAGGTCCAGTCGCGGACGACTCGGGTTGCGGCGCTCATCTCGCTCTACAGGCCAAAGGAGCCGGCATTTGTCTGCAGACAGATTCTAGGTCATGTGGCCAGCATGACTAAGCCACTTCTTGCAAACCAGAGCAGCGCACGGAAACACCATTTACCTTCCTGACAGAGCGGTACCTATTTACCTACTTGCACTTTGATGTGCTTTCGAACTGCTAGGTGGGCAGGAGCTGGGACCGAACAACAGGAGCTCACCCCATCGCGGGAATTCGAACCGCTGACCTTCCGATTGGCAAGCCCTAGGCTCAGTGGTTTAGACTACAGCGCCACCCACATCCCTCCCTAGCAAACTTATGGCATAGCAAATTTGTTTGGTTTTTTTATGTTACCACTCATTGGGCGTCAGCAACCTTGTCTGCTTAGTTGAGACTAACAGGTGGGAGCAGGACTTCATGGTTTCCCAGGACTCCTGCAAGCTCCACACCTTCTACTTGCTCTTTCTTCTGTCTCCCCTCTAGGAGGCAGCCATGGAACCAGCTCTCACCATGTAGACTTAGAATCCAAAATATGAAAAAACTGTAAGAACCCTTTTTTCCTTTAGCAGTGGGGCTTCAATATATTTTGTTTATTCTTTCAAGCCATGCTAGTGATGGGTTGTGGAGAGACTGAATAGATCCAGTATCCAAGCTTTTAACTGTGCTATATAAATAAACCAATTTTATTTTTTAAAACCCAAAGTTTTGCTACAAGAGAAAACTGTGGCTTGGGTTCATTTCTCCTTCCTACCCCAAACACAAGAACACAAAATCCAATTTTATAAGTTTACCCATGAGAAATGTAGCTTTAGTATATTGGAGCAAAACACTTTCCCCCCCTTTTGAAAGCCAATTAAAAAGTCAGTATGAAAATAAGTGATTAATAAACAGTCTCTTGTAACTGAATGCTCTGCAATAGTGGAACTCGTAAGAGAATGGTAGTAAAATATTTTCCAAAGAATGACTTTATAACCCCAAGCAATTAAAAATGCAGAAGCTAGATGTATTTCTCCCCCCCCCCCAATAATTTTCTGTAGTTCTTGGCCCCTGGTGTTCAGTGCAATGAGCCACAAAAAGAAATTGGGTGCAATGTTGGCTGTTCCCTTTCTGGAAGAGTGAACGGGAATAAAACAAACCACAGAGAAGCAATTCCCAGCCCACACTGCAATGCTTATTTGCTTGTAAATATTTTTAAAGCTTGATTCTGTGCCCGAGGAGAGAGTTGGGGGGTCAGTAAATAGCAAATGTTTGTCACGGTCAGAAGCTGTGTGAACTCTGTCTGTCCATGTGTCTACACCGCTGGCTATATTTTTAAACCCATGCTGCTCAAGAGGCTTCAGTGCCCCTGTGCAGCTGTCTCCCTGAAAAAGAGCTCAACAGAAAATATTTGAAGTGAGGAAACCAAAGGGGATATCTTAACACTGACATTTTTGCTGAGATGGATGTGTGATTTTCATTAATGTGTATCAGCACAGCCATAACATGCACAAGCATAGCCACAAGGCACAACTTTGTATGCATGCCTTATGGCAGGTGTGAGGACCCCCCCCCCCTTGTGTGCCATGCATAGCTGTCAAGTTTCGGATTTGAAAATAAGGGATCAGCAGTCTCACCTATCCCGGGGACAGTCACATGTCAGTGGTGGGCGGAGCCAGAAGCAAAAGTGGGTGGAGCAGCAATGTAAACTCCAAGCGGGCTCGGGCTCGGAGCGGAGCAAAGAGGAGGGCAGCCAGCAAAGAGGAGGGCAGCCATGTGCTCCACGCAATGGAGTCCCATCGTCTTCTTGTCTGATCCCATCAAAACAGGACAGGAAGCAGCAGCTGCTCAAAGGCAGCCAGGCTCCGCCCGCCAGCTAACCCTACTGGCCGGCTGAGGGGCTCGGCGGCAATGGATAGAGGCTGATGCAGGGGGAGGAATACACCCCCCTGTAAGCACGGGAAACGGCTCCCACTTGCTTTGAGGGCTGAGGCTTTTCTCTCCAAGTAGGCGAGGTCTTCCCAACCAGTCCCTGGCCAGCAGGGGAGGAGCTGCTTCCATTAAAAACGGGAAATTTAAGGGAAATAAAAAATAAGGGAGAGCAGCGGAAAACTGCTTAAAATAAGGGAGAATCCCAGGGAAAATGGGATACTTGACAGCACTGGTGCCATGTTAGGCCTGCCTAACATCTTAATCTTAATCTGACTCACAATAAAACTGTATACCTGCAGCAACACCCACCACACCTCAGGTCTGAAGCCCATAAAGCTGCCGCTGGAAAGGACAACCCTGATAACAAACCTGTCTAGGTCGTTATTCCTCTGTGCTAGCAGTCATTTCCAGCTCCCCCGCCCACATATCACTCCCCCCCCCCCGCATCCATGTCAAAACCCAGATTCTTTTTCTTTTAAATATTTTTTATTAAACAGCAAAATCACTACATATCATATACATGACTCAATAAAACACATGACGATTTTACAACACAAAAACACACACACTTCTACATACAGCCCATACACAATTTAACAATACTAGAAAAAAGAATAGTCCTAAAAAGGGGCCAAAAAACAAAAAGAAGAGAATAAAGAGGGAGTGGGGGGAAGGAGGGAGAAGGGAGGGGAAGGAAAAGAAGAAGAAAAGAAATCTACATTGAAATTACAACTTACAACATTAATATACAAATAAATAAATTTGACTTCCGTTTGTACTCTTTGTTCCTTTATCTTAACCCTTCTTTTTCCCACACAGGTCTTGTTACATCCAATTTAGTCTTATGTTTCTTTCTAATGGTATATTAATATTCAATACATACACAAAAGTCACCTTCCTATTACCAAGAGATTTTGATGTTATTGTACTGGTTTAAATAATCTGTAAAAACTTCCCATTCCTTTTGTACCTTTTGATGGAAGTGACCTCTCATTCTTCCCGTCATTACTGCTAACTGCATATATTCCATCATTAGAGCTTGCCAATCATATATTGTGGGATTACTCTCATCCTTCCAATTCCTTGCTATGAGAATTCTGGCCACTGTGAGGGCGTACATTGTTAATGATCTTTTCTCTTTCTTAATTTCTGGTGGCAGTATTCCCAGAAGGAAGGTTTCTGGCTTTTTCTTAATGGAGATTTTCAAGAGTTTTTTAAAATTCATTATGGACCTTCCCCCAGTATTCCTTGACTATATCACATTCCCACCACATGTGGAAGTACGTTCCCAAACCACTTTTACATTTCCAACATAAGGGTGACTGATTCTTAAACATTTTAGATAGCTTGACTGGGCTATAGTGCCACCTGTATATCATTTTCATGACATTTTCCCTTAAATTAATACAGGCTGTAAACCTGATGTCTTCTTTCCACAGTTTCTCCCATTGAGCCATGAAGATATTATGCCCAACATCTTGAGCCCACTTTATCATGGCACTTTTTACCATTTCTTCTTTGGTTTCCCATTCTAGTACCAGGTCATACATCTTGGAAATATGTTTTCCTTTAGATTGGATTAACTGCACCTCAAATTTAGATGTTTCATTGGCTATTCCCTCCTTTTTATCTATCTAAAACCTTTCATTCAACTGGAAGTATTGTAGCCATCCTGTCAATTGATTACTTATTTATTTGTATTCTCTTAATACAATACTTCCATTCTCCTCCTTTATTAATGTTCTGTATCTTGCCCATTTGCCCTGCATATTCTTTCTCCTGACCATAATTACTTCTATTGGAGATGTCCATAATGGGATTTTCGGCTCTAACATCCTTCTATATATTGTCCAGGTTTTAAACAAGGACTTTCTTATAATGTGGTTCAGAAAACCCTTATGGGCACTTACCTTCCCATATAGCAGGTAGGAGTGCCACCCGAAGCGGTTATCAAACCCCTCCAAATCTAATATTTCAGAAATCTCCAGATCTATCCATTCTTTTAACCATGCTAGGGCAGCAGCTGCATGATATATCTCTAAATCTGGGAGGGTGAAGCCACCTCTCTCTCTCTCTTATCTATAAGGATTTGATGTTTTATCCTGGGCTTTCTCCCACTCCAGATGAATGTAGATATGTCTTTTCTCCATATTTTAAAACAGTCCACCCCTCCTAATATAGGGATGGTTTGGAACAGATAGCACATCTTAGGTAATATATTCATTTTCACCACAGCTATCCTGCCTGTTAATGAGAGGTACAGCTTATTCCATGTTTCCCTACTATTTTTTTTATTTCATTCCATGTCTTGGTGTAATTAACCCAGATTCAATAGATGTCCTGCCACTTGCATTAGGCCCAATATTATTTGAGACACATCCATGTTTGTTGGTCATGAAGTCCTGAGCTGCTCCAGAATAAGCATGGATATTGAAGTCCACCAATAACAAATGTCTTGGGATCCTCGACACCACACCTGAGACCACCTCCACCAGCTCATGTAAGGAGGTTGTTAGGCAGCAGAATGTAAGAGGAAGAAATGACTGGGTCTCCCTTGGGGAAACCTTCTTAAACAAAAACAAGAAAGGGGAAAACAGTGTCAGCATGCCTAAGCAGTAAGCAATGGTTTGTTTCAGACAGTGGCTCACCATTACATGCAAACTGGGTCATTGTCTCCTAAAGCAGCTGAAATAAGAACAATAAAACAAATAAACTTGAGTCCTCAGGCTTTCAAACCAAAAAGATACAAGGGCTCTTCAGTCTAGGGGTCACACACAGTTGGAGAAGAATGTTCTTTCTGGCAGGGAGCAGGAGGGCAGCAGGCGTGGACTAGGTTTCCTGCAGCTATTCCTTCTTTGGAGGATGTATGGAGGAGACAGGTAGGTCTCCCTCTTGCCATGATGTTCTTCCCTGGGAAGCAGCTTCCCAGTGGCCCTTGGTTCCCTTGACTGATGGCAGATCAAATTGGAGGCTTGGAGGAGCCAGTGTGGTGTAGTGGTTAAGAGCGGTGGGCTCGTAATCTGGTGAACCGGGTTTACGTCTCCGCTGCTCCACATGCAGCTGCTGAGTGACCTTGGGCTAGTCACACTTCTCTGAAGTCTCTCAGCCCCACTCACCTCACAGGGTGTTTGTTGTGGGGGAGGAAGGGAAAGGAGAATGTGAGCCGCTTTGAGACTCCTTCGGGTAGTGATAAAGTGGGATATCAAATCCAAACTCTTCTTCTCCTCTTCTTATTAGCAGTTTATCTTTTTTCAATGTGTTAATTTACAATGGTTCCATTTAGAATCTGATGTTGGAGCAAGCTCCTTCACTTCGCTGTTGCTTTTTTTTCCATAGTAAAAGACAGTGTAGCACCAGCCTTGTGCGGGGTTTTGAAACAGGATCTAAAGCAGCCATTGTTTTCAGCTTTGTTGGAGCATCTGCTGATTTTTTTTATTCACTTACCAGAAAATATATTCTTCAGAATGTGAAAAAGTTTTTTGTTTTTTTTTAAAGCAGACCAGACTCATTCATTTGTGGATCAGACTCATTCCTAAGGCAATGCAAAATAAGGTCAATGTGACCCAGAGTGTTCTACCTGCAGAATATCTTCTGGTAATTATAATCAGAATCTTAACTTTTTGAAACAAAGTATGCAATCAAATTTGTTGTAATTGATGCTTTTGAGCACACACCCCCAAGCAGTTTTATGTTTAATAAAAGAAAGACAAAAGCATTTTCAGATTCCTAATTGTTAATTCCCAACATGATAAAGTGCTAGGGCTACACTACGAGAATCTAAATGAAATTGTAAACTTGGTGCTAATTACCCACCATTGAAAGCTGGCTGCAGATAAAACTAACATTCTTCTATGATGTGATTATTAATTCATCTAAGTGGTGCTTGGAGGAACCCCTAGAAAACAGCTAGGTTCGGATACATTTTGATACATGTCAGGTGTGGGAAGGCAATTTCCCTCAGAAATAGGGGGTTCAGTCAGAATTGTTTTTTTTATTACAGTAATAGTTTTTTTATTTGATTTGTAACCTTTTCCATGCACATACAAAGAATAAGAAACATAGACATTTAATAAACCAGACAACATAGCAGGAGTGGGTGGGGGAGAGGGAATGTATGTGAGTTTAATAAAGTGCCTTTATATTCTGGCCTGTGGTGCCCTGGGCTCTAAAGGAGCAGCAAGGTCATCTCTGCCTGTGAGACCCCCAAAATGTAAAAAAGGGCAATGCTCCCAAGAGGAAAGTTATGTTAATTGTAGCGTACTGCATTCGGGAAATTTCATGTCCTCTTGGTTTGGTTAAAATAGGGCGGATTCAATTGCATTCCAAAATTGCTGCTTTTAGTCAGCTGCACACTTGCCGTCCAGTATTGATCAGAGTTAATGTGCTTTGCAAATTAGGGGTGGAACAGTGCCTTTGTTCATAATAGATGTTGTCATTCATTTAGAATATTTTGAAAGTGAAGCCCGTTACAATGGGAAGTTAAACCCCTGTTAGTCATTGTTAATGAATTTTCTAATGTTTCCTGGATCCCATAATTGAGATCCATAGTTATTACAGCCTAATATAAATAAGCAGAGAGCCCATTCATATGGAAATAGTTGGGTGGCAGAAGTGAAGCTTCGGCCGCTTTAAGCTAACTTCTTGCACAGCTAATCAAAAATCGAACAGCAACTAGCTGTGCAAATCAATATATATAGCTGGGTTCAAAGAGTGGCTAGTGAAACTGATACTGTGGCTAGAAGTCATTTTAAGCTTCTGTTCTAAGCAAAAGAGGGATTTCGTAAAAATAAAGATGTTTAGCAATGGGTTTTGTATCCAGCATCAATCCTACTCAAAGCACTATTGAAATAAGTCTAAATAATCTGATTCCTCTATGCATACCTGCAGCTGGCTGGCCACCACCCTCTCAGTCACCTGGCCCAGAAGGAAATGCTAGAGACTGGCCAGTAGTTTCCTAAGACCTCAGGATGCAGGGAAGGCCTCTTCTGAGGAGCTTTACCACTGCCTCTTTCAAGTCCTTGGATATAACCCCATCCTGTAGTGAGGCCTTGATCCATCTGACCAATCTATTCCTACGACATTTTATCAGCCATGGTGGGTAGGGATCAAGAGGGCATGTGTCTGGTCTCACTGTCACAAGTGTGCTGACTATATCGCCAAGCTGCAACAACTGAAACAACAGGTCAAACTTCTATGGTGCTTGTGGGAGCACTGGTGGGCCTGAACTAATGGTGGTCTCAAGCTCAGCATGGACCCATGGGATCTTACACTCAGAGTGCTCCATATATCTTCTATAAGCAGACTATTGAATGGAGCTTTGTTCACAATGGGACATTGGCAGCAACAGGTGGTAGGTAGGGCAGGTCTGCATGGCTATCCAGGTTCCTACAGCAGGTGGTTGAGTAGGGTTGACCAACATCAAGTGTCTACTACCCCTCACCCTAGGATGATGTTGGCTACCCATCATTCCATGCCTCCCCTTCCCCAAGACCCTGGTAACAGGCACCCACCTGTTCCTTTTGACCCAGGCACAGATGCTGGATTTTGTTTCTTTGTTTCTTGTGTTAAATTTTCTCCACCTAACGCAAGTGCTGAATCCCACTGTAGAAAAGTTCAATGTTCCCCCTCCCACCTCCAGTTAGGAGTAGTGTGAAGAATAAAACTGCATCCATATTTGCAGGAATATACTGTGCTCAGAATGCAGGAGTACAACTACCTGTGAAAAGTGCAAAGGCGTTGAGCCACCTGTTGACAACTTCAACCTTTGCTCCAAGCCACCCTGTCCCTGAACCTCCATTGCTTTCTTTCCTTTTATCCAATTATTTTTGTTGTATTTTGGTGTTTTAAATTTGTATGCCACCCTGGAGGCCTTTCACAGGCTAAAAGTCAGGCTATAAATTTTCAAAAACAAGCACACAATGTTACCTGAGAGGCCCAAACTAGATGCAATGGTAACTGTGTGTTTCTCAGCTTCTGTGTCCTGCTGGCCACATTTGTGTTTTTCCTGACTGTTTGTTCTTCAGATTTCACTTCCCTATTGTCATGGAGAGTACATCATGGAGAATACAGCACAATGCACTCTATGGTTTAGTCAGACATTTGTCGGAACTCCAAGTTTAGGGACAGATGAGAGTACAAAAGACTCAGCAGCAGTACAGTAAAAACAACAGCAACAAACCAGGAGGCAGGAAGGCGTCAGGGTCTTACTTCCTTGGAATAAAGAGCTTGACAAGATGTCACGGGACTGCCAGGGAACGCCCTGGAGCTGAGGAAGGGGGAAGAGCAGAGTGAGCAGGAGCCTTTAGAAGGAGACAGGCAGGAAGGGACAGCCGAGGGAGAGGGGGAGCGAGCGGGAGGAAGTGAAGAGGCGAGGAGGCTCTCGGATGCTAGCAGAGAGCATCAACACCGCTCGACCAGTTCAGGGACAGATGGAGAGGCAATGCCAGTCCCTTCAGCACAGGAGATGAGGGGGTTAAAATGCCGGGATCAGAGGAGGCGGTTGGGACTTCCCAGGCTCCTATGCTGGAGGCGGAGTCGCAGACCCCCACTTCCTGGATCTGCGACCGAGGATTCAGACGCATGAAACAATGTCCTGTAACTTGTATATATGTATATAATAAAAGACTGTAAATATATCTCTGAGTGAGCAGAGGTATTTATTGCAGAGGATTTCCAGACCCATCACACTATGGGAAGGTTTGGGAATCCGGGGGAGGATATCTTGTCTAAGATATCTTACCCCAACTTGTCTTTACAAGTTGAACAATATCAGCAGAGCTAACATTCCCCTTTTTAATCACATGCACAGCAGATAGCTTCCTCAAACTCGCTAGAGTCTCTGTAAATATTTTCCTGGTACTTTCCCTGTTTAATCCCTCCTGAAATAAGACACTTGTTGTACATACAGGTTAACAAATGGTTAAGCCTGGCAAGGATGTGACGTCCCTCACTGGATATATACTGCTGATGTCTTGAAGCTATTGTACTTTCTACTTTCGTTTTCAGTTGCTGTATGGCTTTACTGCTTTCGTTTTCGTTTTTCTGAGCACCATGTTACAGGAGTGTGCTCCGGGCTAAGCTGTAAATAGTTTATGAATAAAAGTAGTTTGTAGACAAAATACTACAGACTTCTGAAGCCTCATTCTTTGGGACGAAGCTGCGCTGCTCTGCTCTGCTACACAAAGAACTGCTCTGCTGTGAACTGTGAGTTTAATGCGCAGGAGGAAGCGCGTGGACCCAGATAGTAAGCGTCCGAAAGCAGTCCAGCCTGCGGCCGCTTATCTAAGTAATTAATTATGCTACAGGTTATGGGTGATTAATGAGAGCGCTTTGATGTCCCTGGAAGAATGTTGGCTTGGCTGCAAGGTCGAGCAGCTTGTGAGCTCGTTAGCTACGTTTGTTTGCCTTTCGCCGCTGGCTGCGGACGAAAAGAAAAAAAAAAGCTTCTGGAATGCTAAGACTGTGAGAAAAAGCTGCTAGAAGCTGCTGCTTTGATTGCTGCCTGCGAGATCGAGTTACAGTCGGTGGCTTGAGAAACTGAGGGGAAGAGAAGAGCGTTTTTCCTGCGTCTGAGTGTGAGTACGCAAATCCCTGGAGTTGGGGAGGGAAAATGGCTGCTGCTGAACCCCATGAGATTTTTCAAGTCCCATTCCCACGTCTTAACGGTGCTAATTGGGCCGACTGGGCGATTCGTTGTAAACTTTGGTTGCGGGCACGAAATTTATGGACTTGTGTATTAAACCCCCCGGCTGTTTCTCCAGATGTTGCTGCCGATGATGTTGTGGCTAGAGCACAAAGAGAACAGCTTCGGGATGCCAAAGCAGCTGCTAGCATTTGCATGGCCATAGATGAGAATGTGCTTCCTCATATTGATCCTGATGGCACTGCACAGCAAATTTGGCAATCTTTGGAATGCCTTCACGAGAGAGATACAGCAGGTTCGCGCTTACATGCAATACGTGAAGTGTTTGAGACGCGTTTGTCACCTGGAGGGGACATTCAAGCCCACATCACCAGGATGCTATCGCTGTATACTAGACTGAGGCAGCTACATGTGCCTTTTACTGCTGAGCAGCAGGTTTATATTTTGCTGTCTTCGCTGGACCCTAGCTGGAAAACAATGGTGTTAACTTTGGAGTCAGTGCCAGTTGACGATTTATCGATGAACTACGTAACTTCGCGACTGCTGGATGAACAGAATAAACGCCTTAGAGAGAAAGGAAATGTTGCGAAGGGGGGCTTTGCTGTTCCCAGGAGTGGGGGTGCAGTTGGTGAGCCGTTTGTAAAAGCTAATCTTGTTAAGCTTTGCCACAGTTGCAGCTCCCCCCACCATCTCCGTAGAGATTGTCCTAAGCAACGGGAGTTCTCCTCCTCCCACAAGGCCGTTGCTAGGGGCGACGGACAGATAAGGAGAGGAAAGAAGTGCTACAAGACACGTAGCTTAATTGCTGGCAATTCAGAGACTTCCCATGTGTCTGCTACGTATGCAATGGTGGGGAATGCAGTTGCCAGACCAGCTCTTAAACTAATTATTGATTCGGGAGCCAACAGAAACATTTTTCCTTCAACAGCTGACCTGCTGGAATGCAGAGATGTTGAGAATGGACAGACTGTTACTTTGGCTGATTCTTCCAAAAGACATTTACAGACTACTGGTGTTTTCTTTTTGGACTGCTTAAACACTGAGTTAGATGTGTATGTTTTGCCTGAGATGCCTAACGCTTTGCTTTCTGTTTCAGCCTTAGATGCAGCAGGTTTCAAAGTGGAGTTTGAGAACCAAATCTGCTCCATCTCCAGAGGTGGGAAACTGCTGGTTAAGGTACCATCCAAGAATGGGTTATATGTCTTGGAGACAGGTAAAGAGTACTCAGCTGAGGCTCAAGCTGATGGTGCTAAGGAGGTAGCAACTGCAGAGGTTCAGGCGCAGTGTGCTAACGCTCCCACGCATTCGGATTGTGCGCACTTGTGGCATCGCCGCTTCGCACACATGAATTTTGGGTATGTATGCAAACAGGTAGACTATGCTGAAGGCTGCAAGATGAAGCCATGTTCTAAGTACCTGGATTGCAATGCTTGCAAACGTGCAAAGACTCACACTTGCACTTATCCAAAATCAGACAGGGTCACCACTCAGGCTTTCGCGCTGATTCATGCAGACCTCTGTGGACCCTTCCCTGTAGAGAGTCTTGGACGAAAACGTTATGTTTTATCTCTGGTGGACGATTTTTCTCGGGCCACATGGTCTTTGATGATAAGAGACAAAAGTGAGACTGCTGACACAGTCATAGAATGGGTGAATGCTGTGGAATTACAATTTGACACCCGTGTAAAAGCCATTCAATCGGATCGAGGATCCGAGTTTTTGGTGTCTACTTTGCAGACGTTCTTTCGTGCAAAGGGCATCAAACACAGACTGAGTGCTCCCTATTCGCCTCAATGCAATTCGGTTGCGGAGAGAAGGAATCGCACGATGCAGGAGGCAGTAGACGCAATACTCTTTGATGCAAATTTGCCCAGACCATTTTGGGGGGAAGCTTGGAAGTTTTGTACCCATGTCTTTAACAGGACTTACAATTCTGTGATTGGAACCACGCCTTATTTCCTGCTATATGGCAAGAAGCCCAAGGTGCACTACTTCAGGACCTTTGGAGCTATTGCCTGGGTTTTGATTCCCAAACAGAAGCGCAGAAAGGGTGGTCCTAGAACACAGAAAATGATCTTCTGCGGCTATGAGCCAGCGTCAAAAGCGTGGAAATTTGCTTATCCACAAGGTGATCGTTCACGCTTGTTGCTGAGCAGAAGTGCTGACTTCTGTGAGCAAGAGGGTTGGAAGAGAATCCACGGTAACCCAGAAGTGCTCACAGACGTGTTCTATGAACTGGATAATGACCCTCAACTACTTGCACCAAGCGCTCCGGTTGGAGCGGACCCAGGTGGTGCTGGACCCTCAGGAGGGGCTCCTCCTAGTGGTCAACCCTCTGTCCAGAACGGATCTCCTGGAGGTCAGGGGCGGACGCCCGACTCCAGACAGGTTGCAGGTTCAGAGGGGGCAATTCCTAAGAGGGTAGTGAAGCAAGAGACCAGAAGTGCTTCTCCTTCAGATAGAAGCAGGTCAACCAGATCACGCAAACGAAGTAGATCTCCTGTATCACCCACGTTCAGACCAGGTCAACGTGGAGTGAGTAAACGTAGTAGGTCACTAGGTGGCGCAACCAGTAAAAGAGATTCTCTGTCAGAATCTTCAAGCTCAGCTAGCTCTGAGAATGAGGCTGCCGTGATGCCTAGGCGTACAGGACGCACCACAAGACCTCCTGATAGATATCAAGCCTCAAATGTGTTTGTTGGGTTTGCAAGGTGTGAACCGGAAAGTTATGCTGAGGTACAACGCTTACCTGCAGCAGAAGCAGAGAAGTGGGAGCATGCCATGTTAAAGGAACTGGATGCTATGAAGTCTTTGGAAGTCTTCACTCCCACACCTCTACCAGCACAACAGCAAGCTGTAAGCTGTCGCTGGGTGTACCGGTTGAAACCCACTGCTAGTGGTACACCACAGTACAAGGCCAGACTTGTTGCAAGAGGTTTCGCGCAGAGACCTGGGGTGCATTACACACAGGTGTATTCACCCACTGCCAGGTGTGAAACCTTGCGCATGCTACTAGCTGTTGCTGCACAGCGAGGGTACATCGTAAATCACTTTGATGTTGATGTGGCATACCTCAATGCTCCATTGCAGGAAGAGATTTACATGATTCCTCCGCCAGGTTTTGAAGATAGATGGCCAGGAAAGGTATGGAAATTGAAGAAGTCTATTTATGGATTGAAACAATCTGCACGCAATTGGAATTTTACTCTTAATGCAGCTTTGGTCAAGCTAGGCTTTAAAAGGAGTTGTGCAGACAGCTGCCTGTACCTGAAAGGGGCAGGTGTGCACCAAACATTGGCTCTAATTTATGTTGATGATGTCATTCTGGCTTGTCAGTCAGATAAACAGGTACAACAGTTCGCTCATGAGCTAGGTCAGAGTTTCAAGCTAAAGGACCTAGGCCCAGTGAGCATGTACCTTGGTGTGGAGATCACCAGATCTCAAGATGGAAGTTTTCTTTTGAGCCAACAAGGTAAAATCGCACAGTTACTAGAAAGGTACAATATGTCTGACTGTGCAGGGTCAAAGACACCCATGGAATCATGCTTTGTAAAAGATATTCAGGTTGAAGGGACACCCAAGTTTCAAAGGCCGGAAATCTATCAGTCTGCAATCGGCATGTTGCTGTATTTGTCCCAGTGGTCCAGACCCGATATCGCCTATGCGGTAAACCTACTCAGTAGGGAGACTGCAGAACCCAGTACAGTTGCCTGGAATGGTGTAAAAAGGGTTCTGAGATACTTTCAAGATACTAAAACGTTCAGACTCAAATTGTCAGCACAGGGTGACACTACGCTTCAGTGTTACACTGATGCTGACTGGGCCAATTTGGCAGATAGAAAATCTGTTTCTGGTATGATTGTTAAATTTGGAAATGCTGTCATTGGATGGAGATCCAAGAAACAAAGCCTTATAGCGCTTTCGAGCACAGAAGCAGAGTTCGCATCACTTTCAGATTCAGTTCGGGAACTTGAGTTCTACAAGTGTTTAGTTCATGAGATCTGTGGGGATTGTCCATTGCCCATTACAGTTTGGGAAGACAATCAGCCTTGCCTGAAACTCGCTGAGTCAGGACAGTTTAAATCTCGGACAAAACACTTGGACATACGCTTCAAGAATGTTTGTGAAAGTATCAAGACCGGGATGGTTAAGTTGCGATACTGTCCCAGCCAGGAGAACTTGGCTGATGGATTCACCAAACCTCTAGGAAACGTCAAACACAAGGTGTTCTGTGATGGGATTGGTTTGGGATGAACTGTTATGTTTATAATATCCAGATTTCGGTACGAGAGGGGGTGTTGTACATACAGGTTAACAAAGGGTTAAGCCTGGCAAGGATGTGACGTCCCTCACTGGATATATACTGCTGATGTCTTGAAGCTATTGTACTTTCTACTTTCGTTTTCAGTTGCTGTATGGCTTTACTGCTTTCGGTTTCGTTTTTCTGAGCACCATGTTACAGGAGTGTGCTCCGGGCTAAGCTGTAAATAGTTTATGAATAAAAGTAGTTTGTAGACAAAATACTACAGACTTCTGAAGCCTCATTCTTTGGGATGAAGCTGCTCTGCTCTGCTCTGCTACACAAAGAACTGCTCTGCTGTGAACTGTGAGTTTAATGCGCAGGAGGAAGCGCGTGGACCCAGATAGTAAGCGTCCGAAAGCAGTCCAGCCTGCGGCCGCTTATCTAAGTAATTAATTATGCTACAACACTACACAGTCTTATGTAAAGTATAAAACGTTTACTCACAAGTAATCATCTGTTCACATAAAGGTTCCCAGAAGGCAGACTTAAAAGGTTAGAACATAATGTAAATGTGGTGATTATCTCCTTATGGGAGAAAGTCCCCCTTTTCTTCTCTTGGCCTAGTGCCAAAGGTGCATCTTAGTAATGCTGTTGTTCAGATGGCATCGTGAGAGAGACAAGACAAGATGGTGGCCAGCCTGTGGTTCTGGTTCTTTCTGCTAAAGAGAGGCCACACCCATCTCAAGTTACACATAGGAAGTTTCCTCTCAGTCCTAGAAAGCAAGAAGTACCATTTGGAGGACTGAGACAACCTTCATGTCTACTCTAGCAAATTGGAATTGGAATAATTTTATTGGCCAAGTACATTTTCCAACATACTTGGAATTTGCTTTGGCTACATTGCAATGTAAAAATATACAAACACTAGTACATTACAGAGCAATTGCCGAGGCTGCTCTTCTCAGTGCCTCTTAAGATGTGGTGGTGAGTGTAGGCCTGATGGAGTTGGCCGGAGGAGGGAGCGGTCTTCTCAAACACTCACAGGAGCAGCAACAGCAGCAGTGTCCCAGAGGCTGGAGCCTCTTAAGCTGTGCCAGTGAGTGTAGGTGTGAGTGTTGTGTTTGACTGCACCTGATTCTTACATCCCACACACACAAGACCACTCTGTATACTGTTGTTGTTCAGTTGTTCAGTCGTGGCCGACTCTTCGTGACCCCATGGACCAGATAAAATAGCCAAGATGTACAAAAGCATGTGAAGTAAATGCTGGAAATGAAAGCAGGTAAATGCGTCATTCTTCCATATGTAGTAGACATGTAAAAAAGCTAAAGGCTTTTGGGAAATGATATATAATGAAATGAAGAAAATGTTTAAATGGGCTACTCCCAAAAGACCAAAAGCTTTCCTTATAGGTATAATAGGGTCAGAGCTTCCAAAGAAGACGGCTAGAATATTATATGCGCAGAAATGGAAAGAAGGGAAGATTCCAGCAAAGGAGGAGTGGCTTTTGAAATGACAAAGCTGACAGCAAAATTAGGAGGCCTTTCATGGACTATTTAAAAAACTATTGCAGCCAAATGAAATCACAGGCAGGATTTGAGATAACAGCAGTGGAAGAAAAATGACAACAGAGAAACTTTTGGTAATAGATAAAATATAGAAGAGGTTTGAGTAAAAAGACTGGAGGTGATGGTGGAAACAATGTAATTGATTTAAAGGTTATTGTGAAAATGTTTGAAAAAAAATTATATACAAAAAGACCATTTTTAGTACTGACTGGACATAGGTTAATGATTAACAATTGTTTATTAGAAAAGAAGCATCTATGCCCCTAAAGCTCACCCTGGAAATCTTTAGACCTTAAGTTGTGGACAGCATTACTGCCTTTGGCATGTCTTCGTTTTGCATAGGGGTGATTCTATCAATTCACTTGACAACATATATAATCTTTGATCCATGTAACACATTAGCAGAAATAATTCACCCATAACATCCATGCTTTTTATGGGGACTGGACTATGCCAGGCAAAGGACACCCTTCATCTTCCACAGATCCCATTGAACTGTCATTTCTTTATTTAAAATTGTCTGTCCATTCTAACAACAACAACAACAACAATTTATTATTTATACCTCGCCCATCTGGCTGGGTTTCCCCAGCCACTCTGGGCAGCTCCCAACCAAATATTATTAACACAATACAGCATTAAACATTAAAAACTTCCCTAAACTTCCCATACTCAGTGTGGTTAATGACATAATATTATTACTTTACTTTATTATTTCTTAATTTATATAACACTCAGTGCCAAAATAAGATTCAACGTGGTTTGCAAAGTATAAAACCCAAGATATTCAAACCATTAAAATATAAGTAGCTATAATTAAAACACACAATGAAACAGCACCATGGAACTAATTGAACAATTCAAAACAGGAGACTCAGGCTGAGAAATGAAGGAAATACCTGTATAAGCAGATGTGTCTTCAGAAGCCTGCAGAATGCTAATGGGGCCTGTCATATTTTAGCACAGAATGCATTCCAATATCACCAGTGATAAAAGGCCCTATTTGCAATCCTTCAAGCCAATAACCATCAGGCCATGGCAGGACTTCAGATAACCTGGCTCAGAGCTGTTTAGGGCTTCATATGAAAGTAACAAGGTCTTAAAACTGACTCTGTGGGTAATAGGCAGCCAGCGCAGGCCCCTCACTCATTCACCCCCCAACCACATGGAAGGCCCCATACAGATGATACTACAGTAGTGGAGATGTGAGGTTAGCAGCATGAGTCATGGTGGCCAAGCTAGCCTTGTCTAGGAGAGAGCACAGCTGAGGGGGAGCCACCACTGTCCTGAGACCCCCCAACACCACCCCAACCTCTCCTGTTGACCAAATGAGAGGTCCAGGTCTCCAAGGCCTATGCCAAGGTGAGAGTTGGTGGTGAATTGGTTGGTTTATTTAAGATAAGATTCCTTTTGTGTTAGCCATTGCAGTATACATAACGAAGGAACAAATAAGATAAAGATAAACTGAAACTATATGCTTTTCTATATCAAATAACCACAATACCCTTGTTTATTGTTTTAATAAGCGATTGTATCACACCACATCTTTCATATTTAGCTATGTTAGGGTTGGTATAGTAAGAAAAAATATATATGTTGTGGCGGAAAGAGTAAAGAGACATTATTTTAAAATACGGTACCCAGCTCAGAGCTGTACATCTTGTTATGGAGGAGGTTCAGAGAGGCTGTGGACAGGACCAGAAAAACACAATTTGGGGAGGGGGGGCAGCATAACTAGGTTTCCTCCAGATGTCCTTTATATTTCACATTCATTATGATTTGTGCTCCTGATGCTATTGGGGTGGTCACAAGCAATTCCACTATGAATACTGTTTATGCATGATAATGTTTCACGGTGGTCCCACTGCTTCACTTCCAGTCAGTGCATATCCTGTAACTTCCTGCTGAAATTCCATAAGATTTTATTCCATAAATGTTCCAGCTTATTTTTGTCCTGTTTTTGTAGCACTATAGCTCCCCCAGACGGCAAAGTATGTTGAGTGATTTACAGTTTAGGGTTCATTACTGTTCCACAGAAATGTGTATCTCTTTAAAAGAAAGAAGGAAATGAACTGACCTAGTTTTGCAGCTGTGGGGCAGTACAGCAGGTGATGTTAAGCTTGTATTGATTTAAGGCGTATCAGCAATCGGATACAGTATATAAGGAGGTCTGCGTATCTCTCTCAGTACCCTGGGTGGTGGGTCACTGGATGGGTCATGTTTCTGTAACGTTCTTGTAGTTAATGTAACTTCTGTTATTTTTCTTTAATTAAAACAACTCCTGATTGCAGTCTCCTCAGAATGCCTTTTGTTGCGCAGTTACTCAGTTTAAATACGCCAACAAAGTATAATGTGGTAGCGTTGGAGAAACATCACAGAACAAACAGAAGTGCCCCTGTTGCACTATTATTGCCTCCAGAAAATGTTGCAGAAAACACCCACCATAAAGCACCAGCTTGGAGGGACTCTGAGGACCCAGGCAGGTAGAATGGATTCAAATCCACTACCCAGTCTGATCCTTGGACTCCTTTGCTATGCAAGATTGAAGCTGGTTTTGCAAAAAAGAGATGACAGCCCTTGCCCCGGATGCAATCTGCCATGACCTGCAGGGCTTTACATGCAATGTTGGAGCTGCTATGTCTTCCTCATTATGATTGTTTTCTGTAAGCATTAGATCCACTTACTTTGAAGTAATCCCCTTTGGACTTACTCAGATTTATTTCTGAGCTAGCAAACATTAGATTTATTTGTCTGTCTGTTTGTTGTTGTTCAGTCGTTCAGTCGTCTCCGCCTCTTCGTGACCCCATGGACCAGACCACGCCAGGCACGCCTATCCTCCACTGCCTCCCGCAGTTTGGACAAACTCATGCCAGTTGCTTTGAGAACACTGTCCAACCATCTCATCCTCTGTCATCCCCTTCTCCTTGTGCCCTCCATCTTTCCCAACATCAGGGTCTTTTCCAGGGAGTCTTCTCTTCTCATGAGGTGGCCAAAGTACTGGAGCCTCAACTTCAGGATCTGTCCTTCTAGTGAGCACTCAGGGCCGATTTCCTTGAGAATGGATAGGTTTGATCTTCTTGCAGTCCATGGGACTCTCAAGAGTCTCCTCCAGCACCATAATTCAAAAGCATCAATTCTTCGGCGATCAGCCTTCTTGATGGTCCAGCTCTCACTTCCGTACATTACTACTGGGAAAACCATAGCTTTAACTATACGGACCTTTGTCAGCAAGGTGATATCTTTGCTTTTTAAGATGCTGTCTAGGTTTGTCATTGCTTTTCTCCCAAGAAGCAGGCGTCTTCTAATTTCGTGACTGCTGTCACCACCTGCAGTGATCATGGAACCCAAGAAAGTGAAATCTCTCACTGCCTCCATTTCTTCCCCTTCTATTTGCCAGGAGGTGATGGGACCAGTGGCCATGATCTTAGTTTTTTTGATGTTGAGCTTCAGACCATATTTTGCGCTTTCCTCTTTCACCCTCATTAAAAGGTTCTTCAATTCCTCCTCACTTTCTGCGATCAAGGTTGTATCATCAGCATATCTGAGGTTGTTGATATTTTTTCCGGCAATCTTAATTCCGGTTTGGGATTCATCCAGCCCAGCCTTTCGCATGATGAATTCTGCATATAAGTTAAATAAGCAGGGAGACAATATACAGCCTTGTCGTACTCCTTTCCCAATTTTGAACCAATCAGTTATTCCATATCCAGTTCTAACTGTAGCTTCTTGTCCCACATAGAGATTTCTCAGGAGACGGATGAGGTGATCAGGCACTCCCATTTCTTTGAGAACTTGCCATAGTTTGCTGTGGTCGACACAGTCAAATGCTTTTGCGTAGTCAATGAAGCAGAAGTAGATGTTTTTCTGGAACTCTCTAGCTTTCTCCATAATCCAGCGCATGTTTGCAATTTGGTCTCTGGTTCCTCTGCCCCTTTGAAATCCAGCTTGCACTCCTGGGAGTTCTTGGTCCACATACTGCT